>NC_092356.1:58826138-59426138 GCF_963676685.1 Mytilus edulis
TGGCAAAAACAGTTAACAAAAATGCAAAAATGATGATAACAGTAAACAAAGTGGATAAAAAAACAGTTAACAGCTTAATTTTATCTCAGATAACAGTTAACAACACCTTGAAAAGGGCAAAAACAGGTTAACATTAAAAGGTATTGCCCCCCCCCCCCCCCCCCCCCCCACTTATACCCCTAAAAGTCTTAAAATTTGGTGCTGTTTCTGCTTATACTTTTTAATTCAGCTAGGCAGTACTTTGGATTTATTATTATTTGTGGGATATCAATTTTCATGGCTTTTGTTGGTAAAGGCAAACCACATTTTAATGTTCAATAAATAACACATTTTCTATACAGACTATAGATTGCAAAACCATGAAATTTTATATCCACAAAAGTACAAATTTTTCTTAATCCATATAAACATGAAAAATTGGTACTAACAAATTAAATGAAAGTGAGTCACTCAAACATCAGTATTTGAGATCAGTATATCTCTTACTAATTTTTTTCTGTATGAAAATTTTACAAAACATATTTTATGTTTATTTTGTCTTATATATGTTAAATTTTCTGTTTTATTTTTAAGTTTGTTGCTTGTCTTATTTTAGTGCTCTTCACAATATGACTATGTCAATTTTTCATATTCTTGAATTTTATTGCACCTATGCAATATAGATAACAGGTGTACATTCCTTTCCCTTGGTTGCTATCTTGCAAATAAAAACAGAATTGTATTTAAAAAAAGATTCTTTAATAAAGGTTGAAGGTTTATCATTTGAACAATAAATATGATCAGTGTCATTGTGCCTAGAATTTTTTTTCTATATTGGTGACAAGCCCTAATATACTGTAAATTCTGAAATTATTGCAATGTTATATTTATACTGTGGATTCATTATTATTTGTTGGATACAAATTTTCGTGGTTTTCGTGCATAATGGTGAACCACGAATTAAAATGTTCAACGAATTACACATTTTCTATAGGATATTTATGCAGCGATTACTAAAACCACAAAATCAAATACCCATGAAAATGCAAGTTTCTCTCAATCCACGAAAATTGATACCCATGAAAATAAATGAATCCACAGTATATTGAAAAATGCGACCGGCTGATACTTGCAATATACAAACTAGCATTTTATAAAAAAAATTATATGAATCAAATAGGATTTTTCTGAAATAAAAATTGCATTTTAGTCTAAAATGACAAATTCACAAAAAAATAAATACACATCATAATTTCTAAATTTACAGCATTGTCTATGCTTTAGGGTTATTATGAATTTATCAAAGAATAATTATATTGTTACCTTTTGTATGCAATCATGATAATTATTGTTTTTACAATAATTTCTCATATTAAAAAACATGAACAAGTTTTTGTATTTTGTTTATATTTCAAATTTTGTCTCGCCTTGACGAAATAAAAAGCCAGACATAGGTATTCTGTTTCTGGCTTTGGCAGCTTCAACAATGTATTAGTTTGTGATTAGGTCTAGTTTATGGTGAACCACAAGTGGTAGATCAATCATATTTGGTATGTAGTTGTATAAGCATTGGCACATCTCATTTCCATTGTGAATATTTGGCCCTGTCCTCTCAGTCATTAGTCTATTGACTTTGAAACTTTTGCTTATTTTACATGTATTAGTTTGTGCTTAAGTCAGTTCAAGGGGAACCATTAGTGGTAGGCCAATGTTAAATGGTATGCAGGTGTATAAGCATTGGCATATCTCTTTTCCATGGAGAATATTTTGCTCCGCCACCTCAGTCATGGTCTATCGACTTTGAAACTTTTGCTTTATTTACATGTATTAGTTTGTGACTACAACAGTTTAAGATGAACTGGTAATGTTTAGTCAATGACACTTGGTAAGAAAATTTATTGGCATTTGCAAGTATCATTTCAATGGATTTTTATGCCCCCGCTGTAGGGGAGGGGGCATTTAGTTTTACCCTTGTCCCTCTGTACATACGTCCCAAAGTTGGTTTCCGTTCTCCAACTTATACACAATGCTTATTACTACAATATACAGATCAAATTTGAATTTTGGTGCCGTCACTTTTAATGTTCTAGAGTTATGCCCTTTTCAAATGGAAAAATGCTAAAAATATTCAAAAATATCAATTAAGTATTATTTTTTTTAAATTGGAGTTATCTTCCTTTGTTCATGATTATAGTTGAATCAACTACAATTAATGCTTTCTAAAATCTTCTTTGAAAATTGGAGTTATTTTTCTTTGTCCAGAATGGTAGTTGAATCAACTAAAACCAATGCTTTATACAATGCCATATTCAATTTTACTACCAACTGATAAATTAAAGCAATCTACCATTCAGTGCTTACAAGCACTTTGATTATCATTCTAGAGTTATGCCCCTTTACAAATAAAAAAAAGCTGCAGTTTTTCGTTTCTGTTGTCTTAACTTAAGTTTGTCTGAACTAAATTCAATGAAATGTATATATAGTTATATGCTAGCGGGGGCATCATCTGTGTCCCTATGGACACATTCCCCATTTATTTTCCTTTTCTTTAGTATATTGTTTGAAGAATTAAGTGGTAGGTGTGTTTGTTATTTTATGTAGTTAACACAATGACAAGTTCTAGATCAAGTTAGAATTTTGTTCCATTACAATGAATATTTAACCTGTAGGGGACTATGAATTGCCATGCAATATTACTTGTACAACTGCATACCTAATATAACTTACTCATCTTAAGTGTTCAATAGTTACTGATCTAATCGTCAACTTGATATAGACCATGGATAAGAGAGGGACGAAAGATACCAAAGGGACAGTCAAACTCATAAATCTAAAACAAACTGACAACGCCATGGCTAAAAATGAAAAAGACAAACAGAAAAACAATAGTACACATGATACAACATAGAAAACTAAAAAATAAACAACACGAACCCCACCAAAAACTAGGGGTGATCTCAGGTGCTCCGGAAGGGTAAGCAAATCCTGCTCCACATGTGGCACCCGTCGTGTTGCTTATGCGATTACAAATCCGGTAAATAGTCTAATTCGGTAGGTCACATTCATGAAAGGGAAGGGGATTGTAGTTACGACGTAAGGAACATATCCGATATCATTTGTGAAACGGTTATTCACAATAAGGGGGTGGGAGACAATAATCACCATAGAAATAATATTTGCCAATGCCACTCTAACTGCATCATTTAATTATTAACAAAACATCAATAGTTTCCCTTGAATGGACCTCATCTCAAACTTTGACAAGATGTTTAGCCACCAATGCAATCAGAAACAACACTTTGCCCAATCATTTAATGCAAGATTGACAAAGCAGACTAAAAAAGATCATTTTAGTCTCCTAGTCAATATTGATATTTAATTTGATGATAAATGATGTAAAGTTAATTTCAACACAACAGCAAATATCCTGAAAAATCAACGGAAGTTTTTGTTTCTTTAACAGAGTTTGGAAGAATGCCAATGCCAATCTATAGTTTTAACTGCCATATTTTTCTTGACATGGTGATGATTCAGTGTTTACTCTGCAGTGGTAAGTATTGCAAGTCTATCAGACAAGTGCAAGGAATATGAACTCTGTCTCTGCTTTGTTATTGATCAATATGCTTTGCTGGATTTGTTTAAAATGTAGAAGTTTTTAGGAAGACTTTTCATCTTACCTGGACGAATAATCCTGACTTGGAACTAACCAGTCTTTGCTCATACATTCTAAATGCATCATACTTAGCAGTGACAACAGAAGAGGGAAATGACAATCTTACTCTTTGGTTTGATTTGTCCAGATATTTTACCATCACATCAATCTATGCCACTTAAGGTGAGGAAACTAACATGAGACCACAAAGTGAGTCTCTGTTAATGCAATTTGATTTCTAATGCTTTTTTTCTATTTCCATTTATATGGTTCGGTTTCACTTAAATGTGGTCTGAATCAATTACACACTTAATATTTGACCAATGCAAAATGCAATGAGTAAATCTAAGATTAGGCATTTGATGTTGCACAAGAAACATCATTTTATATATTTTTCGACATTTTTATCTTCAAACTGGAATTGGGATGAACAAATGCTCTTACAGATATATTTGATACTGAGCTCATTTAATCATTTATTTCATCACAATTATATCTGTACAATATTTACATATGTGACAATTAACTCAAATTTGTTGCATAACACATGATAAAACATTACATGAACATGATTACTCTTAATCAATGACAAATGAATACAGGTGTTCATATCTGACCAGTTGACTATCTTTATGATTTTAAATCATGTCAAAATTCTGAATTCTTCCAACAACTTTGCACTATTTTACAAAGTCATTTCATTTTTATAGTTCATACGTGAGAATTGCTTCATACTGACTTCATTTTTTCTATAGTTCACAAAAAAAATGTCCTTTTCAATATTTAACATTCATGCTGCGATAAAAATATATGTAATATTTGGATTTTCTTTCCCTGGTTCATTCAGTCATTATCTGCTGTTGAAGACTGTCTGAAAATAAACAAGAACACATTTATAAAACAAGAATGCATGTATCGATGTGCTTAGCATATCATCACATGTAATTTGAAGTATTGTAAAACAGAAAGTAGGTGTCTGACATGATCCACATCACTGCCAATTTGCTGACTATAAACATATACATAGGATTGTATTCTCCCTCTGTAATACTTTAAAAAGTGATGAAAACTGTTAAATCTGTTCATTTAACAGGATGAAAATGTCTTGGCAGCCCCCAAAAAAGTGCTCATAGGTTACAACTCATCATGGTAAAGTTGGTGATCAAATATGAAATCAAAATTGTTCAATAGTTGTTCAATTCCCCAACAGAAAATTATCACAATCATTCCATACACTAAATATAATGAAAGAAGGAAGTTGCTGAATATGAAACTTAGTTGCATGAAGCCAATTTCAGGAAGCTATTCTTTGTAATTCTCGATATTCAATAAACATAACTAGTAAATTCCTGAGAAAATGCAACAGAAACTTAAAAAGATGAACATACATTGTACAGATGGAAGTAAAACAGAATACTGAAGAATGTTTGAAATGTGATTGTAATTACCCTTCACTACTTTGGCTACTGCCACATCCACTACTACTACTACTGCTTCCAGCCTCACTGTCCTCTTGGCTATTCTCCTTTCCTTTTCCCTTTGGGGACTGGACCAGAAAGCCACCAATACCTTTTTGCCAGTCAGGGGTAGGTTGATCACAGACAGAATTGCCACCTGCATACTTATTTTTACCTGTTATAATAAAATACAAATACAGGCAACAATAACTCCAAAACATTGTTTATTCCTTTACATAATTGTTTGTAATACAAAATTAAAGTTAAGGCCACAATTAAAAATATTTTGGTTTGCCCAAGCCCTACCCAAAGGTTGAGACAGTGGGTAGGTACCGTAGGTAGGCATTTTTTTTTTTTTTCAAAAAAAGAAATTGAAGAATTGGGTGTTTATTAGTCTTCATGCCTATCTCATTAAAAAAAAACTTCTTCAAATCAGGACAATAAAAGAATTTGAGTAGGCAGCTTTTTTCTGGGTAGGTAGGGTTTGGGCAAACAAACCTATTCTTTTTTATGGCCTAATTTTAGAGTTGTAAAAATAGTTTGGCATGGCTATAATGAATTTGCATGCATGAGGCCTTGAAAATATTGGTTTCTATATTATTTTTCTAATTTTAATGCCAAATTTGATTGAAGTCGATGTTGAAAGTTTTGAAACCATGCTATTGGTCGGGTTGTTGTCTCTTTGACACATTCCCCATTTTCATTCTCAATTTTATGTTTTCATAACAAAAGATTTCCAGAAATAAATATTTCAAACACCTATAATGTATAGATAAGGGTAAAGAATTGACTAGTAGGGTTGAGAACTGTTGTTTTGACAAATAATTGGGATTACTGTGAAAGTACTTTTATTCGTGGAGTACCAATTTTCGTGGTTTTTGTGGATGACTTTACCACCAATTTAAGTGTCTAATGAAATAAATCAACCATTGTCCAAATCAGGACATCGAAAGATCCCCATTGGTAGCTTTGACTATTGATATGATCTAGAGAATATATTATGACAAGGTTCAGAACCAGCAGTCATAAACTTCATATTGAAATTGGTAGATACACTATACCAAAAACTCCTATAGATAGCAGGATTTGTAAGAACTGTAATATAAATTTGGTTGAAGATGAGTTACATTTTTTTATTAAATTGTCAAAAATTTTCTCTGACATTTAAGGAAGGAGTTAATCTATAACTGTTCAAATAAAAACATTACTAATTCCACAAATATTGATTCTCAATTTATGTGGTTGTTAAGTAATGAAGACACTGATGTATGCAAACGTATAGCTAAGTACATAAACATATGTTTTTTTACTTAGAATAAAAGTGTGAAATTTTTGTTTGCTGTTTGTATTAAATGTAAAATGATTTCTTATATTTTTACACTAGAGTTACTCCCCTTGGAACAAATATAATTTGATACTTGTGTAGACTAGTATTAATTTTAGTTAAGCTTGTTTTAATGTTATTCTTTGTTGTATCTATCTTATTAATGATTATGTTCAAAACTAAGCTTTCTTTAATAAAATATTTTGTATATTGAATAACACCAAATCTCAGAATACTGTAATAGCAGTCACAGAACTACAACCATATGCAGGGATATACCCATTTGTTCTTTAATAACCTAATAAAAATAAACTGTACAACTTTTGATCTTTTAAAATTCTCATGAAAAATATTTTTGGTCAATGAAAGTCAGATTTCCGGTATTGATATGCTAGTATGATAAAGTGTTCATTTTGTATCCTCATAGTTCTCGTACATTTGCATATATGGGAAATAATAATTTCACGCCTGGGCTTGATTTTGATAAGGATTATTTGACAATTCAAGATACGTTTATAGCATTTGTTTATGTTACTGTTTTCTTTAGGTGACATTTTTATGGCCTCATTTACATCTTTGCATGATGGTCTTTAATCTGTTGATCACTTTATCATGGGTTAATTAGTGTTATTACTAGGATTTACATGGGGTCAATGTTTATTTTGCAATTTCCTTCAATCAAGACTATTTGTAACCTTCATTTCTAAATGCTTTAATCATGTTAATCTTTAATTTAATTATTTTTTTTTTAAACAGATAAATATTGCTCAAACCACAAAAATTGATACCCATGAATTTAAGTACTTTCACAGTATTACAATCCTAAATTGCATTGCCTTTTCAATTATTTGTATTGATACGCAGCTTAATTTCTGTCCAAGAGCTCTGTGATGAGGTACATGTAATTAACCACTTCTTTATTCTTTTTGTACTTACTACTGCTTGGTGAAGAACATGATGAGGTGTTTCCAGAACTACTGCCACCCAAAGCTTTTCTTGGAGCTCGTGCAGCAACAACTGTAAAGATAAAATTTCTAAATACATACAAGTATTCGAATTCAAAATCAATAATTAAGTGATTTTTTTTTAAGTGTAGCTCAATGCTACTGCAAACAGTCAAAACAGAATGTACATGTAATGAACTGTTTTGTCTACTTGACACTACATCTTAAAATGTTTCCCGGTGTAAACTACCATGACTACTCAGGGTTCTCTTGCAGATGCGTATATGTGTCCTGGACGCATGGAAATCAAGCTGGACTCATCAATTTTAAAACCTGTATACCTAGAGTCCCAAACACATCGTTTTGCCTAGAATATATATGATTGGACATTTTTTGAAAGAGGGACCAAAGATACCAGAGGGACAGTAAAACTTATAAATCAAAAAGAAAATGACAACGCCATGGCTTAAAACGAAAAAGACATTTGAGCTGTTGTTTTGACAAGAAACTAAACCGGAAGTTGATGTAAAAAATATACAATGTATGTGATCCACCTCACCTTCAAGACTCAAGGGTCATCATACCATAATATTACTCTTACAAAACATACCCTAGCTAACATTTCTTTTTAACCACAATGGGTTATTAATTGGGCGCCAATGTAACAGAGAGCTTGATTTTCTTTATAAAATTGCTGGTCTCTACAAGTAATCGAACCCAGGACCTCTGTGTTACAAGGCAGCATATTAACCAACTGAGCTAAACAAGGATGATTCCAGGTGTTTTCAAATGGGTCACTTGAACATCAAATTGGGAATTTTTATTCTAATTGGGAATTTTTTAAGCATAAAATCTAAGACGAAATAACATTATTTTCCTGTAAAAATGGAAAATGTATATTATTAAGTTTAACCTGTACACTGATGTTTAATATGTAAGTTGTAACATTTTGAATAATTCTGGATGGGCTACTGTTATTACATGAATATCATTGAACATGATGCACTAGTCTATCATCTTAGCTATAGTTACCTAGGCTTATTACAAAAACATAAACCACTGAAAAAAATCATTCATCGGGTATGTTTTCAACAGCAGATCATCTCTATAAATTTACCTTGATTCAAATGGATTTCAAATTGAACTGGTCAATTGTTGAATTCAGAAAAGCAATTACAAAAGTTCACATTCTTAACCCTTTCGCCGATGAGTCCCGGTTTACCGTTGATTCACGCTTCAGACTGCTGACGACGAGTCCCGTTTTACCGGGATCGGAATACATCTTTTATATTTCCCGCTCAAACAGTGCAAACATGAGTTATCTTTCTTTGATGAATAACCCGGATGAAAGTGTAAACATGACGCTTCAGTTTGTTGAAAACCGTGTCAAAATCAGAGGAAATTTACGGAATTTACGAGAATTTGAAATGAGGGAACAATTTTTTAGAAAGAATATGGAAGAATTGAAGCCAAACTAGTATACTTTTCTGACATAAAATGTCGTTTTATGTTCAAAACACTTGGAATGGACATCGTTCAGTGTGAGGAATATGTACAGCCTCATCATTTTTTTCAAAATTTTGCCATTTTGGGTTAAAAAAATTACGATTTAGGGTCAATAAGCAGAATTTTGAGAATTTCACTGAAATAATGCCGAAAAATTTGAAAATTTGAATATTTTATGAGGAAAAAATTATCAAAACATAAAAAAAACCTGTGAACTTGGTGTTAGTGAATGAAATAAATAAACAAATAACTACAAACAAGTTTTTATTGACATTTATTATGAAGATCTCCCACTTGAGTAAAAGTAGCCAGGGAAGCCATCGTCTCAGAGTAGCTTCTGTCTGGGCAGCAATCGGTGAAAGGGTTAATAAATAAGATATTTAAAGCATTGAACTAGTGTTCTTTAAAATTATTTGGATCATCTTCAAAACTTTTGAAATAGTTCCATAATGATGACATCATATTTCATGAATGGTCGATCATCAACATTATTTTCAAAAAACGCTCAAACTTTTGTCTTTTGAGGAAATAATTTCTTTTACAAAACAAGTTTTCATCATATTATATAACCAGCTCTGCTGGGCGATCTGCTTTTACGAGATCAGCGCCCATTAAACTTTATCCATCAATGTTATATCAAAATTTGATTTGCTCTCTGCCGAGGTCTGCTTTGACACCCATTTTTATCAACCTGCTGGGCGATCTGCTTTTACAAGATTGAATACTCCCATAACATATTAATCAATTGAATTCAGCTGCTAAAATTGTTTGCCACATGTTGTCATAGTTAAATCGTTGTTAATAAAATGCGATTGTAAACAGCATTCTTATCTGGATTTTAAAACGTTTTGACAACACACTATGAAAAATTATAGTTGCCTTAATCGGTGACAGAAACTTTTCCGGAAATATCGATTTTTATATTATCTTCCTGAATTGGGAATTCATTTTCATGTTCCTTTTTTTTGGGCCGCTGGTCGATTTAAGGGTCGCTTGCGGCCCTAAACTATATAGTGGAATCATCCCTGCTAAAGAAGTACTTCCTTAGCTCAACAGCTTATTGCTGACTAATTATATTAGTATTTAGTACATTTACTAAGCATGCTAAGGGAAGCAATCCTGTCACAAAATAAAATTTTACCATGTTTACAAAATACAAAATTACTCATCAGAGGGCTTTTATCCACCTCACCTTACAGTGGAAAAATTATTTGAGGGATCACTGGAGTATGCCATTCGCTTATGCAGTCAGTGCCCACTCCATCCCTATCCCCTTTTTTGAAAATTTCTGAATCCGCTACTGCAAACCACAAAGTTACACAAGACAAGTGCCGAAGTAGTTATAGTTTAAGCTTTTCAGTGAAATATAGTCAAACTTCAGGAATGAAAAATTTAGCTGCTTTCAATTTACCCTTTCTTGACGCGCCACTGCTATCTGCTTTTGTTCGGACCATGTTTTCAATAATAAAAATATTCCCGCTTGTTCTTTGTTGTTGTTGTAGTTCCCGCACTTTCCTACCGGAAGTGACTGCCAAGAAGTAAATCGGACCAAACACAATTCGGCCCGAAAAAAGACTCGGACCAATATACTTAAATACAGGTATACAAAGTGATCCTATACGATTCTTCGTGACGCTGGTACTTTTGTATCATTATATAATACACTGCTTCATTCGTTGTCATTATAACTGGTTGTCATATTCTGACTTCAAATCATTTTTAGGTGCTTTTACATTTTTTTTCCAGTCTATACGGCACTAATTAAGGTGCCTAAGGAGGCTGTTAATAGATTCTCGAGTAGATTACTTTCAGAAACCCTACTTCTCGGAGGCCACTTAATAGTCCATACAATGAGTGGTAGGGATGAGCCGCTGGAATAGATCACTAACTGTTACTCTTCTCCATGATATCATAAAGAGTGAGAAATTCAGATTAAATAATTATATCAATAAGTTGATATTATATCACTTGCTTGATTATATCATATGTATCTGAAATTAATCAGATGTCAGTATTTATTTTTGATATGGTTAAACCACAGTCGTGGTCAACTGGAACCAATTAATCTCTATTTAGTTATTCCAATGTGCCCACGGTATTTCCACTGATGTTAGTTGATCTTAGTTATAGATGCTTTAAAAATCTGAATTAAATTCCATAGTGTCAGCGTCCTTTAAGAGAAATGGCAATGTAACGTTTTATCAGTTTTCATTTAAAATATAAAACTCAACTCTATAAGGCCTGGTCTAACTGTGACGTCTATATTACTAACTAAGCAGGACACATTTATAACTTTTGTCAAATATACTGGTTAACTTGTTATTGTTCATAGCGAAGAACACTCATTTATCTATTTATCTGATAACGTAACAGTTTTTAGGAAAGAAAAAACCACTAAGTACAATCATGCTTGACTCATATATATATATATATATAGTGAAACGTGACGCCTTTCTCTGTTTAAAAAATGCTTAACGATTAGCTGTTTATCTGCTGAGCATCGCCAAGTACACCAAGTTTTGACCATTCGGGTTTATTTTGTGATGTATACTTGAAGAGAAGAGTAAAAATTAATTTTATACATTTTATTTGTCTTACAAAATATTTTCGGCATGCGTTATACATGCTTCCGCAAACACTGGTTAGCATGCACATCTGCATGCAGACCAAGATTATCTTTTATTCGCCTTTCCCCAATGGTTTGTTTTCCGACTTAGTTTGACATATTTTTGTCCCCCCCCCCCCGGCCCCCAACCGCTCTTTAATGCTCAAAACTGTTCGGGATTTGAATCGTTCGTTTCATTCTGTTTCCTTTCCTTTGTACGTATGAAACCTTCATCTACAAAATCTTATTCTCCTGCCTATGTATAGATATAAGATGTGGTATGAGGTCCAATGAGACAACTCGCCATCAAAGTCACAATTTATAAAAGTAAACCATTATAGATCAAAATAAGGTCTTCAACACGGAGCAATTTAGTATTTGAAAACGTCACATTGTCCAAACGTATAATGCAAAACTATCGCACTTCAGCGAAAGAACCATCGCACTTCGGCGTAGACCATCGCACTTCAGCGAAAGAAACATCATCGCACTTCGGCGTGTACGTAGACCATCGTACTTCATGCAGCGTGACCATCGCACATCAGCGTCCCTATCGCACCTCCGAGTCCTACATATAAGTAACTGAACAGATATAGTTTCATGGTAAGTTGAAGAACCTTAGTGAGCACGCTCACATACCCCACGTTCCCACATTGTCATTGGAGAAATTAAATAAGTATAAGAAAAAAAATTGTATAAGAAAAAATATTGAATAATAAATTCCTGTCAATATACACATCTACATAGTTTGTCCTTATTATCTACAAAATTTCATGAAATTCTGTTGTGTGTTTTCAGAGGAGTTGAGATGACAAATTGTTGCAGAATAACATTGGGGCAAATAAGTTCAAAGGGGCGTAACTCCTAGAAAAAAATTGAATCGTAATTTCCCGTCGATATGTACATCTACGTAGTATATGTCCTTATTATCTACAAAGTTTCATGAAATTCTGTAGTGTGGTTTGAGAGGAGTTGAGATGACAAACTGTTGCAGTAGTACATTAAAGTAAATAAGTTGAAAGGGGCGTAACTCCTAGGGAAAAAAATGAATCGAAATTTCCCGTCGATATGCACAACTACATAGTATTTCCTTATTATCTGAAAAGGTTTCGTGAAATTCTGTTGTGTGGTTTGAGAGGAGTTGCGATGACAAGAAACAGGACTGACGGACGGACTGACGGACGGATCAAAACATTATACCCTCCGCAACCCGTTGCGTGGGGGTATAATGACCACTGAAGATAAAAATATACTGAAAAAGTTCAGTAATTTTCTTATCCAGAGTTTTGAATTGCTAAATCTCTTTTAGTCTATCTATATTTATTTTAAATTCAAAAATTTAATAAACTACACATTACTCTATATCTATGTGTATGCATATTTCATCTATATAGTTTATTATAGTTTATTGAATAAATGCACATTTATACCCCAATGGGGTTGAAGGCATATATAAATGAACACAATACATCATACAAAAATAACAACAAAAGAACAAACATTATATACATATAAGTATCTATCATGCAGTTGTTGAGTCCACTCTCCTCAGTGACCATGACTTTTTAACAAATGGAGCCGTATACTGCATAATTGACGGACAGGAAAGACATAAAACCAATTTATCCACATCATCCATATTATCTATATCAGAATAGGTATTTCTAACTTTCTGCAAAAATTGAAGTCTCAAATCTTTATTTTTAATACATGTAAATAAAAAATGTTCTTCATCATCTATTTTATTTAGACAACAATGTTGACATAAACGTTCTTCCCTTTTTATATTTTTGTATCTACCCCTTTCAATTTCCAAAATATGGTCACTTACCCTTAATTTAGTAAATTTTTTCCTTATTTCAAAGTTATTCTCTTTAAGTAAATAAGGCTCAGTTTCATATTTTTTTTTGATTTTACTATAGATAAATAATTTATTATTTTCTGTTAAAGAATTTAATTTTTTAAAGAACAGCTTTTTATAGTTTTCTTGCATAATATCTTTCATGTGTTTATTCATTTTATATTTTTCTTTTATGAAGTCAATATTTTGTATATCAGATATATTTAAATTATTTTCATGAGTTATATTTTTTACAAAAGTATACCAAGAATAGGTTCCTGTTTCATCCAACAGTTTAGTTGTGCAGTATGCATCATATAACAACGGATTAATTTCTGTGTTAGATACTCTTGCCATATATTTTAGTGCTTGAACCTTTACATATACATCTATTGGATATTGTCCTAACTCTGCCCTTGATGCAATGTTAACTGCTTTTTTACTTAAACCTAGAATTAATTTGCAAAATTTTAAATTCACCTTTTCAATAAAGCTATTATCAATTGATGTAAGTATATCAAAATCTTTATCATTATTTACTGCTCTACTCTGAGACCTCAGTACTTTTTCATAGTAGTCCATATACCAAATTTCTGAGTTATACATTAAAATTGGTTTTATTAAAGATTCAAATAGTTTTTTATGTATATTTATAGGTATATTTTCTATATTATTCATATATTTAAACAAACTGAATAGAACTTTTGTGCCTTTTTTTGATAGTTCCATATGTGATGTATGGAATTTACCAGAAGCCTCTATAATATTACCTAGATATTTATATTTTAATACTTTTTCTAATTTATAACCATCCAAAGTAAACTCTGCTTTAGTGTATGGTATGTTTTTTTGTTGAAATACTATCACTTTAGTTTTATTTATGTTAATTGACAACTGCCATTTTTTACAATAGTTGCTTAATTTCTCTAATGACTTCTGTAAACCCTCTGCACTTTCAGACAATAAAAGTAAATCATCGGCAAACATAAGACAACTTAATGACATGTTATTGAGATTTACTGGTTTACAGTCACTATCAAAAATTTCAGGAAGGTCATTTATATAAATATTAAAAAGATTAGGACTGAGGCTGTCACCCTGTTTCAAGCCTCTATCTATAAATACTGAATCAGATATGTTTTCTTTATATTTTACTGAAGCTTCAGTGCATTCATACATATTTTTTAACACTTTATATAATTTAGGTCTAATATTATCAGTCTTGATCAATTTATATAGAAGGCCTAGTCTCCAAACTGAGTCAAATGCCTTCTTCAAATCTACAAAACATCCAAATAATTTTTGGTTTTTATTATTTATATATTTATTAATAACTGTTTTTAAAATAAACAAACTATCAGAAGTTCTATTATTCTTTCGGAACCCAAACTGTGATGGATTCATGTTATCTTCAAAAATTATTATCAACCTGTTATTTATGACAGAATTGAATATCTTACTTAAACAATTCATTAGGGAAATACCCCTATAATTAGCTGGATCGAGTAAGTCTCCCTGTTTAAAAATAGGTATTATATATGATTTATTCCACTCATCTGGATAAATTGAACTATCTAATATTAGATTAAAGCATTTTGCTAATGAAGTTAGCATTACCTGGCTACTGTGTTTTATTATTTCATAACAAATTAAGTCTGGACCAGTACTTTTACCATTCTTTAGTGATTTTATAACATTTTTTATTTCAGATATTTTAATAGGGTCATCTGTTTGTTTTTCATTTAATTTTTGTTCTCTGTTTTCTACCTCTTTAGATATTAAATTTTTGAAATTTTCGTCTATTTTATCTGGTTCTCCTTGTGTTTTAAAGTGTTTAGCTAGCACATTAAGATCAAAAAGTGGTGAATCATTCGAGTTTGTTTCTCTTTTATTAATTCCTTTTAAGATATTCCAAAATTCCTTACTCTCTGTAGGAGACAGATTTTTAAGTTTATTTAATATGTTTTGTTTATACTGCTTTCTTTTAAATTTATATGCTTTTTTCAAAAGTTTACTATAATGAAAAAATTTTAATTTCAAGTTTTGGTCAAAGGGAGATAATTTTAGTTTTTTGCCCATCTTTTGTACAGTTTTTCTTAATTCCAGATATTCATTATCTGTCCATGGTGCTTTATTTTTTTTCTTTACCTTTTTAAAACAATTTTTTATCATACACTTTTCTGATAGATTAGTATAAATATTACATATTGCATTACTTGCAAGATTTATTCCTTCTGATGTTTTCTCAAATTTGTTTGTCTGAAACCTGCCTATTTCTTCATATATATCTGATTTAGTCAGTTCCATATCCAATAATTTTTTAGAAAGTTTAGTCCATTTATAATTAAACTTTTGTTTTATATATTGGCTTTGAAGTTTACTGATCTGAAAATTACATGTTATATAAGTTACCAACTGGCAGTGATCTGAGAATGGTGATGGATCTTGCACTTTAAAATATTTCACTGAAGAGAGCAGACTCATACTTGTAACTGCATAATCTACAATACTACAACCTTTTGTATTAAAACATGTTATATTAACCAAAATGTCTCCTATAAATCGACCATTTAATAGTCTGAGTTGGGCAGTAGCACAGAGATCTAAAAGTTCTCTCCCTTGAGAGTTAAATATCTTATCTTGTGACCTTCTTGTCATGTGATAATCTGACTTATAATTATCTGGTAATAAATGTGATAAATTATCATTATTGTCATCATGGAGAACAAAGTCAGCATGAGTAGATACTCTGGAGTTAAAATCCCCTGTAATTAAAATCTTTCCCTTCCCTGCTAATTTACTTATTTCTGACTCAAGGTTCTGATACTCATTATTATAATGTGGAGAATTAAGTGGTGGTATGTATATGCCACAAAGATATAAATCTTCATCTAAGCCAAAAAAGGTTTTATCCAGCTTCAGCCACATTCTATTTGCAGACTGTGATATATTTTTCATGTGTATAACACCATTTTTTATTTCCTTTTTAATATATACTATAATACCTCCACTATATCTCCTTGCTTTCTTTTTTCTGCCTCTTGACTTTGAAAAACAGTCAAAAGTAGGAATATCTATATCAGATAGGTCCCCTTTCCATGTTTCTAGTAAAAAATTTATATCATATTTTATATTTTCTAAAAATGTTTCATCTCTGTGCTTGTGCCCAAGTCCATTTACATTCCAACTTGATACAGTTATATTATCAATTTGAATATGTTTCATTAATTATATATTTCTCTGTTTTCCCTGCAAGAAGTTGTCGCTAAAACTTAAGCTTAGTCCTATTGTTCTAATTAGTACTCATATATATATAAAGTTGCTAATTCAAAGAAAGAAAATTTATAACTGGTCTGTATAAAAATAAGACCTAATTTATTATCATTACTTTTCATTATATATTTTACGATATATACTTTATCATGTGATATTAAAAGTTACTTGCAAATAAGGTTTTAATTATATATATAGCAAGTTTTGTTAATTTTTAGCTTTAAATCTATTTTCCGATAAATTATGTATTGACTAGAAAAATAATAATGAGAAATGTCAACTCTTCTGTATACATCTAAATTAATGAATATCTGCATATTTCTACAGTATCGATTAATAGTTATAACAAGGAAAAATAATAAAAAACACACCAACATATTCACTTTCAGTATTAACAATGTCTGAATTCTTATAGAAACCAATTAAGTCATGTAAAATGTAAGTTCAGTTTGTATATATATATAGTAGTTTTTAAGTGGTATTTGTTTTCCAATTTATATTTATGTATTCATCATTTAAAAGACAGCAAACTAACAATAAAACAAAACCATATAAGTACATATAAGTACAGTTTCCAGCCCCGGCGCCGGGGAGGAAGTTACGAATCAAATCTACTCTAACATTGTTAGTTTGATTTTTTAGGCACTTTATATATTATATGTTATTCAGGTCTCAGACAGGGTATATGCTGCGACATTCCCGGCTTAGCCCTAAGCCGGGAATGTCACAGTATATACCCTGTCTGAGACCTGAATAACACATATATTACGGTTACCCCTGACTTTATGTTATTTTCCAGGTATTTCTTGAACATTCACAATGCACTATGTATATTCATTACATGTTTATTGTCTTTTTAATATTTTGAGTAATCCATTTAAATGCACGTTTTTTTTCCCGCTAAAAAATAGTTTCAATAAAGTTTTTAGATATCATATTTTGTGTTTGTATATGTGTGTGTGTGTGGCTTTGTTTTTTACAACACATATATGATATATTGAAAAACCGGCCAACCTGATATGTTCGGCATACGTGAAGGATTTTCTAATTTGCTGTGAACATAATGTTATTATGTAATAATTTATAATAACACTTTTAACATTAGATTTAAGTAATAAAAGTGTAAATTGCGTGATTTTGCGTCATTATTTTCCCTCTGTCAGCCTCTGACATTCCTTAGTGTTCTGTATAGCTTTTGACTACGTCACATAGTAACCGGTATTATGATGACGTAATTTAGGTTCTAATTGGGGATAAAAACGTCGTATATACCCCGGCAGTTTCCTGAATATATACTGACATTTCTGTGTTGTTATCCAATCACAAACCTCGACACATTTGTAATCCGTAATATATATCATGTATATGTTAATGCCTAATACATTCATGTATATCACCGAACGTGTTCCGAGGGGTGCTATAGCCAGTCAAAGTCTTCCATTTGCTTGTATATATGCATTATTAAACTGCTGTCAACTTTTCAAGGCGCTTATCCAATGAACCACATAATAAGACGACAACTACTGAACATCAGATTCCTAGCTGACTTAGAACAGGTGCAAATAACTGAGCGGGATTAAATGTTTAAATGCCGTACCAAACCTTCTCCCTTTTCTGAAACAATAGTATATATAAAATAACATTAATTACAACATTGAGAGACACTCTATAAAAATA
This sequence comes from Mytilus edulis, assembly GCF_963676685.1. Lineage (NCBI taxonomy): Eukaryota > Metazoa > Mollusca > Bivalvia > Mytilida > Mytilidae > Mytilus > Mytilus edulis. The sequence goes on from NC_092356.1 coordinate 58,844,396, forward strand.
TCAATTGGATATACTGCATGTTTGTAGGTGTGTGGATAGATGCATGGATATAGCTGTTTAACAACCAGTTGCATATCGAGGACGAGAACATGTCAGTGCGATATGAATAAGAACTCAGTGGGTGTGTGGATACATGCATGGATATAGCTGTTTAACAACCAGTTGCATATCGAGGACGAGAACGTGTCAGTGCGATATGAATAAGAACCCAGATTTGCAGAAGACCGATACGATGAGTCGGATATTTAACGCGCTTGGAATTTTTGAAGAGGGTGTAATTGCGGAAAATGGAATACATACCGCTGAGCGGAGCGATGCAAATAACCTGTGGATGATTTTGTCCAAACAAAATATATATTTACATTCAATTAAAAGGGGACACGACCTCTACGCCCACCATGAAAGCAGATATGGTATACCTCAACGAGACAGTAAAACCTCAACAAATCTTTCGTGCTTTAAAAATACAAATAGAAGTATGTGTGTGTTGTAGACTTTTTATGTGTATTCCCCAGTACATTCGCCATCAATCTGACCTGGGAACAGTATATCTATCGTTAATATATATGCTCCTGATCTGACATGATTCATTTTATCAGAAGTCCATTATTAGACATCTAGTCAGATTTTATCCATAGCCTTAACTCCCCGCAGTATCTATGGGAAAAATTATAAAAACATTGCTTTTGATTCTAGTTCGTAGATGTTGTTTTTTTCCTCGAACAGTATTTCGCATATGCACATTAAAACGACAATTACTTAAAAGTGGAGGAAATATAGGATAACCTTACCTCACAGAAATTTGCCTCTCGGAAAACATTTAGGCATTTTTCGAAGACAAGTTTATGTGCCTTTACTCTTTGCATTTTAAGCTTGTATATATATAATTGATTTCCGACATTATCGTGAACAAACAAACTAACGGGATTTCAATTGTATGGGTAATTAAACAAATTTTCGATACACCCATGCTATATTTTTTTAATTATAAATGGAAAATGCAGTTGTAAGTGTTTAAAAGAAATTTTGTGAGGATTTATGAGTCAAAACGTTAACAATAAACACGATTTCAATCTATTTATATATTAAAGTCTGATTTTTGCGTATTCAGTCACAAGTTATGTGCGTATATAGTGTCAGAGTAACGCATTTCAAATTATTTTTTCCCCTATTTTCTAATCGCCTTGATTTCTGCAAAAGGGACTTTTAAAAACGTTAATAATTGTAAGTACTCTTCTAATAAAAGCTGTTAAATTGTTCTCCCTATGAATATTGAACTAGTCAGTTTTGATTCCAAAAGCCCAAAGTAACCTTCACATTTAAAACAGCACGTGTCTTGTATAACATTGTAGAGAAAAGAAATTTCAAGACATTTAGTGGTGGGAAAAAGTGGATATTTTTTTGTCATGTCTATGCTGTTACCAATATATTGATTATTTACACCCGGTCCAATAGTATACTTGGGAAAAGTGCAATAACATGTTGGAAACCAAAATCACAACAGAAAAACATATCGCAACTTACACATCTATAAATAAATCAAATTCTGAATAATATTTTTTTTAAGAAACCTGGCATCTGTTGGTGTCGTTAGAAATAATTTAATTGGTGACGAAATGCTCGACTTAATGATCAAAGATACACCGACATTTTATAAAGTGTATAATTTCGTACCGTTCCATTTGCTTTTACATTAAGAAGATATTATCACTCGAGAAAAGTGTTATTTTACGTGATTAACACCTTATCTGTCCGTTATGTTAACACTTTTATATTTACCTTAAGATGTAATTATCATGTAGTTATCAAATAACCGCGGGGCATCGCGGGCTTTAGATTCTTAATACGATTTTCATTGGTCGGTGAAATAAAAAGGAACCGTTAATCTACACAATAAATATTTGACGAGTTTTTACACTTGACCCGTGGGAAAGAGGTATTCGTATACGTAGTAAAATTCAATTGAATAGAAAAAAGTATATGGTTTCTGTAATTGGCTGTATAAGTGATGTAATAATTTCATGTTGTTACAAATCTTTACTTGGAACTAAAACTATTAGTCCCAGACATTATACAAAATACCTATAAACAAACTGTTACGAGTTTTGAATATATACACACATATTTGTAACATCAATTCTATAAACTGTTCCTTACTTTGACTAAATAAAAGACTCTTATTCTGCATATGCGCGATTCACCGAGCAATACAAGTTTCTAAAGATCACGTATTTTCAAAATTTGCCAAAATTCACATATATTTTTAAAATTTGCCAAAATTCAAATATTGATATTATAGCTTTCATCTAAAACTAAGAATAGACATAAATTTACTAAGAATAGACATAAATTTCGCTTTCTTGTGTTCACGCTACTATTCCAAATTATGTTGTATGTAAAATCCTTAAATTCTATATCGGATCGGAAAACTTGTAATTCCTACTAGAAATTTAAGATTTAATTCGTATGATTTAAATAAATATCTTAAAAAATTATATGATAAAATAAATAAATTAAACTGCTGCACGACAAGAAAAAAAGTAAAAAAAAGGAAAATCGGTTGTAAAAAAAGTTTAGAAAGAAAGAAAAATATGAATTAATAAAAAAAACATGTCTAAAAACTAATAAAATCGTTTCAATGCTATATATATCATAAAAAATGTATGATTAAATCATATTTCTATTATAAAATTTCTTTTTTTGGAAGAAAATAGTTTATACTAAGACGATAATGGTCTTGCGTCCGTCTTGTGTATGAACAATTAAACCAAACAGATTGATCATTAAGTGAATCTTAAGTTAAGTTTTTATAATATTGTAATGTCTTTTGTTTCCCCCCGAATAATTTGGTTTTCAACTTTATTTGTTTCGTAAATATTTACAGATTTAATGAGAAATATTACGTTCCTAAATATATTTACAGAACTTTCATATACTTAACAAAAGATAAAGTTTTACTGGTAAGCTGAAGATTGACGGTTCTTTTCTTTTTTTACCGCCATTAAAACGTGTACATCCTAATCCGTATTTGATTGGTCGGCACTATAAAGGACCGTTAACTATTTCCCGACAAAGTTGTTAGTTTTATCACTTAATAAGCAATCAGATGTAAACTGATAATCTGATAAAAAGATTAAAGATCACTTAAGTAAATATTTTCAATCTCCAATTGATTTCTGATAAAGGGGCGTGTTTTTTGACGCGTGCCGTCACACGCGTTTTTACTAATATATATAAAAGCACAGAGAAAAGTTTATAAACAAATTTTACAAAGATCGAGTAATATGGTGAACAACATTGTTGAAGTAGATTCCACATCTGGAAAAAGAAAGGTAGGGTTTATATTTATAGTTTTATTTAAAAAAAAAATGCATTTTAATATAATTGTCAATTTGAACACATTTTTGTACGAATATGTATGGAATTCAAATTAATTGAATACTTAGTTTCGACTATACAGTTTGTTTTAGTTTGAAATAACACTCGTATGTATATACAGCATGTATACATCATAGCTAATTGAATCTAACGTTTATTTTCGTAAATATTTAATAAAAAAAAGCTAATTTCCCGACCTCTCTTCCAGTGGTTGTTTATGAAGAAAACTATTGTTTTGATTTGACTGCAATGAAGGGTTAGGCATAACTGTTAGTTTTTTTCTCTTAAAATTGAAGGAGTCATTATATATTATACAATTTTCATTATTAGTACTCAAATTGGTTTTCTCCAGTTTCTTTATATTTTTTTACAACATAAAACAGATTGTTTTCCATCTTCTAATATTCCGTAAAGCTTGTAGAGGCTATATATGATCTCTATCACAGGATCTTAATTATTTCTGCTGTTCCTAATAAAACCGTGTCCTCCGTAGAACGATTAATTTACATGCAAATAATGTTATTAAAACGAGAAACATTTGCCGTGGGTTCAGATTAGATCAGGTTATAGGATGGAGCAATTTATTTCAGTATCATTAAAAATGTAACTATTGTGAATTAAAAAATAACCACATTAAAAATAAATTTTAATTGTAATATAGATAAATAGTGTCTGATTTCAACAGCAGCACTTGACTGTCTCAGTTATTGGGGATAAAAAATGACAACTTTAAAAATAAATTTCAATTATATTTTAGATTAATAAGCCGCTGATAGAGAAGAAGAGAAGAGCAAGAATCAACAATTGTTTGTCCCAGTTAAAAACGTTGGTGCTCGAGGCAACAGGAAGAAACAACGAGGTAAGAATGGCTTCACTTACGTAACTTTAAAAAAAAAACTATTTTATTACACACTTGAAATGCAAATATCGGTTTCTTGCAATGACCAGCGGACAATTACATACTATAAAAGGGAAATATGTTCTTGTAACAACAGACAAATGGAACCTATAACATCTCACAATCGTAACGCTTTCATTGCAAGTTTGCCAGATTTCTTACAGCTCCAATGTTAGTTTTATTCAAAATAATTTATTGTTCAAACCTATCTTAGATGCTTACTAAAGTAATATAATTTGAGTTATTTCCCCTTTAATTTAAAAGTTATTGCTTTGTATCCCTAACATGGGGATGGTGTACATTGGCTTTAGACTGATATCCAATAATTCATGCAGTTATATACAGGGGCGGATCCAGCCATTTTAAAAAGGGGGGGGGGGGTCCTAACCCAGGACAAAAAAGGGGGGGGGTTCCAATTACATGTCCCCATTCAAATGCATTGATCGTCCAAAAAAAAAGGGGGGGGTTCCAACCCCCGGAACCCCCCCCCCCCCCCCCTCTGGATCCGCGCCTGTATCAGAACACCATATATTTAATTACCAGTTCTCATGTCGCTACGCCAGTTTTACTTATCCATGTAAATAATATAGCTGTAATAATGTGCTAGTTGTTTTATTTTTTTTTATTGAATCAGAATAAAAGTAAACATGAGACAGCAGATCAGCGACACAACTAACAAAAAAACCTATAGGTCAACATAAGGTTATTGACAAGAGACAGAATATAGATCACGCTAAATCAAAAACTGTATAAAGTATTTTATTATTAATTTGTGCATGTATTTTCAGAGTGCATTAAACTCCAAGTTGGAAAAAGCAGACATTTTGGAAATGACGGTTCAGTATTTGGAGAACATTCATAAGAGTTCACCATCCAACCGATCGAACGTTACTTCTACCTTAACAACACCTTATCAAATGGGATACACTTTGTGTACGGGACAAGCAGCACGCTTCCTAGAAATAAACTCACGTGTCCAGGCAGATAAACAAATTGATATGAATGTGAATAATAAACAAGATGTATGTCGGACAATGGAGACCAGATACCCGGATGTGCCATCCACCCATAATCAGAACATTTTTTGTCAAGCAAAGGAGCCATCTAGTCATAATGAATGTAATATAAACAACAGACTTGTAAGTCATTTGAGTAACAATATCCAGTATCAAGTGAACAAAACAAGAGATTCATTCACATCTTCAGTGGGATACAAATGTTCTTCGAGAAACTTATTGTTAAGTGTTAAAACAGAGGAACAATCAGCAGAAAGACGACTGACGAATAACAGTGAAACACAAAACTTAGTAGACCCCGTTAGAGGTCGTGACAGTTCAACAACAAACAGGCACAATTCACCGAATTCTTTGAGTATCCCAATGAATGATAATGTTTGGCGACCATGGTAGCACGTGCTGACATTGAAAAACAAAGCTACTATATAAAGTGCAATATTTCATCATCTGTGATAATCAAATTAAATTAAATTCTCATTTATTTACCTTTTTTAGTTTTGGTCTATATACATATATTCTTATACAAATGATGTTTTTTTTTCTCAGATTTGTCTGGTCAAAATTCGTTTTTTTAAGCATAAGTGTTTGTGGTCTTGTTTTATGGGGCCGCTTAAAAATTCAGAACATCTACAGTACATCATGAAAAAACAGTTTTTCATAGGTTTTATTTTTAAATTGTTTCCTTGGACAATCTTCTATTATTGTAACCGTGACATTTCGAATTTATGAAAACAATTTATATCATTTCCCAAAAGATGATCAATTATAATTTTAAAATACTTTTTGTTAATTTTATTTGGTGGCAAATGCATAAATTTCCGTAGTACATTTTGTATGAAGCACGGAGATTAATTTTAAACATACATCTTCTTACATCTATATACAATATGGACATGTTCAACACTTTTAAAACCCTGTGCAATTACAAACAGAGGCATTAAGTTTTGTAACTACCTTTTTAGAATAACGAGTTAAATCAATCATTTCGTATGTTTTTCTGTGCATTATTTTTATTATCTTTTTAGGTCAATTGATTGATTACAATTATACGCTCAGGGACAGATATTTCATGCACATTCTGTACGAAAACAAATAAAACATATATCTTTTGGATCGATCCTCCGGAAAATCCATGTTTATTCCCAGGCTTCTTTAAATCTCCAGGATAAGGTGATAAGTAAGTCAACAATTTAAACAAATGATTAACGATTTCTTTTCTATTCACTTTTCACAAGAAAATCAGATTACAAAGTCGTTTGATGTTAGCCGCTGACCAGTGGCTATTTGATAATTACATTTGAATAAGGTTTTACCTTCACACGTACATGTACAATCTTAGGTGTTAATAAGATAAAATAACGCGACTATATATATATAAAAAAGTAAGTAAATAGTTTATTAAAGTGTCACATATTGATCGACATAAATATAAGCAACATTATATAAATATATACACATAAAACAATCAATATCCAGCCATAAAAACGACTTATGAGACACTAAAAAGCTTAAAATTCTATAAAAATTCAAATATATTCCGTAAAAAACATACAAGTCACAAAAAAATCACCATTAAAATACAAAAATCAAAAAAAAATCACTAAATTCAATAAATATATATATACATGTATATAAAAATTGTCGAAATCTGACTTTCCTGGTAAAATTAAAATGATAAAACTCTGAAGCTAGTAAAAATTTCATAAAGAGCTGTTAAACAATTTTCTTCGCCAGAAAAATTTATATAAAAATTTGCATAGGAAATATTGTATATATCATAACAGTTCATAATTTCAATAAATTTATTATCTATATCAAGGCTGTGAAAATTTTGAATTAATTTTGAACATTCATGAAAAAGGTTATACCGAATATCGTCATAAAGTGCGCATTCCATCAGAAAATGTTTTTCAGTCTCTACACTGCAACTTTCACAAAACAAACAAAGTCTATCTTCTACGGGTGTATATAGGCGGCCTGGAGTATCTGCCAGTTTCGTGCGCTAGCGGTAGAGCCCCGGAGCGAAACAGAGCCATAACACGCCTTTCCTGTTTAGAAATGTTTAAAAGCACATAAGGTTCTGTTTTCACACATTGTTTATAACATCTGTAAGTGCGCAATTTGTTTCCGTTTTTTATATTACGACGGTCATCAAAAAGTTCTTCATACCATTCTGTGTTGTCCAGCTCACATAGTTTTTCACTTATCATATGCATAACTGATTTAGTCGATAATGTTAAGTCATACGTCGGATCCTTTAGTCTGATCCGATCAACAATCTTATGCACTTCAAATGACCAACCCTTTCCTCTTCTAGACGTCCATTTAAAAGTTTTGTAGGAAATTCTTTGTTGGTCAGTACGGATCAATTTGCACAAAAGTCTACAATAATTTATTCGTTGTTTTGTTATTGGTGAAGTCCATCCCATATCACCGCGTGAAGCTACGTTCGATATGCGCTTTCCCACCGATAAGAAAAATTTACATGCTCGGTTTTGTACTGCTGATATGGCACTGAACGATTTTGTGCCCCAGATACCACTACCATAAAGTAAAATTGGTTCAACAACGGACGTATATAGTTTATTGTACACTTTAAAAGTCATCCCTCCCATGGATTGAGTTTTTGTAATTAAAGCACCCAAAGCACGGCTCGCTGCTTTGGCCAGTTCTTTTGCATTTTTTACGAAAATTAAATGTTCGTCCATCCACACTCCAAAGTATTTGTATGAATCAATGTAGTCAATAATTTTTCCAGAACATCGGAACGTAAAATCTGAACGTATGGGTGACTGTGGACGGAAATGGACAATTTTAGTTTTGCCAATGTTTACGGATAACTTCCATTCAGCGCACCATTCGGTTACTACATTTAACATACGTTGTAGACTTTCTTTATCTGGAGCTATTAGCGCTATATCGTCCGCGTAGAGCAATAAACTGAGATGGAAATCATCAATATGCACTCCACATTCTAGAGAGTTTAAACGATCTGCCAAAGTATTGATATATACTGAAAACAAAGTGGGCGATAGGATACAGCCCTGCTTCACACCGGCATCTACACTGAACCAAGAGGTCTGGTCACTATTGATACGAACGGTACATTTTAGGTCATTATACAAGGATTGAATCGCAGATAAGAACTGTCCACGGACACCAACACGTTGTAATTTAAACCACAGAAGATGATGTTCGACGGTGTCAAAAGCTTTCTTCATGTCTACAAAGCATACATAAGTTGACTTTCTTGATATTTTTCTGTCGTTCAGAATAGAATGAAGCGTGTGAATATGTTCTTCGCAACTACGGTTACGGCGGAACCCATTTTGCTCATCACACAGAATTTCGTTATTTTCCAGCCAAGAGCTAAGTCTCGTGTTTAAAATGTAACAATATATCTTACACGGCACGGAAACCAAAGTGATTCCCCTGTAGTTCATGGGATTTCTATCGTCGTCAGATCCCGGTTTTAAAATTGGATTGATGATACCACTATTCCACTGATACGGAACTTTTCCAAGATTAAAGCAACCACTGATAATTTGATAAAGTAAGTCTATTGCCGCGTCATTCTTTAAAACGTCCGTCGGAATTTCATCTATTCCCGTGGCCTTTCGTAATTTAGCGTTTATTACGGCATTATATAACGACCTCGTCTCGTGAAATTGGTTGATTTAGCGGCGTAACGTCTATTTCTGTGTTGAAAGTAGATGCATTAAGTTGGCTATTATCTCCACCATTGCGTTGAAATAAATTTTGAAAGTCACTTTTCCATTTATTAAGAACGTCGTTTTTATTCGTATTTACATTTCCATTTGGACCTAATACCGCCATCGGAATACATGGTTTACGTTCACTTGCGATTCCAATTTTACCAACAGACTTCCAAAATTCGCGCTGATTTGATGTACATAGTTTTTCTTCTAATTTCTTTCGCTCTGTTATTTGGTGTTGCCGCTTATATTTTCTGTTAAGACGATCGAATGTCTTCCTTTCCACACAATAATCTGTTTTTAATCTTTGTTTTGTGCCGCTCGGACCATTACAGCGCAACCATTTCTTTTCACATGCACACACTTTAGACCATTGTGAAGACAAATCATTGTTCCAGTAATTGTTCCAGTAAGGTTTATACCTAGATTTTGTGCTTTTATTACGACCAAAACCACTTGTGTTTATTTGTAGCTTGTTGTTCATTTCACACTTAAGCAAACCTTAAAATTGGTCATATGCGTTATATATATAGTGATAATATCTTCTTGTATAGAAACATACAATAATTTATGAGAAACACTTCTTTGATCACAAACTAACTAAACAACACACGTGCTTATAAACGTACATTTTGAATCATACTGTAAGAACTAAAAAAGTTTATAACACAAAAGGTCTCAGACGCCGGACGCCGGACGCCAAGTGATGAGAAAAGCTCACTTGGCCCTTTTGGCCAGGTGAGCTAAAAAGCACCTTGCACTATTATGAATATCACTTCTAATTGCTTATTTTTTTAAAGAGAGTCGCTCATTTGGATTAAATAATTTTCAATACGACTCTCTCTAGATAAGATAAGACAAGATATTTTATTGGTTTAACATCCAGGATTGTTACCAAGCCAATAATTATGGGTTACTAGTATACATAGATATGCACACATATATCTATCTACATTTATAAACATTGTATATATAAAGTTATATATACCCTTCTTAATATATATGTTCCTGCTTGGACTAAGACCTGTTGATTAACTTGCATCGGAAGTAAACACATTTATTTAAAAAAAACAGTTGTTGGCATGACACGGGTTATGTTCTTCTCATATATTTTATGATAGTTTGATACTAAACCCCTAATGGGAGGGATTGTGCCTGATATTCATATGATGAAGACATAATCTTTCAATCAGTTTAATTGAGGTCTGAAACTGGCATGTCAGTTAACTGCTAGTAGTCTGTTGTTATTTATGTATTATTGTCATTTTGTTTATTTTCTTTTGTTACATCTTCTGACCTCGGACTCGGACTTCTCTTGAACTGAATTTTAGTGTGCGTATTGTTATGCGTTTACCTTTCTACATTGGCTAGAGGTATAGGGGCAGAGTTGAGATCTCATAAACATGTTTAACCCTGCCGCAATTTTGCGCCTGTCCCAAGTGAGGAGCCTCTGGCCTTTGTTAGTCTTGTATGCTTTTTAATCTTAGTTTCTTGTGTATAATTCGGAGTTTAGTATGACGTCCATTATCACTGTACTAGTATACATTTTTTAAGGGGCCAGCTGGAGGACGCCTCCAGGTGCGGGAGTTTCTCGCTTCATTGAAGGCCCATTGGTGGCCTTCGGCTGTTGTATGCTCAATGGTCGGGTTGTTGTCGCTTTGACACATTCCCCATTTCCTTTATCAATTTTAGTTGTGAAATTGAAAATGGCTGCTACTTGATCACCTACTTTCTCTGAAGGTAAAATATAAAATAGAATATACTAATAATTCTTAAAATAACAGGTGATAGCATGTAGATCATTCTTCCGGATAACATTATATAGAAAATTACATATTTGAAGAAGACGTATAAGAAGTTCTTTGATTAAAATCAAATTTGTCTCAAGGTAAAATAAAAGAAATATAATATACTAAAAATATAGAATACTACAAACTTACATTTTGAGTCATTACTGTAGCTATTGACAAATCCACACATTATAGATATGAAAACTAATATAACTTGGTATTGAGTTTCAGCCATCTCTAACTGACACTAAAACCAATGATATAAAGGTTTCACAAATGATATTGGATATGTTCCTTACGTCGTAACTACAATCCCCTTCCCTTTCATGGATGTGACCTACCGACTTAGACTATTTACCGGATTTTATATCACATATGCAACACGACGGGTGCCGCATGTGGAGCAGGATCTGCTTACCCTTCCGGAGCACCTGAGATCACCCCTAGTTATTTGGTGGGGTTCGTGTTGTTTATTCCTTAGTTTTCTATGTTGTGTCGTGTGTGCTGTTGTTTGTTTGTCTTTTTCATTTTTAGCCATGGCGTTGTCAGTTTGTTTTAGATTTATGAGTTTGACTGTCCCTTTGGTATCTTTCGTCCCTCTCTTATACAACATAGGCGCTATTACAAAAAACATTAACATTACATTTCTTGTTTTAATAAACCGGTCAAAACATTATTTACAACATCATTAATTTTACAAGTCAATTTCTTATACTTCTACGTGTATATAAAACAACATTTACCTGGTTTATTGTTCTAAATAGAATGCATACAGCACAGTAGATATAATTTATATATATAAAAAGTAAATGTGGTATGATTTAGCCAATGAGTCAATTTTTATATAACTAGCTACCAAAGTTTTAATAAAGTGGATGTTATCAATGAAGGGCAACTGTACGGCCTTCAACAATGAGAACAAACCATTCCATATAGTCCGTTTTAAACCGACATGAAAAATATGACACAATTCAATTGAGAAATATAATAGCCAAAATTATAACAAAACAAATTGATAATAACTTAAAACCTCTAAATAATGTCAATTAGAAATGAAAATGAAGAACTTTACAAGTTGTCTGGAATTCTGTGAAGGCCCTTTGGTTTTTATACTCTCGAACGTTTAGATATTTTAGGGTATCCTCAAATGTATCGGATCATTATTATTCCTATATCCCGTGTCGCACACATGTAAATCGACATCTCGGTATCTTTAAACCATTGTAATTATGGAATGTTTTTATTATAGTGTTCATGGGAATAAAAAAAAATGATGTTTTGATCTTAGGGATCGCACATTTCCTTTACACTCATCTTTCTGAAGAGCAATGATTATATTGCTTATTCCAATTAGAGAAATGAATATGTAAAACAAATAGCTGAGGATTTATTGAATTAGCATTTGTAGAAACACTCTGCCCTAAAACAAAATTTCCTTCATAATGTAAATTCCTAGTAGAAGTATTCTGTAATATCATTTGAACAAAACCAAATACTAGTATTAAAGTATGTATTCCTTACCGAATAACGGCCATAGGATAGGATAACATAGTATGGCATTGCTTATAACAATTTTTCCAACAGAAAACTATATGTTGACAGTTACAAGTGTTAAATTAAAATCACAAACATAATTCTTGAGCTAGAAAGTATGACTGAAAGTGACATTAATATGGCAAAAACGTACTAAATATAAACTTTTCCTACACCTTTAGAATGTTGTATTTGAGGAACTAGTGTAACATTTTTATATTATTATAGTATCATTGGCTGTCATCTGTACTTCTCAGTTCTGAGGATGAACGATAGTGTTTTCGTTGTTTGCTGTACTTCTCAGTTCTGAGGATGAACGATAGTGTTTTCGTTGTTTGAGAATCTACTTGATAATTATTTTTACTTAATTTTTGAGCTGTGTACATACTCTATTTGACACGATACTAACTGATGTGCACACTACAAAGGAACTTTAAATGACTTACATTAAAATGAGTGGTTTGAGTAGCTATAAAATCAGGTTTAGTCACCAAGTCAGGAATATGGCAATTGATTTTCACTTGTTTAGTTGAATAATAGCGTTTGATTATAACAGTTTTCAAGAACTTTCCTTTTTATTTTGAATTTGACTACGAATTAGGTATTGTTGTTTCACTGATCATTAATATATCATGATTATGAAACTTTATTCCTATTTCATGGTGTGGCATTTCAATCTATTAGTCTCACGTCGCGCTATTTTGTTATGGAAATAACTTATATCGGATGCCTATTTTTTATGAAGTTAATCGTCATAGTTTCTGGTTATAGAAATACGTTTTCGTAATGTGACACCCATTGCTATCCTGCGTTTGTTTTAAAACATACTTGATAGAACTATGATCCAGTAAAATCATAGCAGTGCTATCGTTAATATTTTCATGAAAATGCTGATATTAAACGTACATTCGGTACGGAATACAAATACTTGAAACATTGTTCTTGAGATGAAAATATAGATATGTTGTATGATTGTCATGAGACAACTATCCACCAGTGGCGAACAGTCAACTAAAGGTCACCGTTATTCCTCTAACAAAGAGTCGAACCCAAACCATATAGCGAGATGTGAAGGTACCGGCATAAAAAGACATACTGGAACTATTTACTGCTAGTACATATGGTTTTTGCATACAACCATTTATGATAAAAAGTATATGACAGATTGAAAAGTTATCAAAGGTACCAGTCTTATAACATAATACGCCAGACGGGCGTTTCGTCTACATAAGACTCACCACTGACGCTCAGTTGAAACAAAAGAAACTTACTGAATTACAGTCTTCTATTTTTAGTCATATATAACAGCAAACAACAAACAAAAACAACTTTAAGTCAAGACGCAAAATATTGAGGAAAGAAAATGAAAAATAAAGAAACAAAATATCATTTGTAAATTGGATTGAAATACGCCAACTTTTTAGTATGAGGAATAATGATTTGAGTAAATGTCAAAATTGTTTTAAAAACTATCTGAAAATTTCTATACTGTGAATTCATTTTATTTTCGTGGGAAGTAATTTTCGTGGATTGCTGAAAACTAACATGTTCGTGGATATTGAATTTCGTTGTTTTGCCGAAGTATTCATACAAGCCTATTGAAAATTTGGTATTCGTTGAACATTGAATTTTGTGGTTTAACTGTTCCCACGAAATCCACAAAAATTGGTATCCAACAAATAATAATGAATTCACAGTAAATAATATCATAGCTACAAAATTCAGTCATAATTTCTGGAGTTTTAGACTGTTTTTAGGAGTCTTATTAAAAAAAGAGCCAAAGACGATTTATACTGTCAATTATGTTTTATCTTCCCTTATTCAGAAAGATGAAATCATATTAGAATGCAAACATAATTTTTAAACTTCGACATCTACGCTAGATTCGTGTAGCTTTTCGAAACAATGCACAAATATTTTCTGGAAGTTTCTTTTTTTCTCTATTGCAATCAATTAATGTATACGACAATCAATACTGAACGTATTAGGGAGTCAATATTTAACTACAGGCATTACTCGAAATGGAAAAAAGTAAAAAACATTAATACCAAACTCCGAGGAAAATTCAAAACAAAAGGCTACTAATCTCATGCCTAAAACAAAAGCTCATACACATTACACGAATTGTAAACACCTGAACATACATTTTAGTTGATGCCGTGACATTCAGTATTGAAAGAATGACATGTGTAGTGTTTTGCTTTTCAGTTTTTTCAATAGTAAAAGTCACTCAACTTTTTTGGGGTTAAGGATCAAAGCTACCCTGACCTTTTCTTATTGACACATTACCTCACCATTATGGACTTCCACACTTTGTTTGACAAAATTTAATTCAATTGCGTTATCTAGGGAACATATATGGCTCGATTAACACAATATTACTTTTCTTGCAGGGTTGGCAAAGTATTACCCGCCCGGGAAAACCCAAGCGGGAATTCCCGGTTTTTCCCGGGCTGGGCAATACTCCCAGAAATGGGTAATACTGGGTAATACTGAGTAATACTGGGCAATAAGACTTTTTAAGCTTATTTTAACACAAATAGTAGTCTTGTTGTAGTTTCATAGTATTATAGCTAAATATATACATTTTATAAAGATAACCATTGAGAGTCATGTTTCTAGAAGATTGAAAATTCAATTTTATTCTTTTCTCCACAACTTCTATGTAGGCAGAATACAAAATTTAAATATTTTAGGATTATTGATACCTTGTTAATTTCCATGTAATATTTCAACTATCCAAACTTAAAAAAAAAAGCATTTTATGGCAGTGGTTATGTGAATTATAAATTTAAATGTCTATGCAATCATATTGCTAAATAAACACCCTACAGGGTCAAGTCATTAACCCTCATAGAAATGAAAAGGCTGAATATTGTTATATAAACATATCAATGTCCTAATCTGAATAATTACTTATTAATTAGTGATGTACATATAAATTATGCAAAAGGATTTTTTCTTGCATTTTCTTGTTAATTCTTAATGTAAGATATTTACATTTGAAAAATCAATTCTTTGAATTTATGTTAACAGTTTGACCAATATAGACGAGAGGGTGATTTAATAGACTTTCAGAAGAGAAATACTGATAAAGGCCTTTTTCATTAATATTTGTGTAATGTGTGCCTACATGTTTACTTGTCTCATAGTTGCAAGAATAGTACTTTTTTCAAATGTATATACATGCACTTGTATTATCACTCTCGAACAAGTAAACTAATTTATAAATCAAAATGTGTTAATAAATATCTTAAGTGTATTGCAATTGAGTTTGATCACTGAATCAACTTTAAAAATTCAGGCCAGTATTTTGTATTACCCAGTATTGCCGATTTTTACCCATTAAAACCCAGTAAAACCCGGGTTTTCCAAGTATTTCCCACTGGGCTGGGCAATACTCATAAAACCCGGGTTTTTTTCCAACCCTGTTTTCTTGTAATGGTAAGAATATAAATAAAACAACACCGTTACAAAAACCCAATTTTAAATTCCATTTAAAAATAAAAATCCCTGTGACGTCACTTTTTATGGCGCATCATAATACTATTGTGGTGAAATGGTGAATTATTCTTAATTAAAGAAAGGTATTCATTGTTATTCTGTAGTTGAAATATTATAATATACTACTATATTTTGAATTATGTATTTCTCTGTCCGGAATATTCTTGTGTTTATTTCTCCTGTCTCGTGATGTTGCCATTTTAGCGGTATTTTTTAACATTGCCATATCAGTGGGAGGTTTGGCTAATCCTAAAATCAGTTTCAATCCACCATTTTTTTCAAAATGCTCGGTACCTTGTCAGGAATATGGCAGTTGTTAACAAATAGTCTCTTTGTTAGGCGTTATTTTGAAGTAGGTTCAGTGTTTCGTTTATTCCGTTGTATTCCTATTATAGTTGATGTTTTCCCATGGTATTAATTATTATCCAGATTTGTTTTTGCTCAATCGATTTACGACTATTTAACAGCGGAGTTTTTAATACCAGCACAACACACCACAGAAAGGGACGTATTTTATGACGTGTATATAATCTTGAATTTCAAACACTTATATGAAACGAGATACTAGTTCAAATATGTATCATGTTTATTAAGGTCTTATAAAAGGTTATTTACAATTTATGCTGTGACGAGGTACTAATTATTTTGACTAAACCATACACTTTTCCACCATTTTTGAGATCGTGAATAATGCCACACGTGGAGCAGAACCTGCTAACCTGGTATCACTTCCGCTTTTTGTTGAAGTTTCGTGTTCCTCAGTCTTTAGGTGTTTTTTTCAAATCTTGCATTATATAATCTTATGTTTTTTTATTCTTTCTTATTTTACATTGACATTGATTCGACCTGATTTTGTACTTTGATATCTTTCGTCTTACTCTTATGTTTGTGAGCATTCCTGTTGAATTTAAATAGGGAGGTACGATAAAGGCTCACCAAAACAGTATTACCACATTCTTTTATTATCAATACCGAAAAACAATTTTTGATAAAACTGTTATAGGTTAGATTCATCAATGTTAGAACCGTTTCATTTATTATCCATTAGTTACCCTTCAGAAGCTCCAGAGATAAACTTCAATTTTGATGATGTTCGTTTTGCTCAGACTATGATTTTGTATGTTGTGTTCTATATATCTATACTATTAAACGAGAAGACCTCATTTTTGGTGTCGCTTCTCTTCTTTCCACAATAAATTAATCAACACGACTCTGTGTCCTATATATGTTACAGTAAATAGGTGAAATTAGGAATTACATGTAATTACTAAAATTTAGGAATTACATGTAATTCCCGATGCACTTAGTAAATACAAGTAATTCCTAAAACTGCCCAGTAATTACAAGTAATTACTGATTTTAAAATGAATTTTTACACCTATTTACTAACTGTTAAAACAATGTTGTAATATGGTCAACTGATCAAAAGTTATGGTAATACTAATTAGATAATCAGTGAGTATTCAGCTATCAAAATTTATGGGTTTTGCAGAACCCAGTGTCTTGCCTACTTTTGCTGTGAGTCGCAGGCCCAACAAAAATAGGAAAACAAATATTTATAATTTTCCTCTATATACTATCTTTTGAGTAGTTCTGTGAGAATCTTCTAACAAAATTTAAAAAAAATTCAGGATGGTTTATGAAATCTAAACTTAAACAGCAGAGTGTATGTTATGTTAACTGTACAAAAAATAGTCCGTTTAAATAAGTAATATACGAAAAAGTATAGTTTTTTTTTACAAACTTTATTTCTAGATATTATCTTCTGATCATAAACAAGCTTCTGTCCAATTTTGGTAGATATCCAGGATATTTTGAGAAAGTTATTAAAATTAAAAAAAATTTAACCACAGTGTGAATGTAATGTTAACTGGCATAAAAACAGTCCCTTTATAAGTAATATACGAAAAAGTATAGTTTTTTTTACAAACTTTATTTCTAGATATTATCTTCTGATCATAAACAAGCTTCTGTCCAATTTTGGTAGATATCCAGGATATTTTGAGAAAGTTTTTAAAATTTTTAAAAATTTAACCACAGTGTGAATGTAATGTTAACTGGCATAAAAACAGTCCCTTTATAAGTAATATACGAAAAAGTATAGTTTTTTTTACAAACTTTATTTCTAGATATTATCTTCTGATCATAAACAAGCTTCTGTCCAATTTTGGTAGATATCCAGGATATTTTGAGAAAGTTATTAAAATTTAAAAAAATTTAACCACAGTGTGAATGTAATGTTAACTGGCAAAAAAACAGTCCCTTTATAAGTAAAATACAGGAAAACTTGATTTTATTTTTACAAAATTTACTTCTTGAATTTTTTGTTGTTGATCATAACAACTAAAGCATCGTTCAAGTTTGATAGAAATCCAGGATGATTTGAGAAACTTATCAAAATTTAGAAAATA
The DNA here is from genome assembly GCF_963676685.1 of Mytilus edulis. Lineage (NCBI taxonomy): Eukaryota > Metazoa > Mollusca > Bivalvia > Mytilida > Mytilidae > Mytilus > Mytilus edulis. The sequence continues at coordinate 58,862,642 of NC_092356.1, forward strand.
TAACCACAGAGCGAATATTTGTGGACGCCGCTATCGACGGAATTATTAGGTTGGTTCGCTATGTCTCGCTTTTGCAACAAAAAACGCAGGCTCGTCGAAAAGTAAAAGAATGTCAACATTAACAGTAAAACAAAAGGGATGGATCATTTACTTGACTTTTTCAATCCACAAAAAGATCATTCTTATACAGGAAGAAACGATGATAAAATTTAGTTGGGGGTATATAAGCTTAAGTTTGGAGGTCTTGAAAAACTCATAAAAACACGAAAATATGAAAATGTGACTCTTACCGCCATCAATTTGTATAAATTTGTTTGTGAAGAATGTCAGCTTCATCGCAAATGTCTGACAAAAGAAGTCGTAGTTAAACCTATTTAGTAAAAGGAATTTAACTCATGTTATTGGCCAAGTTGATATGCAGAGTATGCCTGATGGAGATTTTTATATAACAAAATTATGAGATTTTAAGAATTATCAAGATCATTTAACCAAGTTTGCCATAATCTAATGTCTATCTTAAAAAAATAGCTGGCTAATTTATAAGTTGCCTATAAATTTTTCAAAAATGTTTTTCTCAATTTTGGATTGATATCACTGTCTTGCATGCTCAAAATGATTTTTAGGGAGTTTCAAAACTTATAAAACAACTATTTTCCAGTTTCAATTCACAAACACTGAAGAGTATGCACTTTTAATGTGCCTTATTATCCTTGATCCTTAAGTAAGCCCTAAAAATCCCTACCCCTTACTTTCTTATTTGATATCTTGAATTATGTCTTTAATTTTTAAACAAAAAATATCAAGTTAGTAAATAGCTGTAAAAATGACCAAAAAAATCAGTAAATACCTGTTATCACTGAAACAGCTAGTAAATACAGGTAATTACTAAATTGACTAGTGATTACAGGTATTTACTGAAATGTTTAGTAATTACGTGTAATTCCTAATTTCACCTATTTACTGTAACATATATACAGTGCATAGTCGCATTTGTCATCCATTCATATGATTATTCAGATTGAGTTATTTTGGGAGAAAAACGAGAAAAAAGGCATCCGGATGTTGTCCCGTCATTGGACGAAATTTTAAGTCAGATTATACTTCCGGTTTGCGTTTTTCTGTATACTTTGAACAAACAAATAGTACGAATAAAGTGTATTTTAATTCTGTTCAGAGTTTATTAAATGGAGAGGGTCTGTATACTATGTCAATTGACCACCATGGATCGATTACTAAACTAAGAATTGAAAGTAAATACACTTTATTTATATAGTAATATACAGATAAGCGCTAAAATTAATCATGTGAACTTTTGATACCTTTTCTGAAATTCTCCATTCATTAAATATTTTACAAAATTCATTGATTACAAAAAAAGAGATATGGTATGATTGCCATGTTGGGACAACTCTCCACAAGAGATCAAAATGACACAGAAATTTACGACTATAGGTCACCGTACGGCCTTCAACAACGAGCAAAGCCCATACCGCATACTCAGCTTTAAAAGGCCCCGAAATGACGATGTAAAATAATTCAAACGAGAAAACTAGCGGCCTTATTTATGTTCAAAAAAGGAAAGAAAAACAAATATGTAACACACTAACAAACGACAACCAATGAACTACAGGCTCCTTACTTAAATGCTCATAACAAACTAAATGTATGTTCATATTGAAATTGATAGAAAACCAAAAATTGGAAATTTTAGAAATGAAGGAGGAGGTATAAAACTTCTAACAACACTTTACATACTTTTAACTCCGCTCTGAATGCCCGCGATTTCGCGGGTGTGTTCTAGTAATTGTTTAACAGTGGTCTTTTTCTTTTTTGCCATGGCGTTGTCCATTCATTTCCAATTTACATTTTGTATCTTCGGCCCCTCTTTCAGATACGTAAAACTTTATAATACAAAAATAAACACACTAATACATCGCTTATTAACTGCTGTCGCTTTTATTTGTTCTCATACATTGTATAACATTATTCCTTGAAGATAAGCAAGACAGTAAGACGTTCTGTGTCAGGGTCCGCCACAACAACTAGTCTCAACACAAGTTCGTCTTATACACTCACAATCGCAAATTGCTTTACACTGTGCACAGTTGTTAATAGACCGAACATTTCTCGTATGCCTTGTCGGGTTCTTTGTGTCTTTCGTTATCAATTGAATAGATTGGTACGCTATTAATCAAATAAAAAGAAAAGTTATTATCATTATTAAAAAGTAACATGTGAGTTTATAACACATCATATTGAATATGTGGTGTTGACTTTATTGACTATATCAAATTGATAAATGAATTCTTAAGATTGAAGGCAACAGTAGTATACCACTGTTCAAAAGTCATAAAAAGCACTAGTAAAGCACTGTTGCCTCTTATTAACCTTAGTAAATCACTGTTGCCTCTTATTAACCTTAGTTAAGCACTGTTGCCTCTTATTCGCAATTTATGATAACATTTGTTTGATTTGTTCTTTTTCTCTTTGTATTTCCAGGTAATTGTTTCTATGTCAAAGTTTTCTCCCACAGATTGGCATACATTTTATAATGGTATCCTTATAATGTCGGCAATGATATGTTACCTTTGAGTGATTGTTGGTTGTGAAACAACTTTGTTTGGGTGTAGATTATTTATTTCTTGGATTAAAATACATTAAACTATAAACTCTTAATAACAAGTGTTAGTCGGTAAATTGAAAAACGCAGTTACTTGTTCCCCTTCTTTTTATGTGGATTAATTATCATGAATGGGAAACATATTTTTTTTTATTAATTTCGTGTTTTTTGCGGAACCACTTTGTTTGGTTGTAGTTTAATATTTCTTGGATCAAAACTATGAATTCTTGATTGTACGTGTTAGTCAGTGAAATCAAAATTGCATTTCTTGTTACCCTTCTTTTAATGTGGATTAATTATCATGAATGGGAAACGCATTTATATTAATTTCGTGGGTAAAAATGAAATACGAATGGAATTGCTCAAAGAAGTATTATTTTTTTAATGCTTGTTAACAAACTTTTGCAAACCAACAAAATAAAATATCCACAAAAGTACAATAAATCCTCAATCCTAAAATTGGTAACCAAGAAAATAAATGAATCAGCAATATTTATTTTGTTTGAATATAAAATGTAAAATAAAATAAACTTAATATAGAATACTACGTACTTACCTTTCTCGTTACAATTAATAAATCCATAAATTATAGATACAAACACTAAAAAAAGTTGAAATTTAGTTGCAGTCATCTTTAACGGAGATTGAAACTTTTAATAATAAAAATACTACCTAAACTCATGAATGTTACATAACTTATTTGAATACTTACATCCTGTATTATGGACAACACCATTAATTTCAGTCTTCTATGTATACGTGTATAGAAAACAAAACATAATTTGACTAGTTAATTGTATTTTTTAGAACACGTGAAATAGAATTTGACAATTTTAAACCTTCAAAGTATTTTAAAAATAAAATAATAATTAAAATAATTTGAATTTAAATTTTTATAAGTTAATTATTCAAATAAAATCATCATAGATACCATCGTTGTTTGTATTTGCGCAGTGCATACGTGTCATGTTTTTGCTCTCATGAGGACTAGATGATAAATTTTACGTGAATACCTTTAAATGCATTTGGTTTCTCAAAATGGATAAAGACAACGATGAAACGTTTATATAATCCTGGTACTTTTAATAACTATTAGTATATTGCGCCTGATTAAAGTTTTACAGAATTAACTGTTAGAGGCTTATATCTTCGTTATATTCTTAACGAAAAATACTTTGAAAGAAGAAGATAGTGTTTTATAAAATGACTATACAGCCACTTTATTATTCATGGTATGGTATCAACATTTCTGACCTGACACTACGTACATTTAATAATTATTGCTTAATTCTTTAGAACTTTATTTGCGATGTTTCGGGTTCTTTCTAGTATTCTCCGGTAAACCCTCATCAGAGGCCGATATCTTTCGTATCTAACATTGTAGAAATATGTTTGTTTCATAAGAGGTTTTTTTCTACTAACTTTATACTACACGTGCACTTCAGGTCTACGTTGTAGATAGTCTTTTTACACACTAAAGAAACTGACCAAGTAGATCAACACCTTTGTTTAATTATTCATAATGAAAAGTCTTATTGTCTTAATTTCCGTAATCTAATCTATCATAAATCTACACGAGATCTAATAGAGATAGTTGTTATCAGTGCTCCGAGTAAACTGTCGTGTACATGTTTAAGCACTTATTTGATAAAATACAAAAGTCTCCATGTTTAACAATTGAAGAGATTTGTGTAGATACTATGCCGGGTCTATGTATGAATATATAAGGAACCATTCTGTTATCTGTTGCACGTGATCTCTTGAGATAAATCGGGATCACGTCTTTTTACGTCTGTTTCACAGTATAATGATTGTATACTAAAGCCTCCCGTGGTGGGGTATTGTGAATCGATGTCTTCGACTTAATGATTAATTATAATTTTGTTTAAAAGATGTTTTAAAACTAAAGAATTAACAAAACAACCATATCTCCTTCGATAACTTTTATTGTTCTTATTTGTTGTGATAAATTGTTAAAATTCCATCTCGCAGAAATACAGGAAGTTAGAATGTCGGACCCTCAAATGTATTCCTTCATTTGTAGGTTGTGATGCTGTGGAGATTGTTGTCATTGGTACTCGTCTTGGTGGTTGAGGTATTCGTCCTGGTAAGTCACAACATGATGTATCAACACAAGTTCGTCTTACACAGGCACAATCGCACCTTTGTCTACATAGTGAACATGCTCCTACTCTTCCTGAACCCCCAGGAGTTGTTGTTGTCAATTGAATAGATTGGTACGCTGTAATATGTGAGGAAATAAATTTTACTTTATTTTTGGTAAAATATTCTCAAATTATGGATTGTCCATTTTACCAAAAATAAAGTAAAATTTATATAAAAAAGAGAGTATTTACAATAATTCAAATTTACATGTTTGTTTATAAACCAATGTTTGTAAATTTTGAGATGTTCACTCAATGGAGCTTGTTTATAAATATTTCAAATCAACTTTACAAATAAAACATAATATTTTTAATATAGATGACAGGTACTGTCGTTGACTATCATCTTAATTGTGTGTAATGGTGTTCTTGTTATTTTTCTTTTAATATTTTAAAACCTGTTCCGTCCATTTGGACGTGGCTCTGTATTTATAAAAACATACTACCCTTGTGTTGTACTATAATTGTAATTTTTTAGTATTCTTGTCTTTTTTTTTTTTTGGCTAACGCACTTTGTCTATATGCCTTTTCGTCTTAATTTAATGACACATTCGTTTGTTTTTCAGTTTTGCTTATGTCCTTTATCAATAAAATGTCCATACATAGATATAGGAAGATGTGGTATGAGTGTCAATGAGATAATTCTCCATCCTAGTCACAATTTATAAAAGTAAACAATTAAAGGTCAAGGTAAGGTCTTCAACTGCCTTAGATCATACCGAACAGCAAGCCATAAAGGGCCAAAAATAAATTGTGTAATCTATATGAAAAACGAGAAACGAGAAACACTTATGAACCACATAAACAAATGAAAACTACTGGACATCAGATTCCTGACTTAGGACAGGTGCAAACAATTGCTGCCATATGCATCTTTGTTATGTTGACAAAATTGTTTGTAGTTTTGATGATTAAGATTACATTACAATGTTGAGTGTTGTACTCAATGATTATGTTAATCATTCAAAAAAAAATCAATGAGTTTTATTCACATGGATCGAAAATTACTATGTACGTACAAAACAGAATAAAATTTACTTACATATTCTGTCATAACTATAACCATTTACAAATCCACAAATTAAAGCTACACATATCAATAAAACTAGAAATTTGTTTTCAGCCATCTTTTAGTTGATGTAGGAACGTGCAAATTAAAGATGTAATATTTTTATTGTCAAAAAGTTATGTACAATACCATTAACATGTGTAGTTTTTGTACGTTAACATTTGTAGAAAACATCATTTAGCTGGTAAATTGTATTACTAAGCGTATCAATGTTAGAATTTGACAACTTTCAATCGCATATTAATATTAACATTTTTATATTTATAAATTTTGCTTAAGAAAAAGACATCATTTTAAATTTGTAAAGTTTGAGTGTATACCTGTTCTAATAATAAGCCTTCACAGATTTTATGCCTTTATGTCACGCGAATGTAGAATTTTCTAAAACACTTCTTGGTCATGAGTCATGTGAGCAATTGAAAAGAATACAATGACATTGTTGCAAAACTACAAAGAAATAGAATATGATTATGACGTATTTTGTTCTAGTTGTGAAGTCTATCTACAAACATATTGATGAACTAGTAAGTGCCAGTAAGTGCTAGCAGTCCTTTGTTGGTCGGACTTCTTTTTAACTTTGTTTATTGTGTGGTTATTTATTTTGCATATGCTAGGAAAAGAGGAGGTTTGAGGTAACTCGAAACATGTTTGATCCTGCCGCTTTTGCGCCTGTCCTAATTAAGTCAGAACCTCTGGCCTTGCTATTTGTGTATGTGTTTGGAAAACTTCAGTTCAGTATATGATTCAAAGTTTGGTGTGACGTCCATATTCGCTGAACTAGTTACCCTGTCACTTTTTGCGTCTGTCCCAAGTCGGGAACTTCTGACCTTGCTAGTCGTGCATGTTTTTTTAAAAATTAAAGTTCAGTATAGTATATATTTCTAGAGTTTAGTTTGACGTCCATTTTCGCTGAACTAATACACATGTTTGTTTAGGGGCCACCTAAAGCAGGATTTTTCGCTGTGCTGAAGAAGCATTTGTGGTCTTTGGTTGTGTTCTGCTCTCAGTTTCCTTTTTTGCCATTTGTCTTCTGGTAAACATTACCCGGATTAAATGAGCAATTAAAATAAGGAAGAAGTGCTTCACCTTTTAATCAAACAGAGTTTTTCTACAGAAAATGGTGCCTAGAAGGAATGCAAGGAAGGGTAACAAAACAACACCATACCAGGTCTTAAAGACATGATAATATATCCACGGTCTTTAAAAGCATTGCAAATTTGTGATAACTAAAAAACTAATAGTTAATATCTTTTTTGTATGCTGAAGGAAAGTTTTCTTCATATGAGTACTAAAAAGTCGACCATTAGGGATACACTATAGGAAACCGTCATAATACAGACAGATTGAAATATTAAAACACCAAAACCAACTTCAGACATATCGATAGACAATTCTAGCCTTTATATGATCTACTTTTCGGTGCAATGGCGGCAGGAACCACTGAATGTGGTTCTTCGCACAACGTATGATTTGTTTCTTCATTCAAACAAAGAATTTATATCTACAATTGTTGTATACAGGTGACTGAAAATAGTGTTAAAAGAACACAATACTCACAAATTCTGAGAGCCGAGTGTATTGGACGGAAAGTGACAATTAGGTGCACCTGATAGGAGATTCATATATACAGATAAGGATTTGAACATAAAAAAGTAGTTACTTTCCCCTATACATGAATTCTCTGTTATGATCTTTTCTGCGATGATTGTCTGTGGAGCTAAATTCGCACGTTCTCTACGGCTAGTATCATCAGCTTTTCATTGTTCCTTTTCAAGCACAAAACACAGTACCCATAGATTAACTAAAAATGATGTAAATAGCTACATAAGTGACAGCCTTGACAATTTTGATGATGTTGAACTTGCTCCATATCGTATAAATGGATTTGTATTGGGGACAAGTTTTCAGGATGCATATATTGACTTTTCACAATATTGTGAAGATGATAACGCAACATTTATGAACCTAAACGAAGAGAAACGCATTACTTCACTTTTTACTCCAAAAATTAAATTTTCTTCAATATTTGAAAAAAGTTTCAAGGCCCTGAAAGATGAGCGGGTTGATGATGGATGGAATCCTAGAATAAAAATTGTCACTGATATTTTAAAGTATGGATTTATAGCAGAGAAAGGTACCTATACTGCACCATTTGAAAAACATAATATGTCACATAAAATTAAGATGTACAAAAATGTACAATGTACCAAGTATAAAATGTGCATTGGCAATCAAAACAACATCTTCTTTTTATGGCCCCGCAACGAAGTTGTCGGTGCCATATAGTTTTACCCTTGTCTGTAATTCCGTCTTTCTGTAATTCTGTCATTCCGCAACAAACCATTATACAGATTTTTTTTCTAAACGCCTTCAGATATTGGGCTGATTTTTGGTATGCGAGTTAACCATGATGAGTTACAGATCAAGTTTAAGTTTCGTTCCGCTTGCTAATTTTTGCCGAAATTACGGGCATTGGACTTTGAGAAATTGTTGAAAGAAAATCACATTTATACGGTCTTTTTTTCTAAACACCTTCAGATATGGGGCTGATTTTTGGTATGTGAGTTAACTATGATGAGTTACAGATCAAATTTAAGTTTTGTTCTGCTCCAGTAATTTTTGCCAAATTACAGGCTTTGGACTTTGAGAAATTGTTGAAAATCACGGTTTAAAATAGGGACTTCTTTTCTGAACGCCTTCAGATATTGGGCTGATTTTTGGTATGTGAGTTAATCATGATGAGTTATAAGTCAAGCTTAAGTTTCGTTCTGATCGCTCCGCTAATTATACATTGTAGCTGAAGTTATGGGCTTTGGACTTTGATAAATTATTGAAAATCACAGTTATACAGATTTTTTCTCTATTCCCCTCCAGATTTTTAGCTGATATGTGAGGCTACATTTGCACCATCATGTTTGTGTCCACATGTGTTATTGAAATTGCAGATTTTTCAACTTTTTGGGACAGGGCCATTCGTGTCGCTTAGACACATCTAGTTTTATATTGTAGTCTCATTTATTATGCTTCTTTAAACTCAATCTGGAAGGTTGCAAAGGAATCTGTCGCCCTGATTCACATTAGCCCTTGTACCTGTTCGCAGTAAAACTGGCTCGTCAAGTGTCAATTCTCTCTTCAGGGTCCGCTCCATTTGCCCTTAAGGTATAAATTATTTTTATTTTTTTTCATTGTTATACATGTTTAGTTGCAGAATGTTTATTATTTAAAGGGAAAATGTTTAAAATTCACAAATATTTGAATTGCTACAACCAATTAATTATTTTCCCTTTGATTTGCATAGTCACTGATAGTAGAATACTGGGATACAGCGTATTTATCTTTATTGATATTTGTTAACAATTAGCAATTTTTCATTAAAAAAGGTATACAAAATAATTTGGCAGATTCACAACTTTTATCAATACATGTACCTTTGCATGTGCACTTTTAAATTGGCTGAAATTTATTTTTGGCGATTTTGTTCGACCTGTGAAAATAAGTGAAAATTTGCACCCTGCAAAATAACCTGCTAATACAGTATATATATATAGAGAAAGAACCCAGGGCCAACATCTTCTCTATGGGGGAAAGAACTCAGGGTGAATGGACCTGATACCATATTAGGGTGGTATGTGCACCAAAGAATAGGCAGAATAAAGAAATTCAAGTACGAAAACATGTGAATTGCAAACACTTGCATGAACATAACCCTTTTACGCTATTCATACATGTACATACAAAATGTATACATGCTGAAACCATACAATGTACGTAGCATGCTATAGTAGTCTTAGATACATGCATTCAATGATTGATCTTCCAATGCAATCATTTTCTTTGAGAAATTTTACACTATATTAAAGCAAGTACAAATGTATTAGAAATGTATCTATTGAGTCATAATAAATGTACATGTATCTTGACTCATTTCCCCTAAATTTTTCTTAATATACTTTATTCCATTTTTAAGGGTAACTTGCTTTACTCCTGACAAACAAAATGAAAAGAATAAACAAAACAGCACAACACAACACAACAATTTTTGTTTACTACGATGGAAGCAATATCTAAGCTTGCTTTTAACAGTCAGGGGATTTACTGAAATAAGTGATTTTTAAATCACTTATTTGAGTAGCAAATTTGAAGTTTTGTCTCAAAATGTAATTTTGTATATATAGTTTTACCAACATTTCAAACACATAGGTTTAAATAATATCTATTCATTAGTACATGTGTAGTACATGTAAAATTGAAAAAAAATGTATTTTTTGCTTCTTTTAAGTAGCAAGGTTTATGCCTTTGATGCTATCATTTAGCTGCAAATTCTATTTTAGTTGAAAAAAATGCTGTAATAATGGCTTTACATAATGAACTGATACTTTCTTGACAGATTTTCCCCAGCAGTGGGAGTATTTTTCCTGTAAAGTTCAAGGTTTCATCTTTCAGATTATGTAATAGAATTCTACTGGGGGGGGGGGGGGGGGGGGGGGGGGTTGAAATTAGTGGGGGTTATTAAGATAATGATACTTAAAGAAGTGATTTTTGGGAAGAAAATTGAGGTATGATACTTAAACAAGTGATTTTTATGTCATTATCCTAGATTCAGTACAAGGTCATGACCTGGTCATCCTAGACAACACAGATGTTGGTTCTGATAAGTTTAGAAACATAATTAGTCCCTGGATCATTAGTAATCTATATTTAAAGCTACAGTAAAATTAAATCACTTCTTCTAGTGGTTATTTTGTACTACTTTTAAAATAGGTGATTATTAAAGAAAGACAACTCTTAATTTCAATATTTATGGAAATAATGTTACTTGAATCAGTGATTTAGAACATCATTCATTTAAGCAAGTCCCCTGACTGTTTAACAATGTTTAACATGTTAGGTGTATAAACTAATAAATTTAAAGACTAAACAGTCATGCTAAAAAAAAACCTATCACATTCAATTTAATCATTAAAGATCGATGTTCATGTACAATGATGTATAAAATTTTATGCATTTTTTTTTAAATTTTCAGAGTTTCATGAAATGTGCCTTCAGAAAGTTCGTTATATACCAAATCAAATTCGTGAAGAATTATACATCACAACCATCTTAACAAACCACCTATTCTCCAGGCTGACATCTGTAGGGGGATATTTAAGATTTGTAGCCAATAACAATACTGACAAGTCAAAGTTTGAGATGTGTCCTTGCAGATATTGTGATGATGAAATACTTTTGGGAAATACTGGAATTGGTAAGTCTGATTAAGGGGAGATAAGAGGAAATACTGGAATTGGTAAGTGTGATTAAGGGGAGATAAGAGGAAATACTGGAATTGGTAAGTGTGATTAAGGGGAGATAAGAGGAAATACTGGAATTGGTAAGTGTGATTAAAGACAAAACAGCCTATTCATTTCTACCATTGATTTTTCCTTAAAATTTTGTGTGAAGGTATTTCATGATTTGAGGAACCAAATATGATGAAAAAAATTGGGGGTCACCGACTAAGTTTTGTCCCTATAGCAACCTCAGTTTCATGTTTTCCTGAATATTAGCATAATATTTGCTTGTTATATAAACTCTCAAAAAAATACTTTATATCAAACCTGCAAGTATAATTCTTGGTTCATGTGGGTTTTTTTTTCATGTCAATTTCAGAAGTTTGCCGTAACGAACTCATTTGCTAATGTTGACAGACGGACATACAAAAGCATGGACGGACATCTTTATACCATTATATTTTCATGACTAAGATGACTGTATAGAAATTACTCCATCTAGTTTGTGAATTCATTATTTGTGAAAATTTATCTTTCGTCCCTCTTTTAAGATATAAGGAAATTAAAATTATAGGTATAATATATGAATTAAAGTTTTTGATTCTAAAACGTTATACATCTATCATAAAATACAATCCCTGTTATTACTACCTCACATGTTTTGAATAAACCAGACAGTTTATATAAAATACAAAAAGTTTTTAATTCAAAAATTAATTTTAGAAATATTTTTTCTGTTGAAAACTACAAAGTCAGATTTCTCCAACAGGATAAAATATTATAAATCTAAATTGCTAATTTTGGAAATTAAAACAAAGACAAATTTGTTGCCGGCATTGAAAATGAAAAATTGGTTTTCAATCTTTCCGGTCATAGTCGTAGCTAAATGAAAAGGGAGAGATTTTATGTTGGATATTATTCTTAGAGCAATTGCTTTTGTCATAAGTTAAATTTACAACAATTAATTTTTAAACACTGAACATTTTGATTTCAATTCATATTTGCTGAGTATTAATTTGATTAATATGTTTTGCTTTACAGCTAATTTCCTAATGCATGTAGGGTAAAACTTTGGTTGGCTTCCATGCTTTGTTTGTATAAATGCTTATTCAAGCTTTGTAATTAAGATTGACATCTTCATATATAGGTATGTAAACCTGTATGTATGATATTTAAATTCAATTGGACATTATCAAAATGTAATTATACAAAATATACAAACAAAGCAAGCAAGCTAAACATACATTAGAAAGTTAGCTGTAAGTTTCAGTAAGATCAGCCGACATGTTTATCATTTCTTCTTAAGACAATTTGAAATGAAGCAAATGACAAACGACAATGACCCTTTGTCAAAATTTTATTTTTATTATGAGATTTTGTCAAACATTTTTATTATGAGATTTTGTCAAACAAGTAGTATAAATAAATTTTAACTTGAACATTGCAAGATCGGACATTATTTTACGAGAATCATCCAGATATTAGTAACATGCATACGTTGCAAGTATGTCAAAACTTCTAGGAATATTTTTCATCGGCCTGACCTTCTGAATACTCAATTTTTGAAAGGTTGAACAAAAGACACTAAAATAAGAAGGATCAAATCATAGGGAACATGTGTACTAAGTTTAAGTTGAAAGGACTTCAACTTCATCAAAAAACTACCTTGACCAAAAACTTTAACCTGAATCAAGACGGACGGAAGAACGAACAGACAAATGGACACACAGACCAGAAAACATAAATTGGACATAAATATAACTCTCACCATTCTAATAACCCCGGTAACCTGTACACAAGCGGCACAAATGAAAGACAAAATCTACACAAGTGAAAGAATAATAACAAATGAAATGCAGATCAGCGCAAATATTAGACAAAATCTATATGCATGTGAAAGAATAAAAAAATGAGATGCAGATTGGCGCAAAAAAGTCGTGATCAAAATTCGTATTTTATTATTTTTATAAGAATGAAGGTTAAATATAGTGTAGTATCTTTTGTGTCCATTTGCGTTAAATTTCCACAAGATATCAGCGCAACGCTTTTAAAATTCCTCTTTTCTTGGGAGACGTATTTTTAAACGTACACCATGTTGGAATTCATGAAAAACGAGAAATAGGACGTTATAATTTGACGTTTTTATGCAGTTAAGCTGCATTATGCGAGCACCCTAGATTTGTGTTCTACCCAATAAATCCTGAAATACTTGCCATTGTTATTATCTAGCTTGTTACTATGTTATATATAACTAATTGAACACTTTTTTAATACTTTTTATTCTGGATTACAAAAAAAATGACAAGAAAAACCTTAAATGATCGTCGATTTATCCAAAAGTTTTAAAGTTACACATAGGAAGTAGTGCTTATTAAAAATCCTTGTGTAGTTCATTATGACTCGTGCTTTTAGCTAAGATGTCAAAGAACAATTGTATGAAATATTTAATCGCCGAAAATCTCTTAAGACAAGCAGTTTAGATTTCCCAAATGACAAAAGTCGTAGGAATATTGTTTGTCATCAATACGTAGTACAACTACGTGGGTAACACGAATCACCGAATAACACTGTTATTATCCGAATAACACATGTAATGACCGAATAACTCTTCAAATATCAATATTAACACATTTGAGTGACTTTTAAACATATATTATTGAATAAAAATATAGTAGAAGTGTATTTTATAACCTAAAAATGATTTACAAGTTGCAGGTAAGTTAATATTGATCATTATAAATTTATGTATATCGGTGTGTATTTCCAAGATGGCGACCAAGGAAATCGTATGGAATGAATAAAAGAAAGATTGCATACAATCCCTCAACGTGTTCATCTTGGACCACCTAAGTGGAGCCCTCACGCCACGACAAGGCAATGAACAATGTGAGGGTGGGCTTTTTAAAATAAAATATGGAATAGTAAACTGTTTAAATTAGTTTTTGTTTTAATTTTAGTTAGTTATTAAAAAAATTATTATCTTTATCATATTATTATATTTTTAATTTAGAAATGGATGTTAACCAAGCCCCCTTTTAAACTCTAAAATTACAACTTCTAAGATATCCTGCACAAGGCACGGGCATATCTGTCATAGTCCGCGAAAATACTTTATTTAGAATTTATTGTAAAAAATTTATAACTACTAAGATATCCTGCACAAGGCACGGGCTTATCTGTGATAGTCCGCGAAAATACTTTATTTAGAATTTATTGTAAAAAAATTACAACTACTAAGATATCCTGCACAAGGCACGGGCTTATCTGTCATAGTCCGCGAAAATACTTTATTTAGAATTTATTGTAAAATATTTATAACTATTAAGATATCCTGCGCAAGGCACGGGCTTATCTGTCATAGTCCGCGAAAATACTTTATTTAGAATTTATTGTAAAATATTTATAACTATTAAGATATCCTGCACAAGGCACGGGCTTATCTGTCATAGTCCGCGGAAATACTTTATTTAGAATTGTTAAAAAATATATTCATCCAGTTCAACCTGAAAACATGCGCAAAAATACTATACATGCATTATGTATCAAGTGTATAAAACAGCAATGGGAAACAAGAAAAGAAAAATACATTAAACACAATACAAATAAATTGCATAAACAAAACTGTATACTTACTTAAACACTATAATAATTGAAAAAAGAGAATAGAACCTGCAACGTAAACATGTACTTACCAGTATAACTACATACGAAATGTACACAATGAAATTGAACATGAACAATATAGAAAAATGTAAACAATACAAATGAACACAACAATGAACATCATGAACATCATGAACAATACATACTTACTCACCAATGAATGAAGAAGAAAGAAAACAAAAGTTATCAACATGGTTAAAAAACAGAATTCAAATGAACAGTTTGAGCACACAATATACTTACCAATAAGTAAAACAGAATTAATCAAACAAAGTAATTGCAGTATAAATAAAATACAATTAGATAACACAACTTCTTTTAAACAATTTAAGTCACAATTTACCCACTGCTGTAATAATAATGTAATACATGTATAGTATTAAGTACCGGTCTTTGTAAAAATCATGCAGAAGGTGATTCATGGCATGTCACAGAAGTAATTTTTTTTGCCTTATATCATAAGAACTTTGGTAGATGGTCAAAATTCTGTCTTTATTTTCCCTGTATTATGCCCGTTGCCATGGTAACCATCAAATCAACATTTTGCCTGAATATGTGAAAAAAGACCCTTTTTGAAAATATAAAATAAGGGAATTTAAAGTCCCATAGAAATAAAGTTAATCAATACAAAGGATATGTATATTTACAGTATTGACAAACAAAACCCCAAACTATATAAAAACGTTAAAATTGTGAATTTACTAAATAGTTTGTTTCCATAGCAACCATTTAAAAATGTGTTAAAATTCGAAAATGAAAAATTTCAAAAACTTTAAAATTTTAAATCTGTTTATCTCCCAAGACCAACAATACCATGACATGTCATTGACAAATTTTGAAAGACCACATTCTATATATTCAGAAAATAAAAAGAAAGTCGTGTGTTTTTTTTTTCTTTAAAAAAAAAAATTTAGTCAAAAATTGTCAATTTTCACCAAAATTCAGATTAACAATCAGATGAATAATCAAAAATTTTGAACTCAAAAAGCTAAAACATTCCATTTATATGTGCAATTCTGACACACATTTGTTAATTTTAAAGGAGAATATATGATAAATGAAGATATACTTGTACAAAATGAAAAATCATCACTCTGGGTATGGTGCACCCCCCTTTTTTTTCGATTTTTTTTTTTTTTTTTTTCAAAATTATAAAATTTGTTGAAAGAAATGTGGTATCTCATTGTGTTTACTTGTGAACTAAGTATTTTAAGAATTTAAGCATAACACAACTTCTAAAGTTGAGGGCAGCATATGTACCCCCTCCCTTCAATCTTATATGTAAGATTTCTCAGAAGTTTAAAAAAAAAATGGTAATACGCATAACCCGTTGTCATGTCTAAGACTGATGCTGTCAGTGAAAAAGAATAAAGTTGAATCCAAAACTTAATTACTAGTAAGTCTATGTATAAAGATAAGAGGATGTGTTGTAATTGTCAATGAGACAATTAACTCTCAACCAGAGAGAGCAAAGACATAGAAATAAACAACCACAGATCACCGTATATCCTTCAACAATGAGCATAACATGATTATCTATAAAACAAATCTTAATGAACATTTAAAAAAAAAATAGCTCAGGATACTTTCTCTTTCAAAATGGCTATAAATAAGTTACAGTAACAATTTAATGCAACTCATTGTTGGTTTTTGAAACAGATTGATGCTTTAAAAACTTTAACCCTAGACTAAGATCTGCTAAACAAGAAGACTCACCCTGAAATGTCTGGTTGGTTTTATTTATAATTGAATTACTTTTGAAACTCTGTAAGTGTTATGTAAAGATTTTAATACAAGTATCATATTAACTTAACATTATCAATGTTCTAAGAAAATGAGGTCAGGGTAAGATGAACTATGTCAGACAGACGAAAAAAAGAGAACGGAAACGGAAAATTCAGCAATTTTTCCATTTTTAAAGGGGCATAACTTATTGACAGTACCTGTTACACCAATAACATTCTAACTGTTCTGAATTTTATGGAAATAAGCATTGTGTATAAGTTTCAAAACATTTGGTTGTGGCAAACTTAAGTTAGAGAACGGAAACAAAAAAGTCAGCATTTTCTTTCCATTTGTATAAGGGTATAACTCTGGAACGGACGTACTTACAGACAAGGGTATAACTTAATGCCCCCTTTGCTACAATGGGGACATACAAATTCTACATGTTCTATCTGAGGAAATATATACCAACGATCTACATTAATTGTGCAAGAATTTGTCAATGTTTCTATTGTATATGGTGGAAAAGGACAGCTTGTATATTATTTTTTTTAAAACCTAACTGAATTATTATTTGTATACCCAGAATAATCGCGTTTTTTTATGGTTCTCAAAAATATTATCCTTGTGGCCCTGAGGAAAATTTGCTGGTCCGAACTATTGTATACTGTTTTGATTCTCAAACCTTTATGACACCATGTGCAATGGCCATTCTTGAATTTTGCCTAATTTAATCAATTGTTATATTTACATATTTTTATGCCCCTGCAGTGGCGGAGGGGGCATTAAGGTTAACCCTTGTCCGTCCGTCAGTATGTCCCAACGTTGGTTTCTGTTCTCTATCTTTAGTTTGCCTCAACCAAATGAATTATGAAACCTAATCACATTGCTTATTACCATAAAACAAGACTAAGTTTGGTGGTGTCACTTAAACCGTCCAAGAGTTATGCCCCTTTACAAATAGAAATATTGCTGAATTTCCGTTTCTGTTCTCTAACTTTAGTTTGTCTTTACCAGATGTTATTAAAATTATACACAATGCTTAAAACCACCAAATGCATTTCAACTTTGAATTTTGGTGGTGTAACTTTCACTGTTCTATGCAATGCCTCTTTATAGAGGGAAAAAGTTGCTGAATTTTTTGTTTTGTATTTCTTTCTTTAGTTTGCCTCAACCAAATGTTACGAAACTTTTACACAATTCTTATCACCATAAAAGTTAGTACACAATTGGTAAGTGTCTTCAGTCATGTCCGTTTATGACTTTTATGATATGCCATAATGGAAGCGGGAGCATCATCTGTGTCCAATGGACACATTCCGCATTTATTTCAAATCTTTTAGATAAGTTAGATTATTATATATTAGAATAAAAAGAAAGGTTCTGTAGTTCTTCTTCAATTTCAATTTTAGCACAGTTAAATCGACATAGTGACAAATAAGTGTTTGGATAAAGGTTTCGATACATGTCGATTTACATGGGAGGTAAATAGTAACAGCTATTATGTGTACATAATCTGACTGTGCAATAGTATACTAGTCCACAAAAGAAACGATGCAAGGCAATGTATTTTCCATAGATAATGAAATTGGAAACACTGTACCAAGATTAAAACTGTCCCATTTGTCTAATCTTTACAGAGTGTTATTATCTTATCAAAACCACTGATTTAAGACAAAAAAAATATTTTATTTTTTTATTTTTGTTATATCAAAAATAGTATTTTTATAAATAAACCAGATGCTCCGCAGGGCGCAGCTTTATACGACCGCAGAGGTATTGCACAATACTTAACATAATAATTTTGGACCCCGATTTGGACCAACTTGAAAACTGGGCCCATAATCAAAAATCTATGACCATGTTTAGATTCAGCATATCAAAGAACCCCAAGAATTCTTTTTTTGTTAAAATGAAGCTAAGTTTAATTTTGGACCCTTTTGATCTTAATGTAGACCAATTTGAAAACAGGACCAAAAATTAAGAATCTGAATACACGGTTAGATTTGGCATATCAAAGAACCCCAATAATTAATTTTTTGATGAAATCAAACAAAGTTTAATTTTGGACCCTTTTGGCCCCTAATTCGTTCGGACCAAAACTCCCAAAATCCATCCAAACCTTTCTTTTGTGGTTATAAACCTTGTGTTAAAATTTCATAGATTTCTAATAACTTATGCTTAAGTTATTATGCAAAAACCAAGAAAAATGCTTATTTGGGACCTGTTTTTGGCCCCTAATTCCTAAACTGTTGGGACTAAAACTCCCAAAATCAATCCCAACCTTCCTGTTGTGGTCATAGAGACCTTATGTTAAAATTTTATAGATTTCTTTTTACTTATACTAAAGTTATTGTGCGAAAACCAAGAAAAATGCTTATTTGGAAGGATTGTGCCTGATGTTCATATGATGAAATCATAATCTTTCAGTCAGTTTAATTGAAGTCTGGAGCTGGCATGTCAGTTAACTGCTAGTAGTCTGTTGTTATTTATGTATTATTGTCATTTTGTTTATTTTCTTTGGTTACATCTTCTGACATCAGACTCGGATTTCTCTTGAACTGAATTTTAATGTGCGTATTGTTATGCGTTTACTTTACTACATTGGTTAGAGGTATAGGGGGAGGGTTGAGATCTCACAAACATGTTTAACCCCGCCGCATTTTTGCGCCTGTCCCAAGTTAGGAGCCTCTGGCCTTTGTTAGTCTTGTATTATTTAAATTTTAGTTTCTTGTGTACAATTTGGAAATTAGTATGGCGTTCATTATCACTGGACTAGTATATATTTGTTTAGGGGCCAGCTGAAGGACGCCTCCGGGTGCGGGAATTTCTCGCTACATTGAAGACCTGTCGGTGACCCTCTGCTGTTGTTTTTTTATTTGGTCGGGTTGTTGTCTCTTTGACACATTCCCCATTTCCATTCTCAATTTTATTATTTGGGCCCTTTTTTGCCCCTAATTCCTAAACTGTTGGGACCAAAACACCAAGAATCAATGTCAACCTTTCTTTTATGTAAACTATATAGATTGTAATAATTTATTAACCACTTTTGAAACTTATAATAAGTTTATCTTGTGAATCCCCTGGTTCATTGGATAATTCACACACAGGGATAAACCTATCTGGGATAGTTGTACCTTTTAGGGTATTTGTTAACAACCAATAGTGCAATAAACTGAATATTTATTAAAATAAACCATGTGTTTAAATTTCATAGATTTCAATTTACTTTTACTAAAGTCAGAGTGCGAAAACCAAATGTCTTCGGACGACGACGACGCCAACGTGATACCAATATGCGACCAAAAAATTTTTCAATTAATAAAAATCGAAATTAGAACTTAATTTTTTTCGTTTAAACATGGTCTGCTTAAAATTTTGATTGCCATCCGTCCTTGTGTCCATCTGGCTGTCCTTGCAGCGCTCGCACATGTACAAATTATGTCAGATTTTTAAGAAACTAATACTTTAGGTTATTATAAGCAATATCTCGAACAAGTTAGATATTGGTGGTCAATCGACTTTAATAAAAACATTTATAACCCTTGAAAATAATAAATTTATGGAAAATAGCCCCTTTAACGCTCCCACAGGTATAATTCTTGCCAGATTTTTAATAAAACTTATACACTAGATTAATATCAACAATATCTCGGATGAGTTCTATAATCATGGACAATTGACTTTTTTAAAAGAGTTATGACCCTTAAAAATATTAAAATTTATGGAAAGTTGCCTTGTTAGCGCTCTCGATGGTACAAATTTTTTATTTTTTATTTTCAGTTTATTTCTGATAGAACGGACGTAGTTTTTTTAGGTCACCGTTTCAAAGGAACTGTGAATTTTGCCATCACTTTGCTTCCGTTGTCGTCTGTCCAGTGTAAAATATTTGAAACATTTCCACTGAAACTACTTAACCAATTCCAGTAAAACTTATAAACTGAATGATCCTTAGGATATCTAGAATTAAGTTTGTGTTCTATTTTCTATTTTGTAAAAAAACATGGCCGCCATGGGTAAAATAAGAACATAGGGGTAAAATGCAGTGTGTAGCTCATATTTCAAACTTTAAAGCCTTTTAAGAGCAAATTTTCAGATGAATCTAACAACCCATTGTTGGGTTGCTGCCACTTAATTGTTAATTGTACGGAAATTTTGCAGTTTTGGTTATTATCTTGAATATTATTAATGACAAAGATAAACTGTAAACAGCACAACTTTCAGCAAAGTAGGATCTACAAATAAGTTTATATGACCAGAATTGTCAATTGAATCCGTATGGAGTTATAGCCCTTTAAAGAAATGTTTCACAATTTGTTCATCTAGTTTGCTTCCTTTAAAAAAAAATCTTCTTTTGATATTGAATATGCTTAATCAATTTCAGCCCAACTTGGGAGTTATAATCTTGTATAAATTTAGTTTTTTATTTCCTTGTACTTCAAGAAACTTAGCCACTATGGCTAAAATGGAACATAGGGGTAAAATTCATTTTTTGCTTTTGAAGAAAAAACGACAGATACAAAGAACATTTAAATGGAATTGTTAAGCCACTCATTGATATATATTGAAGGGACAAATAATCATTGATGCAAGATTTAACCAAAAATTACAGGTGATCGATTCAGGTTCTTTAGAGTCAATTTTAAAGACCATGAAATAGAATCTAAAGATTTTAAATTTCTGTTTGGGTTGTTCTCTCTTTGACACATTCCCCATTTCTAAAAAAAAATCTAATATATAAAAATGGTGTAGGGGGTTCTATTATTGCCCTCACCCTTTGAAGAAATTTCATTTTTTAATGCTCAAAATGTTCACAATTGAATTCCATCTTTTAAATTTATTAATAATTTTTTGAATTTTGAAAAAAAGGGGGGGCACCATGCCCAGAAAGAAAAAAATGTCCTTCTCTACAAAAATATCTCTATCAATCATATTTTCTCATTTATAATTACCAAATTTGTGTCAGGAATGCACACATAAATGGAATGTTTTAGCTTTTTAAGTTCAAAATGTTTCAGTATTCATCTGTTTGGTAATCTGAATTATGGTGAAAATTGACAATTTTTGACTAAAATTATTTTTTTAAAGAAAAAAAAAACACACGACTTTCTTTTTATTTTCTGAATATATAGAATGTGGTCTTTCAAAATTTGTCAATGACATGTCATGGTATTGTTGGTCTTGGGAGATAAACAGATTTAAAATTTTAAAGTTTTTAAAATTTTTCATTTTCGAATTTTAACACATTTTTAAATGGTTGCTATGGAAACAAACCATTTAGTAAATTCAAAATTTTAACGTTTTTGTATAGTTTGGGGTTGTGTTTGTCAATACTGTAAATATACATATTGTTTGTATTGATTGACTTTATTTCTATGGTTCTTTAAAATCCATTATATTTCAATTTTCAAAGGCTACTTATGGACGTATTTAGGCAAAATTTTGTAAGGATGGTTTCCATGGCAACCAAAGTTGAAAAGAAAAAATTAATACAGAAAACTTATTTTCATACCATACCTTCATCATAAACAAAATATAAAGACATTTGAAGAGGGGTCATGAATCGCCCATCAACAGGAACCTGCATGATTCTTACAAAGACCGGTACTTAAATACACAATCAGTCCTTTTTCTTTTTGAAGGTTGTTGTTCTCTCGTTGATCTTTCTTTTGCGTTGTCCGATTTTCTTGCCCAATGCTCTCGGTTATAAAATACACTTCTACTATAATTTTATTCAATAATATATGTTTAAAAGTCACTCAAATGTGTTAATATTGATATTTGAAGAGTTATTCGGTCATTACATGTGTTATTCGGATAATAACAGTGTTATTCGGTGATTCGAAGTACCGCAACTACGTCAGTAGTCTATTATATAATTCAACTGTTCATGCTGTTGGCGGCAATTTCAAATTAGAAAAAGAAATTTTTGTAGCTTTTCAATTTGGAGGCAGGTGTGCAAATTAGCGGTGGTCCGAGACCTTCCACTTTTGCAAGCGGAATTTCGACTAGGATATTTGGTTTCTAGCTACGCCCGACGTAGTCGCCTTTACATTTGAAAGAAAATAAGAAATTACTTTGCAAACCTTTTCACCATGTTCACCAAAGTCTCCAATTAAACGAGCTAAAAACTTATTTTTATCATTATTATTCGTGACGGCGATGTTCATTTTGTTCAACCGCTAGCTTTATACAGAAAATCGCCGACAAATATTGTATAAATTCGAGTAAAATCGTATCTGATTGACAAAAACAACATTGTAAACACATAACAATGGCGGCCGTGAAGACAAAATTTTACAAAATCGGATTCGATTCCGGAAGCGGATAAGGATAATTCCGGGTTTGACGATCATTTACAAAATAAATCCAAGCAGGTGAAAAAATACATCTATGCATGGTAAATGAATATAAACACTAGTATTGTAAACCAAAAGATATATGTAAAAGAAAGTAAAAGCTAAAAAATATTTTATTCAGAAACTAAAAATTACTTTTTGATAAATTTTAATTTAAAAATCCAATACAACGTGACAGCTGGGAACAGTATATCTATAAACAATATACATGTTCATGGTCACAGTCTAAATTTTCTTTATAAATGATAAATGATGATAATGCATGTGAGATGCTTTTAAAGTGTAAACATATTACTGCAATTTCGAGGGGTTATTTGTTTTTTCTCAATTTTGAAGGGTCAATTAAAGTAGCTGAAAGTTTCATTCTTTATTTTCACAAATAATGCAACTATATTATATATACCTTAATGTAAGTAAATCATATGATATATAGGTGGCATTCTTTGGGCCACTCTACCCCCTCCTGTTTGATAACTTGGAAACGATCGAGCTCCCCACCCCTAAACCATATGAGGGGCAGATCCAGGATTTTAGGTTAGGAGGGGCGCAAACTTAAATTTTCGCTGAGCTGTTCTCAGCTTAATAAAAAAAAATTGAGGTAAAATTATCGGAATTTTTCATTATTAAGCTGAGAACAACCCATGCTTGCAAATTTAAGGGGGGTGCAAGCCCGCAACCCCCCTGTCTGAATCCGCCCCTGCATATATTCCAGTATAGGACAATATAATAAATAAAAAATGAAATATAGAGGGAGTCCCTGGAGATACCCCACCCCCTCCTGTTTGAGAACTTGGAAACGGTCGAGATCCACACCCCTTAACCATATATATTCATGTTTGTGACAATATGAAAAATCAAATGAAATAGAGGAAGAGTCGCTAGGGGTCACCCCACCCCTCCTGTTTTAGAATTTAAAAATGGTCGAGATCCCAATCCCTAAACCATATATATTCATGTATGGGACAATATAACAAATCAGATGAAAGATAGGGGGAGTCCCTGAGGTCACTGTTTACCCTCCTGTTTGAGAACTTGGAAATGGTCAAGATCCTTACCCCTAAACCATATATATTACTCATGTATGGGACAATATAACAAATCAAATGAAATATAAGGGAAGTCCCTGTGGTCATCCCAACCCTCCTGTTTGAGAACTTGGAAACGGTCGAGATCCCCACACCAAAACAATATATATTCATGTATGGATCAATATAACTAATTAAATGAAATATAGGGGGAGTCCCTTGGGTCACCCTACCCTTCCTGTTTGAGAACTTGGAAACCAATGAGATCCCCACCCCTAAACCATATATATTCATGTATGGGACAATATAACAAATAAAATGAAATGTAGTGGAAGTCCCTAGGGTCACCCTACCCCCAGTGGCGGATCAAGAAATTTTCATAAGTGGGGCCCACTGACTGACCTAAGAGGGGCCCGCTCCAGTCACGCTTCAGTGATTCCCTATATAAGCAACCAAATTTTTTCCAAAAAGGGGGGGGGGGGGGGGGGCGGGCCCCCTGCCCCCTAAATCCTCTACCTACCCCTACCTGTTTGAGAACTTGAAAACCGTTGAGATCCCCACCCCTAAATTATATATATTCATATGTAAGGGACAAAATAACAAATCATTTACATTTACTATGGGCAAGTCAGTCAGACCTCATCTTTGATCCCTGTTGTAGTGAACATTTGTCTGATTCGTGTCTCATAACTTTTGTACTATAGAACACAAACTCAGTTTTCTTTCCAGGGAAACCAGTCCATTCATACTATTACATGTTCATACTACGTCAAATTGAACTTCTAGCAGTCAAATAAAACCAAGGTTAACTACCAAGTAGAACAACTGCAATCATTGGGAACTTGTACCACTGCAGACTCACCATAAAAAAATATACATTGATATATGCATTGCTTTTGAAACCTTGATAACATATAAATTATTTGCCTTAATAAATACATCATTAGATAAACATGAATGTTTAATGTTGAGGCAACATTGCCACAGTTTTCATAATTACGGTTGTCTTGGTTTTTGGTTAACTGCCTTCAGCGCTTACAGCGCTTTGATTTCATTGCTAGAAACAACATCATAGAGCTTTTATATCACTAACAAGTTGTGTTAGTTGATGCTCTTATAGAATAGGCTGTTTGGTCTTTAAGGGAGATTAGGCAGCAACCATTTGATTTTCTGGGGGGGGGGGCTATGGTTTTTTTTTCTGGACAAAATTTGTTTTTCGCCTGTGGCGAAAAACAATTTATGTTTTTCATGACAAGTCGAAAACAATTTTTTTCTTTCAATTTTAGCATTACATATAGTGGCAGCTGAGGGTGAAACAAACAATTTTTTTTTCTCAGAATCAAAAACAATTTTTTTTCTCTCCAAAAACTGGAAACAAACTTTTTTTTCCAAAAAAAACCATAGCCCCCCCCCCCCCCCCCCCCCCAGAAAATCAAATGGTTGCTGCCTTAGAGATAAATACCAATGAGACTGCAATACAATAATTCAACTACTCAGAAATTATATTTACAGACGATTGCATCGAGTGTAGGTAAAGGTAATATCTTTGGTTAGCTTGCTAGCTAGCTGAACTGTGAAGTCATTATTAGGTAACCTATATACTACCTTCCTAAGTAGTCTAGTTGTACAGACAGATAGATTGGTTACCTGTCAAAATAGTCTACTCTTAAAGGATGGTAGTTCACCTAACCTAATTATGAATTCACAGTTCAGCTAGCAAGCATGATAAGCAAAGATATTACCTTTACCTACACAATCAATCCAATTAGCTGTAATACTTAATTGTTAATTAACATGCTTAAGTTTGTGAAATGTTAATGTACATTTTTTTAAGGCCTATTTTGGAGTATATATTTTGGGCGAAGATTGCAATTAAAACCCAATGGTACTAACTTCAACTAAACTTGATTTCGTAATCTTTAAAGGTTTAGGGAGCTACCATTTGATTTTTATGGGGGGGCTAGGATGAAAAAAAATTTCCTGCTTTTTTTTTTAGTTGTAATCTCTGTCCTGCCTTTTTATTTTTTACTCTATTGGGTCCTGCCTTTTTTTTTTACTAGTTATCCTGACTTTTTTTACACAAATTGTCATCCTGTCTTTTTTTTTTACCAAGTTGCTCATCCTGCCTTTTTTTTTACTCAAAACTCCTGTCCTGCCTATTTTTTTCAAATTTCATCCTAGCCCCCCCATAAAAATCAAATGGTAGCTCCCTTATTATGATCACTACCTTAAAGATACATGTTCACATTATATAGTGAATTGATCATAACATTCTTAATTTCTGTTCGTCTTATCCATGAACATTTCCAAAATTTATCAATGAAATATATGCTCAGATATTGAAGTTAAAAAATGATGTTAGTTATACATGTCTAGAAAATAACATAACTTTTGCAAGGTGCAGGCATTTAATATCTGTTCTAAAAATATTAATGTCATTGTTTAAAGTCATCTTTAAAAATTAGAGTTATCTTCCTTCATCCAGCAACCAATGCTTATAAACTGCAATATTTATAATTTTTCTTCCCACTGGTAAATAGAAGCAATCTTTACCCTTCAGTGCTTACAAGCTTTTTATTATTTACTAAAGTTTATAGAACTTTATATTAGATCATGTAAATTTAAGATACAAATTAAAAACAGGTAATTTTCTATCCATTTTCAGAATTCACTAGGTAACAAAAATATACAAGCCTTGCAACAGATGAATAGAAAAAGTCAATCTTCTTTTATAATATACAAATATTCTAACATATATATAAAAGAAGATGTGGTATGATTGCGAATAAGACAAGACACCAAATGACACAGAAATTAACAACTACTTGTATACATTTTGTAGGTCACTGTACAGTCTTAAACAATGAGCAAAGCCCATATAGTTATACACAATAATTATAATATAACAATAATTATTTATACATGTAATCGCTTAGTATTCATGTATAATAAGATAAAATTAATATAAATCTTTCAGTGCTAGGCTTAAAAAATACATATATCACTTTAGAATAGTTACTATTTAACATCTTTTATTTAATCAAATCATTAGGATTTTTTTTTATGTAGTCAATTAATTTTTCAATAATTTATAATTACAGGAAGTGAGTATTTATTTTATGGATGGCCTGATGTTAAACTTTATACACAGGGTGGTGATTTCTTCAACATTGTGTACCCATCCGATGACAATATTAATAGTTATCTAGAGGAAATGGATGGACCTGATATAAGTGATTCTGAACACAATAATACAAGCCATGCCCTGCGAAACAGGAAAAATATTTCAAAATTTATTTCTCAAGTTATTACTTTTTCCTTTTACCAAAGATCTTTGCAAAAAACAAAAGAGAAAAAATGCACATCATCTTTAATACCAACACTGGCAGTGACTGAAAATCATTTTGATATATATATGTATGACTGTGAGAATGATATTCTATTAAGAAACTATGGAGAACCGATACCTCTGTGGAATGAAGCACCATCAGAATCAACATATGAAACTTTAAACATGTCATCAGTTTTAATGCTTTGGATGGTACTGAATCACATGACATTACCTCAATGTTTATCTGATGAAGATATGAACCGTCTTAAGGGAACATGTGACTTTCTTCCACACATTTCACAGGCACGTAAACAACTTATTGAGAACACAGTGGACCAGAAGAAAAGATTTCATCCAATTAAACAAGATGGAGAGATAGAGCTACTTTCAATGTAAAAATAAAAACAATTGACAACTCATCTCTGACTTCAACAGGAATACCAGTAAATACCTGTGACTTTTTTATGGCTACGCCGTAGTGGAGGGGGCATTAAATAATACCCTTGTCCTTCCCTATGTAGGTACGTCCGTCCCATAGTTGATTCTGGTCTCTAACTTCACTTTGCCTCAAAAAAATGTTATCAAACTCATACAAAGTGCTTAGTACCGTAAAACACAGATTAAGTTTGAGTTTTGGTTACATCAGTTTAACCATTCTAGGGTTATGCCCCTTTACAAATGGAAAAATTGATGAAATTTTTGTCTTGTTCTGTGACTTTAGTTTGCCTCAACCAAATGTTATGAAAATTATACACAATGCCTAAAACCACATAACGCAGATCAAGTTTGAATTTTGGTGGTGTCAGTTTCACTGTTTTAGAGTGATGTCCGTTTACTATTTGAAAAATTGCTGATTTTTTTTGTTTCCGTTCTCTTACATTAATTTGCCTAAGCCAAATGCACACAGATCAGCATTTATATATATCTTGAATACCAATTTATAAGCCTCATACCTTTAATGACTTTTTTTTTAATGTACAAACAATACATAGATCAACTATAATTATTTTAATAGATTTTAATAGATCTCTTTGAATGATCTACAAATAGGTCAACATGGTTGCAAAAGAGGGGCAAAAGATACCGAGGGACATTCAAACTTCGAAAATATTCAAAATAAACTAGACAACACATGGCAAAAAAAAACAATTATAGATAAATAACTGTACTCAAAACACAACATATTACCACACAAACTTTTTCTTTTATGTTTCTGAGATGGTTATGTGTGTGAATTCTGCTTCATATTCTTTCCTCCACTATCTAGAGTAACAGTACATTATTACTGTAAGCAACTGTGATCATGTGCAGGGACTTATTTACAGTGAGAAAATAATTGGTGCACAAACTATTTTATTAATACATAAAGAGGTGGACATGTAAGGGTAGGAAATACAATATATCTGTTGAAACTATGATGTCAATAAAAAAATATTTTGGTAACATCTTCAGTGCCTTGTTCAAGTGAAATCTGTGTGGTCCTGTAAAAATTTGTGTCTACACTCCCTCTTCTTTGTAACAATAGTTTAAATGGTGAAATGTCCCATTGTTTTATTTATTCTAAAAGTTATGATGAAAGTCTTCACTCAAAAAAATAGAAGTTTTACTACAAATATAACTTATATTCATGAACATGAAATCAAGGTCAGATGAACACTACCAGACAGAAATTAGCATTTTACAATCATTTTATACACCAAATCAAGGACGTGTAACTAACATATACGTCCTTGACCAAATATAGTTGACATATTGCTCTGATAAACTTACAAAACTACGAAATCATGATTACCATGAAACTGAGGTCAAGGTCATATGAACAGTTACAATGCCAGACAGATATGAATGGATTACAATAACTCTGTACACCAATTATAATTGATCTACTAGTATTGTTTTAAGTATTTGATTAACTGACAAAACTATGAATATCAAACAGTGACCAATGAACCTTAAAATGAGGTTAATGTCATAAGATAGACATGTACACCTAAGGGAGCTACCATTTGATTTTTATGGGGGGGCTAGGATGAAAAATTTTGTCCTGCATTTTTTTTTAGCTGTAATCTCTGTCCTGCCTTTTTATTTTTCACTCTGTTCGGTTTTACTCAAAACTCCTGTCCTGCCTATTTTTTTCAAATTTCATCCTAGCCCCCCCCCCATAAAAATCAAATGGTAGCTCCCTAACAGTCACTTCACCAACAAAGTATAATGGGACCTATTGCTCAATGTATCTAAGAAATAAACAATCCACAAAAACAAAACATTATGTAAGGACCAAGGTCATGGTTAGAGGAAACCTGTTGGTCGGACATGTTTGCCTTACTATCATTCAATACCTTATGTGTCTTGGAAAAAGACCAAACCACAATAAGTTAATAGTGTCTAATGAACAGGAGGTCAATATCAGATGTAACTTGACATGTATACCTTGGAAGGACCCCATATACCAATATAGTTATCCTAAAACACAAGAATTATAATGATCATTTGTATATATATTTATATAACTATACAAATAGGTATATAAACATATACATACATTGTACCATGTTTACATGTAAATAAGACTATTTTTTATAGTTCAACAAGAGTGTATACACGCTGAAATGTCCCGCCTTCTTTACTAATCATTCATATGTTGATATAGTCCTAAATATAAAGCTTTACTACAAATATCACAAAATCTTAACATGATCCAAGAAAATGAGGTCAATGTCATATAAACCAAAGAAGAAATGCATGTACACATTACAATCATGCAATACACTAAATATACCTGTAGTTGACTTTGTGCTGTTGCTTAATGTTGCTGGATGCATATTCTTTTAATTTGCCATTTATTTCAAATCAGGCGTCTTAATTGTTACATGGTTTGTCTCATTTTCATTTTTTCATGTTGGTGTTTTTTATAATGTGCTAAAAGGTATGGATTTTACTTATTGTTGAAGGTAGAACCCATACTTGATAAAATTCAAGTCATTGGTTAATGGTGGATAGTACCTGGTGTCACATTGCCACTTCTCCTTAATTTTAACACTGCTTCTGATTACAACGTCTGTTATGTTGATATATTGTATTCATTCTTTAGTTGTCTTTAATAGCTTGTATCATCCTGATCTTCCATGAAATATTTGCCACTAGATTTTTAGCAACCAATAACAAATAACCAATCAATTTTAGCTAGTAATTTTTTGTGTTTGTTTTGTATAATATTAATCATTTTATTATATACTTAGTAGTAAATACAGATAAATTGTATGTGTAATACAATCATTGGCAAGCGTGCTGTATCAGCCACTCGTGATGATATCGATATCAGCACGGTTGCAAAAGCTTTATCACACCTTTAATCTGTATGACGTCACGTCATCGATTGCAGTCACTGTTGCAAAGGCTTTCAAATCCCTAATCTGTATGACGTCATGTCAAACCTATAATCTGTATGACGTCATGTTACATAAAAAACATCCACTTGAGGTATATGTATATAATAAAGTGTATATGATATGGCTTTTTCAATATCACACACCATATCAACCTTCAAGCAGAGCTCTTGGGATTATATTGGTGTCTCAGGTTGATACGGATGCGATATTGAAAAAGCCATATGATATTCTCTATATATTTTCTGTTGTGTGTTTTTTGACAAAACCTTATATCTACAAACAAAAGACAAGGGATACTGAAGCAATAGTTCAACTTGTAATTGGAAAAAGAAAAAGAACTGGCAATGCCATGGCAAAATACAAAAAAAAACAACCATGAAATAAACATCAGGACACAAAACAACATAGAATAATTAGTGTATCTCATATCATTTTGTTTGATAAAAGGGCACCAAGGAAGAACTATGACATAATAAATTAAACATACAAATTTTAAATTTTATTATAAACTTTAAAATTGTCGGGTACATTTGTAATAGCTGAGATATCAACATCATACACACAGACTTGACTCACACATTTTCTTTATGTAATCAGCATTATTTGGTTCCTTTGATGTCATGATTTTTTTTTATTCTTATTATTCTCAGAAGGCATTATTTGGTTCCTTTGATGTCATGATTTTTTTTTATTCTTATTATTCTCAGAAGAAATGCTTTTAAGAAAAAAATCACTTTGTAGCTAATTAAATTTTGAATGATTTGTTTCATTTTCCCAATCCAATAAATAAATGCATTTCATATTGTGTATTAAAGTCTTATCAAAAATATTGATGTATAGAGTTTCTTGCAATTTTTTTAAAGTTAAAAACCCAAAATATCAAAGATGAATCACCTTGACCAGATCTACAAATAATTCAACATGTCTAAAATTATCAGTCTACCCAATATAAGAGTTAAAATGGTCACATAAGGCAACAACTCTTACAATCATGTTCACTTATTTGTTAGATAATTCCTTGTAGATGTTTTTGCAATTTAAGTCTTTCTATTTAAACAGTCCAGGAAATAATAGCCATAACACAAAAATAAATGGTATCATCATAACTAATGATGTACTCCTCAACATTCTAAAGGAGTGTTGTTTTTTTCAAAATGTACAGATGGTAGATTTTAACATTCTGAACATTACTGCATGTCAGATTCAACTATTCTAAAAATTTGCAGATCTATGTTAAACAACAATTTTCATTTTTCTATTTTTAGGCATGTGTTGGGTAGTTAAGATTCATCACACAGAATATTTATTCTTGATTCTCTAATGTTGAATGTAGCCTAAGCCAATATATATACATTAACAAGGAGATATGGAATCTGAATTATAAAAATTTAAAGGGAGATAACTCATGATTTTTCAATATAAATTTAAAAAGAAACGTACTGAAAATTTATACCATTTGCTATGTAGCAGGAAAACAATATTTATTTTCTTATTCTGAAGGTATTTAATGAAACCAATTCATCAAACATTCTTTTTAAGTAATCGTGAGACTGATGGACGGACTGATGGAAGGACTGACAGATGGATGGACTGACAGACTGATGGACGGACTGATGGAAGGACTGACAGATGGATGGACTGACAGATGGATGGACTGACAGATGGATGGACTGACAGATGGATGGACTGACGGAAGGATGGACAGAGGTAAAACAGTATACCCCAACTTTTTTAAAGCTCAGGGGTATAAATAGAATATATATATATATTTTTTTTTTTTAAAGGAGAATATTTTCTAACTTTAGTTGCTAAAATAAGAAAGAGAAAACTATCCAACAAAAAGTTGCTAAAATAAATTTGAAACATAAATTGAATGTGCTTCCTCCTGTTTATAAATATATACTCTATTGTTTGGTTGTCATCTGTTATTTCATCTCATTTAAAAGAAAATGTAAATTGTTTATAATTTGATTTATATTTACACCATTTCATTATGATATCCATTATGACTAGATACTTAAATTTAAGATTTTACAGCATTATGGTTGTCAACTACAGTCAAACAGCAATAAGATCTAACTTTTTAGCACATTCACACAAACTGTGATGCCCTAGACTTTCAAAATATTCTAAGTGTGATTTTGAAAGAGTGATTCCTTCTTTAGGGGGTACTTTGGTGTTTTCTTTAGCATCAACACACTCAATATGATAATGCACTTTCCTAAATGATAAACATCTTCCTGTAGTATTAAAATAATCTTTTGGTATTCTTCGTCTGAAAACAAAATTCTTTGGAGGCTTTCTTGGCCTGTCAAATTTTCCACCACAATCATGGCATACTTTTTGCCTATAAAGTTTACACAAGAAGAATGGTGCCCCATTTTGATTTCTTTGACTTTTTTTTGTTTCTTCCTGAAAGCAAAGCAAAAAAATTATTATACATTATATGTCATCATTTTTCATTTTTAAAGTAAATCCAATATGTCAGTTATTTTAATTATCATGATTTACAAGATTATTATGTAATGACTTGATTAAATATCAACCTATAAAACAGAGCTATGTAATAGATGCTTTTATTTCAATATACATATTTTTTTATCTATTCTAGCTTTCAAGATAACGGCCAAATCACAAATAAACAGTTTACACAGAGATATATTGTGCCAGTATGTAATCGTACAGTCAAATACAAATGAAAATCTTCAAGGAAATGAGATATTCCAATGCTTGTATGACTGCATAACTTAATACCATTGGCTTATTGTAAATGGCTTCCCTCATACTAACCTTAAAACACAAACTTTAACAAATAACAAAGCATGCGCCGAAGACAAACTGATTAATGAATATTTAAAAACATCCGCTTATGTTCTTATCGACATATATGTGAAAATTTTCAACCTAGTTTTCGACTCCGGAAAAATTCCAAAACAATTATGGGTCCAAGGAATGATAAAACCTGTCTACAAGAACAAAGGTGACAAACGCAACCCCAAAAATTACAGACCAATAACTATTGTGAGCTGTTTGGAAAAGTCTTTACAGCGGTATTAAATGAACCCCTTAAAAGATTCTCCGAACAAACATCTCTTCTTAAAGAAAATCAAAATGGTTTCCGAGAAAAATACTCAACAATTGATTGTGCGTTTCTTCTGAACTCTCTAATTGAAGTTTTACAACACTCAAGAAAGAAACTATTTTGCGCATTTGTAGACTTTGAAAAGGCCTTCAATACGGTTAATCGTAATTTCTTATGGTTTAAAATGTTGAACACCAATATAAAGGGGAAAATGTTTAATACTATTTTTAGCATGTACCAGAATATTAAATCCAGCTTGAGCTATAATGGTCAAACTTGTGAACCTTTCGCTTGTGAAATAGGTGTCAGACAAGGAGAAAATCTGTCACCGTTTTTATTTTCTTTATACTTGAATGACCTAGAAGACTATCTCATCTCGGAAAATGTTTTAGGTATGAACACAATAAGTAAAGATATAGAAGAAAAACTTGGAACTTTAATGAAATTATTCATAATTCTCTACGCAGACGACACTGTAATCATGGCAGAATCACCTGACCAACTGCAACATGCACTTAACAAATTTAAAAAGTATTGCGAGACCTGGAAGATGCGAGTAAATGTTTCTAAAACTAAAATCTTAATTTTTTCAAAAGGAAGAACTACAAACCCTCCACTTTTCCGATTCAACAATAATCATATTGAAACTGTAAAACACTTTAACTACTTAGGAATTATTTTCAGCAAAACAGGCAGCTTTAAACAATGCAAACAACATCTAAAGGACAAAGCAACAAGTGCAATGTACGAAGTTTTAAGGAAGGGAAGAATTCACAATTTATCAATAAGATGCCATGTGGATTTGTTTGACTTACTGGTAAAACCTATTCTGCTATATGGATGCGAAATATGGGGTTACGAAAACTTAGATATACTAGAAAGAGTTCAAACTAAATTTTTTAAGCTACTTTTACATCTTAAGCCATCTACTCAAAACAACTTCATTTATGGAGAACTGGGTCTGTATCCCCTAGAAATAGATATAAAAACTAGAATTATATCTTATTGGACAAAGTTGATTACCGGTAAGGGAGCTACCATTTGATTTTTATGGGGGGGCTAGGATGAAAAATTTTGTCCTGCATTTTTTTTTAGTTGTAATCTCTGTCCTGCCTTTTTATTTTTCACTCTATTCGGTCCTGCATTTTTTTTTATTAGTTTATCCTGACTTTTTTTACCTAAATTGTCATCCTGCCTTTTTTTTTGGCAAAGTGTCTCATCCTGCCTTTTTTTTTTACTGAAAACTCCTGTCCTGCCTATTTTTTTCAAATTTCATCCTAGCCCCCCCCCCCATAAAAATCAAATGGTAGCTCCCTAAAGAAAGAAAGCTCGCTGCTGTAATGTTTAGATACCTTTTCAAGTTAGCACAAGAAACAACATTTCGATCGCGATCGTTAGACAAGATGAAAAGTATTCCAGACAATTGTGGATTCTCTTACTTATGGTCATTTCAAAACACATCACCTAACATTAAATCGATAATTAAACAAAGACTAGAAGATCAGTTTACACAGTCATGGTCATAAAGGTAAACGATTCGCCGAAAGCCCTGAATTATCGCCTATACAAGACATCACACAATTTCGAACACTACCTTAACGTACTTGATGATAAAGATGTAATAACAATGTCGCGGTTTAGGACAATGTACCATAAACTGCCGATTGAAAATGGTAGATGGCAAAACATTCCCTGAGAACAGAGAAAGTGTCATTTGTGCAGAGTTGCTATAGGTGACGAATACCACTATGTAATGGAATGCAGCAGTCTCTTGACAGATAGAACACTACTTATTGACAAGAAATACCCAACGAACTTTAATGTTTTAAAATTTAATGTTATTATGAACCAAAAACAGAAATCTAAACTTCGAATATTGTGCCAATTTATTAGAATTATAAATGACAAACTGGATTCTCTCTGATGTTAACCTGTCGACTATACTGATCATACCGTTGTAAAAAACTCATATTTAATGCTTTCTCAACAAATCTACATATATGCAATGTAATGTAAACTAATATGTTTTTCTGTATACCTTTGTCCAACTTAGGTGACACCAGAATAAAATAATATATAACATGTAAACTGTTACATGGAATGAGAGGTGTTAATTGCTAATTATCATGATTATACAACTGTACACCACAAAATACTAAATTATCATTAGATGTTTCCTTTAAACTGACCTCATTGCAAACTTTTACATCATGTACATGTAAACTATACATAAAAAGTCCTGATATACTATACTCACTGTGTCTTTTTTAATACTGCGAATCAGCTCTAATGACTCCAATGTAATATCTTCAATATTGTGAATTCTATCGTTCTCCAAATCATCAATCTTTAAAGTCTTAATTCTTTTTACTTCTTTCTCAAATTTCCCCCCTCCAAGTCTTACTATGGCCTATAACAAGTTAAAATTTGTTTACAAAATATAAAAAAAGGCAATACAGATGTGTGTATTTTTCGTAAAAATTTAAAACAAGGATGTCAAAATGTAAATGATATTAAATTAGGTTAAAAGGGGAAAAAAGTCGAAATACATTTTGTACTTTGGTGAATAATTGTTTTTTCTCTGCCTTTTGTACTGTCACGTGTATGCTTATTGGTATGATGTATACCAAAACTGTTGTTACTTTTTTACAGCCATGCATTGATTATTCGTTGCTTTGGAACTTTTGTAATTCTGTCAGACTCAGAATATAGCTTTTATTCAATACTGTCTGAAATCAGAGATACCCGACTCAATCACTGTGGGTTCATCTTGTATTTGTTTAATCTGTCCTCCAAATTATACTACAAGCAGCATGACAATGATGAGCTGTAACATGTGAGGACAGTTGAAACATTTTTATTACCAATGTTATTTCAACTGATCGCGCTGAGCTTACGTTTTAATTTGCATGAGGACAATCGATTTGAAAATGTGTGTGATTACGATGATTTCCGTTATAGTTATTTCTGATTTCTAATCACCTATCAGTGACCTCAAAGGAATTTACAAAAGATTGACTGCACAATGCATTGATGAGTGTATCCTAAAACATCTATCTATATATATATAGATGGACTGGTTTATTATGAGCGAACTAGATAAACTCCACCCAGTCAAGTGAAATAAATTGAGTAATATCAGCCTTTTTTTTTGAGATTATTGAATTTTCAAACCTGCTTTACCAGCTCCATTAAAGAAATTAATTGTTATGAAACAATAAAATAATCAAACTTTCTTTAACTATTGTTAAGTATGCAGAGTCTTATGTTTATAGAGATAATAAATATGTAATTCCTTTTTTCTCATACCTACCTCTGATAAATCTTTAAATTCCTTATTGAAATTTTCCAACTTTCCTTGTCCCATATGAGAGACCTTATTTCTGTGTTGGTGAAGCCTTTCAATGTCATCTGATTTAGTTAAATCACCAGGAT
This sequence comes from Mytilus edulis, assembly GCF_963676685.1. Lineage (NCBI taxonomy): Eukaryota > Metazoa > Mollusca > Bivalvia > Mytilida > Mytilidae > Mytilus > Mytilus edulis. Next base: position 58,899,775 of record NC_092356.1, read on the forward strand.
TTGGTAAACAATTCCATCCTTGCTTTGGTGGAATAAGTCCTAATGTGTTTCTACATAATTTGTAGAGCAAGCTGATGTCAAATTCATTTGATGAAACTGCTTTGCCTGAAATAATTAAAATAAATTAGATGGGAAGTTTTGTATTCATGGTATTTCATGTTATAAATCTCAAACATGTCAAAAGAATCATATTTTGGTTAGTAATTAGGGTTCTGCACAATATTAAGTCCTTTGACCTTACATTAAAAAAAAATCACATTTAATCATTTGTTGATTACATACCCATCCCACTGTTCAAGTGATAAATGCATATAATTATGTATATATGTCGTGTACAAGTTGCGATTTTGTACAGGTTATAACTTGTACAAAAATATTGTACATGTTATAACTTGTATAATGCAAAAATACAAGTTATAACATGTACAAAAGTACCTCGTACATGCTCTTACCTGTACAAAATATTTCCTTAAAAATGGTTTTAACTTGTACCAATTTGAAAAATAAAGATATGTTTCTATTATTGCAACAGATGCTATTAACCTCAATAATTTTTCATCACTTTTTTTATTATTCATTTATGCTTGTGTGTTTTGTCCTTTTCTGATACAGTTAATGTCCAGGGGTCTGTATTGCGAAGCATTCCTAAAACCTTTTTATGACATGTCTTATGATCTTCTTATCTCATAAGCAACATGACGGGTGCCACATGTTGAGCAGGATATGCTTACCCTTCGGGAGCACCAAGATCACCCCTAGTTTTTGGTGGGGTTCGTGTTGTTTATTCTTTAGTTTTCTATGTTGTGTCGTGTGTGCTGTTGTTTGTCTGTTTGTCCTTTTAATTTTTAGCCATGGCATTGTCAGTTTTTTTTTCGATTATGAGTTTGACTGTCCCTCTGGTATTTTTCGTCCCTCTTTTATGAATATCTATTGTCCACTTTGAAGGCAATAGTAAAATACTTTCATTCTAGTTGACACTAAAAGACGTAAAAGGATAGCCAGGGTAGATTTCTCTACAAATAAGATATAGAATGGAAATAGGGAATGTGTCAAAGAAACAACAACCCGACCATAGAGCAGACAAAAGCACAAGGCCACCAATACCTGCTTTCAAAGTAGAGGATATATATCTAAAAAATCAAAATGACATTCGACTCATGCAATGTTCTTATAATCTATCAAAAAAAATAATAATTTGAGGCATTCATTTCACTGAACTTAATTGTATATAACAACTGAACTTGAAGGACATAAATTTATGGATGTGATCTCACCTGCTATACAGCAAATTAAAAACAATAATTTGATTAACTGCAATATATGCAGCATGCATGTATATGTTCCGGATCATGAGTATTTGGACCATACGTGTATGGTCATGACCATATGGGTATATACTCATATGGTCCGACCGTCCGCGTATGGTCGGGGTAATTAACATTCTGTTACAGTTTACTTTTATACTTCTTAACTCTTCATGGGGTATGACCGTTCATTAAAAAGACGCTATCATATAGGTAATTTTATTATTATTTTATAATAAAAAGATTAGCTAAAGAAAAAAAAGAAGTTTCACAAAGTTAATTTTACTTAATTGTCAAAACTATGATAAACACATTTTATACCGAAGGTCATTGCCGGTGGTCATTACCGATTTGTTATTAACGAGTGAATGGCACTATGAATATGTCGACTTAAATAATTTAATTTCAAAAATTTCTTTATGAACTGTTACACAAGAAGTCACTGGAAGATAACATAGTTTATTTAAAATGTCTTGTGAATATGGTGTATTGCAGTAATTTTTAGGAAATTTTAGATCTAGAACTTTTTAAAAACACCATAGACATCAAAATGTCCAAAGACCTCGGTATCACTGTACGCAGCTGCAAAAAGACTAGCTTTTCACTCACAAACAAAAGGTGTACATGAAAAGGGTCGTGCAAAACCAAGACTTGCAAATGCAAAAAAGCCATGATACCGTGTGGAAGTAAATGTCACCCAAGCCTACATGTAAGAATGTAACTAGAGATGAAAACTAACTATGGTATCAATATTTGATTTTTACGTAGTTTTTGAATTATAAATAATGTTATTTGAAATAAATACCTATATGGTCCAAATACTCATATGGTCCAGCCCGTTAATAACCAAACGAGTATGATACTCATATGGTCCAACCATATGTTTACGGTCGGACCATATGAGTATACGCGTATGGTCCAAATACTCATATGGTCCAGAACATATATACCATGTAAACTTGAGGTGACAGACTTTTTTAAAAGTTTTTCTTAAAGCTTAAGTTGCTGAGAAACTGCATGAAAAAATACAATGTAACTATATATTCAGCAGCAAACATGGATAACATATTTAGGATTTACAACTAATATCAATTTATGCAGTTTTCTTGTCTGCTATACTTGATCATCAGTGAATCTTGTGTTGAAAATCAGTTAGATTTATGTCAAGTAGTCACTGAACCATGAAATTGAGATAAGGGCCAATAGACTAAAACTATACCATGTGATACATACCTACTGGAAATAGAATCTTCATTTGATGCTGGTTACAATGCCGCTTAAAATTTATGTCACTTTGGTATTTTGACAAATGAATGCTAAGTTGGCTTGCTGGAACACGGGTATCAAAATAACATCTCAAAGCTTCTGTTCCCCTGTCATTCAGAAGTTTATATAGTATTTTTCTCTTTTCATCTAAAATACCAAAATCAAATCCAATCAACATGCTCATGATGCTCAGATGAAGACATCTTTATAAGTACTTATTACATACATGTATATATGTTCTTCTATATTGGCACCAAGCTATATATATTAAAAAATTTCTAAAGTGTTTGGAATACGAAACAATGAAAAAATATCATTTGATTATAACATAATTTAAACAAGATTGAAATGTTCAGCTGCCATTGTATAAATGATGATAAATATTGTGTATTACAATGTGTCATTGTGGTAAGATAATTCAAATATGGAAAAGTCCACAATCATCAATGATGTTTTATTTTTTTTTGTCATGCTTAACATGCTTAATTTCTCATAAATTTTATTCCTGACAAAAGTAAAGTTCTTTTTAAAACAGTTATATATACAAGTATTTCAATAATATGAATAAAAACTATGTGTACCTTGTTTTATGTGCACATTAAGCACAAACTGACTGCTGATGTAGTTATCGTCTTTACACAAAAGAAGCTGATAAGTTCCTTTGTCTGCAAGACAAACATCTTTAATGACCAGTTTTGCTTGCTTGAGATCTGTTGTACTGAGATGATATTTATTCAACAATAAATCTAAGTCTTCTGCTTTCCCTTTTTCAATGCGCTGCCACTTGGCAGTAAAGTGGGAGGCATCAAGTGATCCAATATTGCATTTAGCCACCAAAGAAGCTGTTTTCCCATATTCCACTTTTGATGGGCCTTTTAAATCTATTGTTGCTACTGGACCTGAAAATAAAAAAAAACAAATGACAGTATATAATCTATCAATATTTGTAATTTCCTTCTCATGTAATTCCTGACATCTTATCTCTCCTATTAAGATAAATTTGGCTGAAAAAGTGATTTTTACAAAATTTTGTATACACTTTATTAATTACAATGAATTAGAACTAATTCAGCTTATCTATTTTGAATTTATTTTCCCTATTTGCAGATGTCTGTACCCAAATTTGTATGTTGACCCCCTACCCCTTTATGGTTTATAAACCCCACCCCATTTTGTGCATGAATCAGGCTATATGGACCATGTTGTTAGTTGTGATATTTTCCTTTAATATGACCTTAGAAGAAAAGTTGGAGTTATAAGGGGTTTGTGAAAGGTCTGTTGTACTTTGAGGTTATTTTGGCATTTCTGTTTTTTTTTATATTTTAAAAGAGAAGAGATACATGTAAGCTATGATTGCAAATGAGACAACTACCCACCAAAGTTCAAATGCAGTGGATCATACTGTCAGCAATTATATATTATATTATCATGATTATAATCATAATACCATTGGCGGATCCAGGGGTGGGTGGGTCCGGGGGTTGGAACCCCCCTTTTTTGGGCTGATCAATGCATTTGACATATAGTTGGACCCCCCCTTTTTTAAAATGGCTGGATCTGCCCCTGAATACTCAATTAAGTCATGTAAGCTACATGTATAGTATATCTAAATAAGCATGTGTACTCAAATTTAATTCAGCTATTCCTCCAAGGTTGCAATTTCTTACCTTGGATTTTAGTTGTATCTGATGCAGAACGCTTCCTCTTCAGTGTACTACGAGGACTGCATGGCACCTCTGGCACATCCATTCCTATAAAATTGATTTGAGTATTATTGTTTACCATGTTAACCAAGCTTACTGCTTGTGTAATCGTTTGGTTTAAAGGGGGGAAATTAAAAAGATCAAGCCTGATCGATTTAAAAATAAAAACCAACATCAAAAATAATCTAAATTTGAGCTTCGTATGGGATTTCTATATGATCCGATCAACGCTCTTGTTATGTAAATATAATGTTATTGAACATCAACATACATGCATATAGTATTCATATTTAAAATCTCGTATTCGTATTCAAAAAAGAAGCGCCACTAAAATTAGGTCAATATGGCACGCAAGATGATACTCAAAATTTGGTATCTTAAAAATCCAATAAGAACGTTCATCTTCTGAGTAAATTCAATATCAAATCAAAACAACCTTACCAAAGGCACAAATCTGACAATGGAACACTCATCCAACACCAAGACTCCACTTTTCAATTTTTCAGAAGCGTCTTATTTAAGCTAAAAATAGAATGGGATTTTTTTTTTTAAATAACTACATATAATTAGAAAACCAAATACCGGGATAGGATAACAGTGGTTCCCGGTAAAGAAAACACTGCTCAAGGCAACATTGCTGATTATACTGTCATGTTAAATTCAAGCCTCCGAGTGCACTTATTTGAATACAATATTGATTCACTAATAGGGTCTTTGCATCGAAAATAATCACATTTATTCTGCAACCAGTTGTTGGCATGACACTAAAACCGCACATTTACCTCATCACGTATAGTATCAAGCTAGCGAACAAGAAGAAGTATTAAGCTAGCGAACAAGAAGTTGTATCAAGCTGGCAAACAAGAAGATGTATCAAGCTTGTGAATAAGAAGGAGTATCAAGCTAGTGAACAAGAAGTTGTATCAACCTAGCGAAAAAGAAAATGTATCAAGCTAGCGAACACAAAGTTGTATTAAGCTACGGCGAACAAAAAGTTGTATCAAGCTAGCGAACAAGAAGATGTATCATATTTTATGATGGTATGATACTATAAGTAAAGACCTAACGGGAGGGATTGTACTTGATATTAATATGATGAAGACATACTCTCTCAATCAGTTTAAATGAGGTCTGGAGTTGGCATGTCAGTATTTGCTAGTATAGTCCTTTGTTAATCTATATGTATCATTGTCATTTTGTTTAGTTTCTTTTGTTACCTATTCTGACATCGAACTCCGAATCTTCTTTTGAACTGAGTTTTGCTGTACGTATTGTTGTGTGTTTGTTTTTCTACATTGGCTAGCTAGAGATGTAAAGGGGGGGGGGGGGGGGGGGGGTATGGCAAGCCGTTCTCGTCAAAACTATGTTTAAACCATTTTTCGTAAAATTTACACACTGAGAATTACAACAAAGCACACTGAGATTTAAAAACTTCAAAACGCACACTGAGAATTGAAAATAACACACTGAGAATTGAAAATGACACAATGAGAATTGAAAATTACACACTGAGAATTAAAAATTACACACTGAGATTTCATAAAGACGCACTGAGATTACAAAAATGAAAAACGCACACTGAGAATTGAAAATTACACACTGAGAATTGAAAATTACACACTGAGATTTCAAAAAGACACACTGAGAATAAATAAACTGAAAACACACACTGAGAATTTGAAATTACGCACTGAGAATTTAAAATTACACACTGAGAATTTAAAATTACACACTGAGATTTGTGCGCACTTTTTATGCGCACATATCTAATTAGCATACTTAATCTGAATCTATTACAAGCTTAAAACAACAAGGGGACAGAACTCGTTAGTCCTTCGATTTGGTTCCAAATTATTAATAAAAAAAACTTTAGAAATACAAGAACAAGAAAGATACCCACTTACTCTTATTACAAAATATAACCAAATGGTGAAAAACTTTATCAAAATTATAAGAAAACATTGGAACAATCTGCAAAAGAAATTTTTACTCAAGTGTCTATTATAGCATATAAACGTAACAAAAATATAAAAGATTAACTGGCGAAATCAGGGAAACAGTTGGAAGACTTTTGAAAAGGGACACATGTTTAATTACTGGTAGTAATGATCTGCATTATAGGCAACAAACTTATGAATATGAGCGATGTTAAGTCTTGAAATTTATTACGAATGTTGGTTAGAGGAATCGCATTTCATATTATAATGATAAGAGTTCTTCAGATCAAGATATTAATCTGTTGAATTATTCATCTCATGAATATTCATTAGTAATTTGCATATTAATCTCAGTGTGTATTTTTGAAATCTCAGTGTGTAATTAACAATTCTCAGTGTGTGTTTTTCAATTTATTTCATCTCAGTGTGTCTTTTTAAAATCTCAGTGTGTAATTTTGAGTTCTCAGTGCGTGTTTTTTATTTTTTTAAATCTCAGTGTGTAATTTCGATTTCTCAGTGTGTTATTTTATGTTTTTAAATCTCAGTGTGTATTTTTTTCGAAAAAAGGGTTTAAACATAGTTTTGACGAGAACGGCTTGCCATAGGGGGGGGGGTGTGTGTGTGCAAAAAACATGTTTAACCCCGCCGCATTTTGCGCTGTCCCAAGTCTCTGGCCTTTCAGTGTTAGTCTTGTATGATTTTTAATTTAAATTTGTTGTGTAGTATTTCGGCGTTAAGTATGACGACCATTTTTCACGGAACTAGTATACATTTGTTTAGGCGCCAGCTGAAGCACGCATCCGGGTGCGGGAGTTTCTCGTTGCATTGAAGACCCATTGGTTGTGGCCTTCGGCTGTTGTCTGCTCTTTGGTCGGCCACAGTTGTTGTCTTTTTGACACCGTGCGCATTCCCTTATTTCCTTTTTCAACTTGAAAGTTATTCATCCGAAAATGTAATTATCAAAAAAAATTCAGCTACAAAACCAAACAGATTGATTGAAACACAACACAATATATATTTGATCAAAGATTTCTTGTAGAAAATTCATCATTTACTTGTCATATAAACCCCTAGCCGGGAATTTACATTATATTTCCTGTTTGAGACCTAAATGATATTTACGTTTCTCACAAATATAGCAGTAATGTAAACAAAAAAATCCATTGAACACTGACAAATGATCACATATGACTGAGCAATGGGTTTACTAATTGGAACAAACAAAATTACATACTCATTAGATACATTTATTCCTTAGTGCATCTCTTTCTTGGTACAGTAGCAGTGACAATTTATGTAATTTCACTATGACATATCACACTCTGTTGTGTCTTAGTTGCTTTAACTTGTTTTTAAGCCAAATTTAAATACTTTTATCATCTGAACTTAACTTAAAATATTTTTCATTTATTTGATCAAATTATGGTTTCCATATTCCTTTTGATCTATTTGATTACTAAAATGTTCTAAAATTGTGTAATATTTGGTCAATAAAAAAAAACTTACAACAAATCTCATAAAACAATATCTCACGAAACAGGTCATACGTTTTGATTTTTATGATTTGTCACAATGCTTAAAAAAAATGAATATTATGAACCTCAGTGGCGAATCCAGGGGAGGGTTCCGGGGGTTGGAACCCCCTTTTTTTGACGATCAATGCATTTGAATGGAGACATATAGTTGGAACCCCCCCCCCCCTTTTGTCTTGGGTTGGGAACCTCCCTTTTTAAAATGACCGGATGCTGATATACATGTGCGTGTCACTTTAATCGTTTTTAAAAAATGTGTAACTCTTTTAATTTTATAAAATTAATATTCATCTGGGAAATTTAAGTTGTTTTGGCATTTTTCATTTTGATATCTTTTTTGAAAAACATGTCATTTGATGTCTAACATTTTATAAATCTTCAGCATAAGCTGTGATCCATTATTATCTGTCTTTCGAATTGTCTGTGTAGATGAATTAAGATTTGTACTTTTATGCTGTCAGATGAATTAAGATATGCTGTCAGTATATGGTCGTTTAACAAATAGCGGATATTTTTTAAAAGATTATTCGTTAAAACGCTGAGTGATTAGTTCTGGTATAAGATAAAATAATAAAATAGATAAATTTCCATGAGTAAATTTACAAAATAATTGAAACACGACGCAATATATCTAATCAACCCACACTAACTCACGAAACATTTGATAAAATAAACATCCCTTTAATTGAAATATGGGATGAATAAATTTGTTGTTTGAAGTTCAAAATACGTATCTATTCTGAAAAAACATGAAGAGTTGTATATGTAGGACTCTAAAGTGCGATGGTACTCTAAAGTATTCATTTTTGGTTTGTATAAACGACTGTTAACGTCATAATCCAAGTACTATTCGTACGTCTATACTTTCGCGGACCATCTGACTTTCGCGTATGGAGGAATCGCACTTAAGCGTATGTAATCGCACTTTAGCGTGACCATCGTACTTTAGCGTCCCCATCGCACTTTTTTGGCTGAAAAAGTGATTTTTACAAAATTTTGTATACACTTTATTAATTACAATGAATTAGAACTAATTCAGCTTATCTATTTTGAATTTATTTTCCCTATTTGCAGATGTCTGTACCCAAATTTGTATGTTGACCCCCTACCCCTTTATGGTTTATAAACCCCACCCCATTTTGTGCATGAATCAGGCTATATGGACCATGTTGTTAGTTGTGATATTTTCCTTTAATATGACCTTAGAAGAAAAGTTGGAGTTATAAGGGGTTTGTGAAAGGTCTGTTGTACTTTGAGGTTATTTTGGCATTTCTGTTTTTTTTTATATTTTAAAAGAGAAGAGATACATGTAAGCTATGATTGCAAATGAGACAACTACCCACCAAAGTTCAAATGCAGTGGATCATACTGTCAGCAATTATATATTATATTATCATGATTATAATCATAATACCATTGGCGGATCCAGGGGTGGGTGGGTCCGGGGGTTGGAACCCCCCTTTTTTGGGCTGATCAATGCATTTGACATATAGTTGGACCCCCCCTTTTTTTAAAATGGCTGGATCTGCCCCTGAATACTCAATTAAGTCATGTAAGCTACATGTATAGTATATCTAAATAAGCATGTGTACTCAAATTTAATTCAGCTATTCCTCCAAGGTTGCAATTTCTTACCTTGGATTTTAGTTGTATCTGATGCAGAACGCTTCCTCTTCAGTGTACTACGAGGACTGCATGGCACCTCTGGCACATCCATTCCTATAAAATTGATTTGAGTATTATTGTTTACCATGTTAACCAAGCTTACTGCTTGTGTAATCGTTTGGTTTAAAGGGGGGAAATTAAAAAGATCAAGCCTGATCGATTTAAAAATAAAAACCAACATCAAAAATAATCTAAATTTGAGCTTCGTATGGGATTTCTATATGATCCGATCAACGCTCTTGTTATGTAAATATAATGTTATTGAACATCAACATACATGCATATAGTATTCATATTTAAAATCTCGTATTCGTATTCAAAAAAGAAGCGCCACTAAAATTAGGTCAATATGGCACGCAAGATGATACTCAAAATTTGGTATCTTAAAAATCCAATAAGAACGTTCATCTTCTGAGTAAATTCAATATCAAATCAAAACAACCTTACCAAAGGCACAAATCTGACAATGGAACACTCATCCAACACCAAGACTCCACTTTTCAATTTTTCAGAAGCGTCTTATTTAAGCTAAAAATAGAATGGGATTTTTTTTTTTAAATAACTACATATAATTAGAAAACCAAATACCGGGATAGGATAACAGTGGTTCCCGGTAAAGAAAACACTGCTCAAGGCAACATTGCTGATTATACTGTCATGTTAAATTCAAGCCTCCGAGTGCACTTATTTGAATACAATATTGATTCACTAATAGGGTCTTTGCATCGAAAATAATCACATTTATTCTGCAACCAGTTGTTGGCATGACACTAAAACCGCACATTTACCTCATCACGTATAGTATCAAGCTAGCGAACAAGAAGAAGTATTAAGCTAGCGAACAAGAAGTTGTATCAAGCTGGCAAACAAGAAGATGTATCAAGCTTGTGAATAAGAAGGAGTATCAAGCTAGTGAACAAGAAGTTGTATCAACCTAGCGAAAAAGAAAATGTATCAAGCTAGCGAACACAAAGTTGTATTAAGCTACGGCGAACAAAAAGTTGTATCAAGCTAGCGAACAAGAAGATGTATCATATTTTATGATGGTATGATACTATAAGTAAAGACCTAACGGGAGGGATTGTACTTGATATTAATATGATGAAGACATACTCTCTCAATCAGTTTAAATGAGGTCTGGAGTTGGCATGTCAGTATTTGCTAGTATAGTCCTTTGTTAATCTATATGTATCATTGTCATTTTGTTTAGTTTCTTTTGTTACCTATTCTGACATCGAACTCCGAATCTTCTTTTGAACTGAGTTTTGCTGTACGTATTGTTGTGTGTTTGTTTTTCTACATTGGCTAGCTAGAGATGTAAAGGGGGGGGGGGGGGTATGGCAAGCCGTTCTCGTCAAAACTATGTTTAAACCATTTTTCGTAAAATTTACACACTGAGAATTACAACAAAGCACACTGAGATTTAAAAACTTCAAAACGCACACTGAGAATTGAAAATAACACACTGAGAATTGAAAATGACACAATGAGAATTGAAAATTACACACTGAGAATTAAAAATTACACACTGAGATTTCATAAAGACGCACTGAGATTACAAAAATGAAAAACGCACACTGAGAATTGAAAATTACACACTGAGAATTGAAAATTACACACTGAGATTTCAAAAAGACACACTGAGAATAAATAAACTGAAAACACACACTGAGAATTTGAAATTACGCACTGAGAATTTAAAATTACACACTGAGAATTTAAAATTACACACTGAGATTTGTGCGCACTTTTTATGCGCACATATCTAATTAGCATACTTAATCTGAATCTATTACAAGCTTAAAACAACAAGGGGACAGAACTCGTTAGTCCTTCGATTTGGTTCCAAATTATTAATAAAAAAAACTTTAGAAATACAAGAACAAGAAAGATACCCACTTACTCTTATTACAAAATATAACCAAATGGTGAAAAACTTTATCAAAATTATAAGAAAACATTGGAACAATCTGCAAAAGAAATTTTTACTCAAGTGTCTATTATAGCATATAAACGTAACAAAAATATAAAAGATTAACTGGCGAAATCAGGGAAACAGTTGGAAGACTTTTGAAAAGGGACACATGTTTAATTACTGGTAGTAATGATCTGCATTTTAGGCAACAAACTTATGAATATGAGCGATGTTAAGTCTTGAAATTTATTACGAATGTTGGTTAGAGGAATCGCATTTCATATTATAATGATAAGAGTTCTTCAGATCAAGATATTAATCTGTTGAATTATTCATCTCATGAATATTCATTAGTAATTTGCATATTAATCTCAGTGTGTATTTTTGAAATCTCAGTGTGTAATTAACAATTCTCAGTGTGTGTTTTTCAATTTATTTCATCTCAGTGTGTCTTTTTAAAATCTCAGTGTGTAATTTTGAGTTCTCAGTGCGTGTTTTTTATTTTTTTAAATCTCAGTGTGTAATTTCGATTTCTCAGTGTGTTATTTTATGTTTTTAAATCTCAGTGTGTATTTTTTTCGAAAAAAGGGTTTAAACATAGTTTTGACGAGAACGGCTTGCCATAGGGGGGGGGGGGGGGTGTGTGTGTGCAAAAAACATGTTTAACCCCGCCGCATTTTGCGCTGTCCCAAGTCTCTGGCCTTTCAGTGTTAGTCTTGTATGATTTTTAATTTAAATTTGTTGTGTAGTATTTCGGCGTTAAGTATGACGACCATTTTTCACGGAACTAGTATACATTTGTTTAGGCGCCAGCTGAAGCACGCATCCGGGTGCGGGAGTTTCTCGTTGCATTGAAGACCCATTGGTTGTGGCCTTCGGCTGTTGTCTGCTCTTTGGTCGGCCACAGTTGTTGTCTTTTTGACACCGTGCGCATTCCCTTATTTCCTTTTTCAACTTGAAAGTTATTCATCCGAAAATGTAATTATCAAAAAAAATTCAGCTACAAAACCAAACAGATTGATTGAAACACAACACAATATATATTTGATCAAAGATTTCTTGTAGAAAATTCATCATTTACTTGTCATATAAACCCCTAGCCGGGAATTTACATTATATTTCCTGTTTGAGACCTAAATGATATTTACGTTTCTCACAAATATAGCAGTAATGTAAACAAAAAAATCCATTGAACACTGACAAATGATCACATATGACTGAGCAATGGGTTTACTAATTGGAACAAACAAAATTACATACTCATTAGATACATTTATTCCTTAGTGCATCTCTTTCTTGGTACAGTAGCAGTGACAATTTATGTAATTTCACTATGACATATCACACTCTGTTGTGTCTTAGTTGCTTTAACTTGTTTTTAAGCCAAATTTAAATACTTTTATCATCTGAACTTAACTTAAAATATTTTTCATTTATTTGATCAAATTATGGTTTCCATATTCCTTTTGATCTATTTGATTACTAAAATGTTCTAAAATTGTGTAATATTTGGTCAATAAAAAAAAACTTACAACAAATCTCATAAAACAATATCTCACGAAACAGGTCATACGTTTTGATTTTTATGATTTGTCACAATGCTTAAAAAAAATGAATATTATGAACCTCAGTGGCGAATCCAGGGGAGGGTTCCGGGGGTTGGAACCCCCTTTTTTTGACGATCAATGCATTTGAATGGAGACATATAGTTGGAACCCCCCCCCCCTTTTGTCTTGGGTTGGGAACCTCCCTTTTTAAAATGACCGGATGCTGATATACATGTGCGTGTCACTTTAATCGTTTTTAAAAAATGTGTAACTCTTTTAATTTTATAAAATTAATATTCATCTGGGAAATTTAAGTTGTTTTGGCATTTTTCATTTTGATATCTTTTTTGAAAAACATGTCATTTGATGTCTAACATTTTATAAATCTTCAGCATAAGCTGTGATCCATTATTATCTGTCTTTCGAATTGTCTGTGTAGATGAATTAAGATTTGTACTTTTATGCTGTCAGATGAATTAAGATATGCTGTCAGTATATGGTCGTTTAACAAATAGCGGATATTTTTTAAAAGATTATTCGTTAAAACGCTGAGTGATTAGTTCTGGTATAAGATAAAATAATAAAATAGATAAATTTCCATGAGTAAATTTACAAAATAATTGAAACACGACGCAATATATCTAATCAACCCACACTAACTCACGAAACATTTGATAAAATAAACATCCCTTTAATTGAAATATGGGATGAATAAATTTGTTGTTTGAAGTTCAAAATACGTATCTATTCTGAAAAAACATGAAGAGTTGTATATGTAGGACTCTAAAGTGCGATGGTACTCTAAAGTATTCATTTTTGGTTTGTATAAACGACTGTTAACGTCATAATCCAAGTACTATTCGTACGTCTATACTTTCGCGGACCATCTGACTTTCGCGTATGGAGGAATCGCACTTAAGCGTATGTAATCGCACTTTAGCGTGACCATCGTACTTTAGCGTCCCCATCGCACTTTAGAGTCCTACATATATAAATTGCAATAGAATTTAAATGACAAAATGTCTTCCTCTTCATATATGAAATATTGCATGTATAAACTTTAAAAATACATTTTAAAAGTGCCGTGCACTTTAAAATGATATATATAGGATTCTTCTTAATGAAGCATGGGTTTTTCAAAATCAATTAATTCATCAAAGTCATCATTTAAAAAGATGCAATATATATTCTTCAAATATTTGACACTTTAAAATAAGGAAAATAATAAAGAATGTCTATACATTGACACATTCCCCATTTCCTTTCTCAATTTTATTATAGATAAAAAACAAAAAACAAAAACACATGCTATATGCTCTAGATCTGTAGTTATGTTTGACACAAAACAGTTATTACGTTATACATTTTGTTATCTAGAAATAACTACATTAATCCTTTGTCTATTTCGATAGCTTGTTGTTCACTAGCATCAGTGATGCATCTTTTTTTCGCTAGCTGATAATTTTGTTCGCTAGCTTGATATAACTTCTTGTTCGCTAGCTTAAAACAGCTTCTCATTCGCTGGCTTATTGTCTGCTAGCTTAATACATCTTCTTGTTCGCTGGCTAAATGTCCACTAGAAATACATCGTCTCTTTCACTCCACGGCTTATTGGTAGCTAGCGTGATACTGATACATCTTCTTGTTCGCCAGCTTTATACAACTTCTTGTTCACCAGCTTGATACTTCTTCTGGTTCGCCAGCTTATACAACTTCTTATTCGCTAGCTTGATACAACTTCTTGTTCGCTAGCTTTATATAACTTTTTGTTCGACAGTTTGATACAACTTCTTGTTCGTTAGCTTGATACAACTTCTTAATCGCTAGCTTGATACAACTTCTTGTTCGCTAGCTTGATACTTTTTCTTGTTCGCCAGCTTGATGCTTCTTCTTGTTCGCCAGCTTGATACATCTTCTTGTTCGCTAGCTTGATACAACGTCTTGTTCGCTAGCTTAATATTACTTCTTGTTCGCTAGCTTGATACATCATCGTGTTCGCTAGTTTGATACTCCTTCTTATTCGCCAGCTTGATACAACTTCTTGTTCGCTAGCTTAATACTTCTTCTTGTTCGCTAGCGTGATACCTTTTCTTGTTCGCCAGCTTGATGCTTCTTCTTGTTCGCCAGCTTGATACATCTTCTTGTTCGCTAGCTTGATACAACGTCTTGTTCGCTAGCTTAATACAACTTCTTGTTCGCTAGCTTAATACAACTTCTTGTGCGCTAGCTTTATACAACTTCTTGTTCACCAGCTTGATACTTCTTCTTGTTCGCCAGCTTGATACAACCTCTTGTTCGCTAGCTTGAGACAACTTCTTGTTCGCTAGCTTAATACAACTTCTTGTTCGCTAGCTTTATACAACTTTTTGTTCACCAGCTTGATATTTTTCTTGTTCGCTAGCTTGATACTTTTCTTGTTCACCAGCTTGATACTTCTTCTTGTTCGCCAGCTTGATACATCTTCTTGTTCGCCAGTTTGATACAACTTCTTGTTCGCTAGCTTGATACAACTTTTTGTTCGCTAGCTTAATACAACTTCTTGTTCGCTAGCTTGATACATCTTCTGGTTCGCTAGCTTTATACAACTTTTTATTCGCCAGCTTAATACACCCTCTTGTTCGCTAGCTTAATATAACTTTTTATTCGCCAGCTTGATACCTCTTCTTGTTCGCTAGCTTGATACTTCTTCTTGTTCGTTAGCTTGATACATCTTCTTGTTCGCCAGCTTGATACTTCTTCTTGTTCGCTAGCTGAATGTAACTTCTTGTTCGTTAACTTAATTAATACTTTTTCTTGTTCGTTAGCTTGATACATCTTTTTATTCGCTAGCTTGATACTTTTTCTTGTTCGCCAGCTTGATATAACTTCTTGTTCGCTAGATTGATACAACGTCTTGTTCGCTAGCTTATACAACTTCTTGTTCGCTAGCTTAATACAACTTCTTGTTCGCTAGCTTAATACAACTTCTTGTTCGCTAGCTTAATGTAACTTCTTGTTCGTTAACTTAATTAATACTTTTTCTTGTTCGTTAGCTTGATACATCTTTTTATTCGCTAGCTTGATACTTTTTCTTGTTCGCCAGCTTGATACATCTTTTCGGTCGCCAGCTTGATACAACTTCTTGTTCGCTAGCTTATACAACTTCTTGTTCGCTAGCTTAATACAACTTCTTGTTCGCTAGCTTAATACAACTTCTTGTTCGCTAGCTTAATGTAACTTCTTGTTCGTTAACTTAATTAATACTTTTTCTTGTTCGTTAGCTTGATACATCTTTTTATTCGCTAGCTTGATACTTTTTCTTGTTCGCCAGCTTGATACATCTTCTTTTTCGCTAGCTTGATACAACTTTTTGTTCGCTAGCTTAATACAACTTTTTGTTCGCTAGCTTGGTACATTTTCTTGTTCGCTAGGTTGATACAACTTCTTGTTCACTAGCTTGATACTCCTTCTTATTCGCAAGCTTGATACATCTTCTTGTTCGCCAGCTTGATATAACTTCTTGTTCCCTAGCTTGATACATCTTCTTGTTCGCTAGCTTGATACATCATCGTGTTCGCTAGTTTGATACTATACAATTACTGTCTTTTGATAAGGTAAATGTGCGGTTTTATTGATTTTTGAAAAAATGATATTCACTGAGGCCGACGGCCGAAGTGAATATAAGTTTTTCAAAAGTCAATTAAACCCCATATTTACCGAAACAAAAGACAGTAATTGTTTTATTCGATATTCCGAGAAAAGAAAATGTATTTAATGACAAATATATATATACCAAAACAAATTTTACATGAAACATTTTACCATAACGTTGCATGTAAAAGCGCGTGACGTTTAGCGCGGTGAATAACACTTTCTCAGGTGAATATGCTTTTTTATTTAAAATCAAATTCATATAGAGAAACTTACTAAAATAAAACCAATATGGAATAAATCTTCTTATTCGCTAGCTTGATACTTCTTCATGTTCGCCAGCTTGATACATCTTCTTGTTCGCCAGTTTGATACAACTTCTTGTTCGCCAGTTTGATACAACTTCTTGTTCGCCAGCTTGATACATCTTCTTGTTCATTAGCTTGATACTTCTTCTTGTTCACTAGCTTGATACTCCTTTATGGCTAGCCGTTCTCGTCAAAACTATATTTAAACCCTTTTTTCGAAAAAAAATTAACACTGAGAATTAAAAACCTAAAATAACACACTGAGAAATCGAAATTACACACTGAGATTTAAAAAAATAAAAAACACACACTGAGAATTCAAAATTACACACTGAGATTTTAAAAAGACACACTGAGATGAAATAAATTGGAAAACACACACTGAGAACTGTTAATTACACACTGAGATTTCAAAAATACGCACTGAGATTAATATACAAATTACTAATGAATATTCATGAGATGAATAATTCAACAGATTTATATCGATCTTGATCTCAAGAACTCTCGTCATTATAATGAAATGCGATTCCTTCAACCAACATTCGTAATAAATTTCAAGACTAACATCGCTCATATTCATGCCTATAATTCAGAGCATTACTACCAGTAATTAAACATGTGTCCCTGATTTCGCTAGTTAATCAGGCTTTTATATTTTTGTTACGTTTATATATGCTATAATAGACACTTGAGAAAAAATTTCACTGCATTCTTTTGCAGATTGTTCCAATGTTTTCTTATAATTTTAATAAAGTTTTTCACCATTTGGTTATATTTTGTAATAAGAGTAAGTGGGTATTTTTCTTGTTCTTGTATTTCTAAAGTTTTTTTTTATTAATAATTTGGAACCAAATCGAAGGACTTACCCTTATGAAACTGAATTGTTTGCCGCAAGCTTGCAGCAGACTTGCTGCAAGCTTGCGGCAAACAAAAAGTTTGCAGGAACACAGAAAATAGTGTTTGCAGATGTTTGCCGCTAGCTGCAAATCTCCGGCAAACATTGCTGCAAGCTTGCGGCAAGTTTGCAGAAACATCAATGTTTGCCGTAAGATTGCCAGAAAGTTTAAAATAATAAAGAATGTTTGCCGCAAGATTGCAGAAAACTTTGACCATTCTATATGTTTGCCAGAACATTGCAGGAATTACACAATTTTGACTGGGGCATGCCTAGTTGGCACTTCCTGGATGCTAACAATTTGAAATTGTGGCTAGGTCAATGTTGGTTGTGTTTGGAAATGCATTTCACATATAAGAGACCAAGGAGGCATTTTTGTTCAATAATATGGGATAATCAGTATGTAATTTTGTAAGTACAAATGATTAATAGAACTTCATGCTTTAATGAAATAATTAATGTTATCATCATACATAATTATAAAGTAAGCAACTATATATACATGTATGTGTGATTGAAAAACTTAAGCTATTACAAGTTTGAATTTTTAACTGATGTACTGCATCATCATGACCATGTTTATTAAGATTAAGTTAAATTCTGTAATGCAATTATTACCTAGCTTTATAGTCTCAAAACACATTTGAGATTTTACCTTGTTCATTTTTAATACAGGTATATTATGTCATTTGAGAATGACTCCTGCCCCTATTTCAAAACTCAAATGCATGTATTTATTTCCGTAAATCTCACGAGTTTGCAAGAATTCTTTCAATGACTGTTTGTATAAAGACAGGAATTGACTTTGTAGAAATGTTGCTGTGTAATTTGAAAGAGATAAATTGAATGTGTCTTCACACATAATATTAGTATATGTGTAGTTCCTTCAAGTTTGCCGCAAGTTTGCAACAAACATTTGCCGCAAGCTTGCCGCAAACAATTGCCGCAAGCTTGCGGCAAATCTAATTTGCATAATTATGTTTGCAGCAAGCTTGCCGCAAACTTCATTTGCATGGTAAAATGGTTGCGGCAAGTTTGCAGCAAACGTTTGCTGCAAGCTTGCGGCAATGTTTGCTGCAAACTTGCGGCAAATGTTTGCCGCAGGGCTTTTTTTCGGTAAGGGTATAACGAGTTTTGTCCCCTTGTTGTTTTAAGCTTGTAATAGATTCAGATTAGATATGTGCGCATAAAAAGTGCGCACAAATCTCAGTGTGTAATTTAAAATTCTCAGTGTGTAATTTAAAATTCGCAGTGTGTGTTTCAGTTTATTTATTCTCAGTGTGTCTTTTTGAAATCTCAGTGTGTAATTTTCAATTCTCAGTGTGTAATTTTCAATTCTCAGTGTGCGTTTTTCATTTTTGTAACCTCAGTGCGTCTTTATGAAATCTCAGTGTGTAATTTTCAATTCTCAGTGTGTAATTCTCAATTCTCAATGTGCGTTTTGAAGTTTCTTAATCTCAGTGTGCTTTGTTGTAATTTTCAGTGTGTAAATTTTTCGAAAAATGGTTTAAACATAGTTTTGACGAGAACGGCTTGCCATACTCCTTCTTATTAGCCAGCTTGATACAACTTCTTGATCACTAGCTTAATACAACTTCTTGTTCGCTAGTTTGATACTTCTTCTTGTTCGCCAGCTTGGTACATCTTCTTGTTGGCTAGCTTGATACTCCTTCTTATTCGCCAGTTTGATACAAGTTTTTGTTCGCTTCTTTGATACTTCTTCTTGTTTACCAGCTTGATACATCTTCTTGTTCGCTAGCTTGATACAACTTCTTATTCGCTAGCTTGATACATCTTCTTGTTCGCTAGCGTAATACTTCTCCTCGTTCGCTAGTTTGATACAACTTCTTGTTCGCTAGCTTGATATAACTTCTTGTTCGCTAGATTGATACAACTTCTTGTTCGCTAGCGTAATACTTCTCCTCGTTCGCTAGTTTGATACAACTTCTTGTTCGCTAGCTTGATATAACTTCTTGTTCGCTAGATTGATACAACTTCTTGTTCGCTAGCTTCATATATCTCAATATTTGATGGCTTATTGTTCGGTGGATTATTGTTCGGTAGCTTGAATCTGATTATATCTTTTTCGTCACTAGAGCTTTTTCAAAGCCATTTTCAAGCAATACATAAATAACAGACACTAAAAATATATGACCTCATGCATGGTCCACATATATACAATATAGATTTCAGTGACTGAAGCATACTTTTCAATTCATATTATGGAACCTTTATAATTTATTATTCAAAAGTAGTAGTACAGAGACAGGAGAATCAGTTAGATCTTAATTTGTATTTAGAAATAAAAATCCCATAAAGAGATGAGTTGTTTATTTGTGAGTAAAACATTTTGAAAAATGGCAACATTTCCTTGTATTGCTATTTGTGCAATAACACATGTATTTCAATCATTTAGGGACCGGTCAATATTTATTAGGGGGGTTAGGACCGGTGCGAAACGCAGTAAGACACACATTTAAAAAAAAATAATTTTCGATAGGACTTCTACTTTTTTAGTTGTCAACACTGATATGACAGCAATATTTTTATGGCATATGTATGAATGCAGTAATTAGGCTATATATATACAAATTTAATTACAACAAAATAAACAAGATTTATTGAGGAACAAACAAGAAAACTCATCATAGATACCAGGATCAAAATTTTATATATACGCAAGACGCGCGTTTCGAACGTCAGTGACGCTCGAATCAAAAAATGCCTAAAAGGCCAAACAGAGTACAAAGTTGAAGAGCTTTTAGGCCCAAAAATTCCTAAAAGTTGTTGAAACGAACAAAGGAAAACATTAATTTGTGATGGATTCCGATATAGGATAGACAAAGTATTTATAGAGAATGTGCACCACAATCGAGAAAAGAGAAAGAGCAGTTCCTAATGCAATTCTATGAACAGTATTGTACAGGGGGTATATCTAGAGCCAATTACGTACGTTCTCTAGCTTATAAATTCCAGGCTAGAACAGACTTTTAACATTTGATTTAACCTATTAAACTTTTCGTTCTGTATTTTAATTGAAAACTTATACATTGTTTTGTGTTGTGCTGTCTTGAGTCTATTAGTGCTGTATTTTAATGGACATGTCTTGAGTCTATTAAACTTTTTAAAATTTATTATATATTATGTATTGACTAATAAGGGTTTAAAATATTTCGCAAAAATGGGCTATGACTATTTTAATTTTCGCTAAAATGGGTTAAAATTCTGGCGCTCAAATGGGTTCTAATTTGGCGCTCAAACGTCCTATTTTTTTGCTCAAATGTCCTATCAATGCGCTCAAATGGCCTCCGCCAAACAAAATACCCATAAAATTAATAAAAACCCCCAAAATAAACGACAATAAACAAATGTAAAAAGAGATCATTTTAATATGGAGCTTTTAATAAGTGATGTGATATACTGCCATCATAAATTAACCAAATGCAAACCCTCCAATAAAGGTAGGATTAAATAAAATATACATGTACATCAAGATAATAGAAATAGTTTATAATATTGTAGAGTATTACTCTTCATGTAAAAATCTTCCTTTAGAATTACAGTTCTACTGTTTTGATATATTTATATAAATTCCAGACAAATTCAAAGACTACTATGTGATCTATGTTAATCTGTTAAAAATGAAGTTAAGGTTTGTTAGATTTATTTATAGATTAGATAGGACATTATACTTTTTTAGTAGATATTTCATATAGGACGGACACTTGTTTGGTATATTCAGAGGATAGGACATAGATTTTTTTAAAGGGAGAAATATGAATTGCACCGGTCCCAACCCCCCAATAAATATTGACCGGTCACTTAAGTTGACTCTAATAATTCAAAATTGTTTATCACGGCCTTAAAAATTTAGGATTTGTTTATAAAAAGCTGCCTATACCAATAGTTTGTTATCAAGCACTTAAACCTGTATGTACGTCAATTCATGCTGTAATCATTCAATATATTAACATGCAACACCTGTAGTATGTAAGTACGTGGGAGAAAAAAGGGGACGATTTAACATGTTGTTAATTAACCATCATTATCAATGATCGATCACGATACAAAACAAATGAAATATTCCCTTCACAAGACATCTTAACTGATAGAAATATTCCCTTCACAAGACATCTTCACTGATAGAAATATTCCCTTCACAAGACATCTTAACTCATAGAAACATCCCCCTTAAACATCTTTGCTCATAGACATATTCCCCTTATAAGATATCTTCGTTCAGAGAAACACTCCCTTCACAAGACATATTCACTTATTGAAAGATCACATCATAAGACATCTTCGCTAAAAGAAATACCCCCCTCATTAGGCACCTTAGCTCAAAAATAAATTCCCCTCATAAAACAGCATCAACGAAATGGAAGTGTTTAACGACCTTGACTGGCCATACAGCCCTCGCACGGTCGGCTCGGTGCCCGAAGGCGTTTGATGAGCATTTAAATAATTTTTGCC
This sequence comes from Mytilus edulis, assembly GCF_963676685.1. Taxonomy (NCBI): domain Eukaryota; kingdom Metazoa; phylum Mollusca; class Bivalvia; order Mytilida; family Mytilidae; genus Mytilus; species Mytilus edulis. The sequence continues at coordinate 58,921,953 of NC_092356.1, forward strand.
GGCATCGGTCAGGAACAGGTCGTGGTCGCCATTTTGGAGGTCGCCATCTTGGTTTTATGAGATGTTTTGGTTTGGTATGTTTTGATCTGAAAATTGGTCTAAATAAAAAATTATCTGATTCAGAATTAATCATAGCTAATTGAAAATACTTTTTCAATAATAAATATGGACAGGCAATTGACTCTCCTTTACAAATGACAATTTAGTCACCTAATCTATATTGATCAGTTTTACTCTTAAATATCTTGATTGAAAAATGATCATCTTTGAAAACTTTATCCTTACAACGAATAGTGCTTACTTCATCATAACGAAGAAAACCAGCAAAACATAAAATAATCATAGTTAAATCCCGTTTAACAAGTAAATCATTACAATCTTTGTACTTAGAACATAAATTTATCAAAACATCTACAGTAATGTGATCTTTTTCACTTTCGATCTGTGTAATCTTGATTTCCTTGAATGTTATGCGCCCATTTGATCCCGTAAACGTCAGAATGTACTACACTTTTAGACGAGCCTTTATCCAGCAAATGAGTTAAGTATAACGCAACGTGAATTGGAGAACCGGGAATAGATTTCCCTCCTTCTTTCGATATAAACTGTTGCCAACGCTTAAAAGAATAAAAATATTTACTATTGGTGTTGCTGCTATGTGAATGTAACAAAAGTTCTTCCATTTTCCCACCAAGTTGAGTGAAATTTTCTGAAATCGCTCCACACTGTGAAATCTCTTTCTGAATGGTACATTTGAACCCGATCCCTAAAAAAACAAATACAATAATAATAATCTAAATCTAATTTGAAGTGCCAACAAAGTGAAATTTGTATCTGTGTTTCCGAATAATCCGTTCCTTCCTCTTCCTCTCATAACTACATTTGATGACAACAATCTGCTGTCTCCTACAAAACTCGCAAATTTTTGCGAACCTTCAATACCAACGTTTAAAATTGGCCAAAAAGGAGCTGACCTCCAGTATGGAACAATTAGTGTACCGATAGATTTTTCTTGTTTCATTTTTTGAATACATTTGGAAAAAAGGGAAGGTGGTGGTACAATCCAATTAATTTCGCTTTTCCAATCTTGATCGAAAGCATTAATACCTGAAGTATTAGGACACGAGTGCTTAGAGTTGAAGACCAGACATTTTGTATTATAATCTGACGCAAATTGATCTACCGTATGAGGACCCCACACATTATCTAGAACTGAATGCACTTCTGGGTCTATTCCCCAGTCATCACAGTCTACACTTTTACAGATCTGATCAGCCTTAACGTTTTTGTCTCTTGGTACCCACTGTGGTAACAATACAATATTGTTAAGCTTACATACATTGGCTATCTTGATGGCGATTAATTGTAGATCGCCCTTTCTACTACCTTGATTAATAATGTAAACAATATTTTGCTTATCAGTATACCATTTTAATAGTTTCACCTTGTAATGTTACTATAGTAATGACAACAAAACTCTATATACAGCTTCTTACTCTCTCCATATGGAACTTTTCAGACTTTCTACGGAATTCCAACTATCCATAACTTCAGTATCACTGATACTGACAGCATACCCTCCGAAACCTATACTAGAGGCATCACTATAAACAATGCAAGAGCACTGTTCCACTATACTCAAATCTCTGCCATTCAGTATGACTACGTTTTCCTTCCAATTTCATCTAATGCTTTGCTATTCAAAAGCGCAGGAGCGTTCCAACTTGCTCAATAAGCAATCGTACATACTCCTTGTACGCAACCGTACTACTGGGCCAATTGCCCCATTGCATAGAAATAATCTGTCCAATAATGGACGCCAAAAACCTGGCTGTTACTTTTATTTCACCTTTTCTCAACCTGTGAATAATCACATTCAGCGTATCTTTCGACTTATTCAATCTACTTTCTGTCACATAAACAATACCATCTTTCATGTCCCACACCAAACCTAGCCAACTACACTTCTCTTCGGCAATTAAAAAACCAGCCGATCTTAAAAGCATAACGTACGTTAAGCTACAGAAATTAGCCTTACTAATTTCACTTGCCCCACCTATGCCATCATCAAGATACATTATAATCTGTAATCCTTGATCTCTTATATATTTTACAATGCATCTAACAACCTTAGTAAATATGTATCCTGCTGTACTTATACCAAAAGGTAATACGCTAAAACGCAGTATTTTGTTACTTTTTCATGTTCATAAAACCAACTGAAACCTAAGTACGTTTTGTGATCTTCGAATATTTCAATATGATGATATGCTGATAGAAGATCTATTCCCTTTTAGAACATATGACTAGCTTCAACAGCATCTTCATATTTGAACCTAAATTTGTGTAAGTGGGGGTTTATATGCCTGCAGTCAAGAACAAGTCTGATTTTTTTCTTTATTCCTGGCAACTGTGAGAGGATTGACTACTTTAGGTAACTCGGGTACTTGAGATATACAACCCCAACCAATTAACTTAGTTATCTCAGATTCAACAAACTCTGCATTATCAAATGCAGTCTTATTGTTCCTTAAACTACAGCTTTCAGGTTCTGTATAAAACAGAATTCTGTAACCATCTCTAACAATACTAAGAATATAGTCGTTTGCATTAATACTTCACCTTTGTAACTGTACTTTTAAATGTGTTATCAAGCTTGAAGATTTGTGAATGCGTATCTTTTGCAATTGTGCTTTTGTCAAAACTATCAAAGTTTTCTGCAATTTTATCAAAACTATTTACATTTTTACTTATCTTGTCAATCTTATTTCTTTGCATTGTTGCACCAAAAGCACCAGTTTGATGGTCGACCCTCCAGTGTCCGGGAATACCACACTCATAACATTTCCCTTGACGTTGAACTGGAACATTGTTTCTAGGTGCGTTGGAATTAAATCTCGACGATTGAGAGGTACTGTAAGTGTAAGGGGTTTATCTATGCTGTTTACTTTGTTTCTCTGTCACTGTTTTCCAGCCACTCTCAGATTAGTCTGCCAATTTAACCAATTTTTGTCTATGACGTAATATATCCAAACCTTCATTGATACTTTGTGCTGCCTTTTGGGTCTGTTCGGTTTGCTCCGGGTCTTCCATCAGAAAACATCTAGCTTCCTTCATCTTGTTGGCAACTTTTGAATTAACTTTAAATTGTTCTTCATTCCCCTTTCTCTTGAACACGTAATTGTCCGAATTTATCTTCAATCTTGGCAAGTTGTGTTCCTGACAATTGTCGTTGATTTTCGTTCGTCGACTTTTGGAAAGCGTCAAAACTGCATTTGATAATCCTGTCCATGTGATGCACAATATCATTCTGTGCGGATGAAACAGCTTCCTGCACACGTTGTTTAATCAAAGAATCTAGCTATGCCGGCTCCGACATTTTAACTGTACGATGTCTACGGCTAGAATGACCACAAAGACAAATTTTTTTCACGAACCCGCGAAAAACAAATTAACATAGCAAATATGTCACCTGACATATTAAATCATACATCATTGACCCATACAAAATATTATAGAAACTTTAAGACAGTATTTTCCCGCTATACTGCGAAACGCTGAAAAAAAAATATATGTTATAATAAAACTTTGAAAGTTTGAAGGTAAACATATTTTTACTTCAAAGTTGATGCTTTTCTTTAAGGCAAAATATAAGTCCATGTGTGCAGATGAACTCATATTTGTACTTTAATGCTTTCCGTGCGTTGATAGTTTAATGAGTTACTTTTTAAAAAGGGTTTCGTAAGTAATTAGTTCTGGTTTAAGAGAAAATAAGAAAAAAGATAAATTGCATTAGTTAAACAAAAAAATTGTAACATGACACAACAATTATAATCAAACCACTCGAACCCATGAAACATCTGATAAAATAAATGTCCCTTTAATTGTAAGAAATGTGGGCTGAATAAATTTGATGTTTGAAGTTCAAAATACGTATCTATACTGAAAAAAAATGACGAAAGTAAATTGCATTAAATTAAAATTACAAACTGTCTTCCTACTCATAAATATGAAATATTGCATGTATAAACTTTAAAAGTACATTTCAAAAGTAACTTGCACTTTAGAATGATATATAGGATTCTTCCTCAATGTAGCATGGATTTTTCAACACCAACTTATTAATCAAAGTCATCATTGAAAGATGCAATATATTCTATAAATATATGACACTTCTTCTTGTTCGATGGCTTGTTGTCCGCTATCTTGATGCATCTTCTTCAAGTTTTTGCTAGCTGGATGATCTATTCCGCTAGCTTGGTACATTTTCTTGTTCTTAGCTTGAGTCTGGTTTTATTTTATTCGTCATTGAAGCTAGTTCAAATTTTCAACCAACAAATGAATTACACAGACACTTAAAATATATGACCTCATTCATGGTCCATATATATATTAAGGAATTCAGTGACTGAAGCAAACCTTTCAATTCGTATTATGGAACTTTAATAATTCAAAAGTAGTAGTACAAAGACAGGGGAATCAGATAGATCTAATTAAATTGAGAATGGAAATCGGGAATGTGTCAAAGAGACAACACGACCAACGAGTAGAAAACAGCCGAAGGCCACCAATGGATCTTCAATACAGCGAGAAAACCCCGCACCTAGATGTGTGCTTCAGCTGTCCCCTTAACGCAAATTTGTACTGAACAGAACAGAACATATTTTATTTCCAATTAAGGGCCCACAAGGGGCATACAGAGCATACATGAATAAGGCAAAAGAATATTGATTTGCATAGATACATAGATACAAACAATTTTTTACATACAGTTACAATACAATTACTAACTCAAATTCACTTTAATAAATTTACCAACAGCATTAAGGACCTGATTGTCTTCACAGTTTAATAAATAAATAGATTTATGCTGATTATCAAGTATAGAAAAATTCGGAATTCTTTGGCAACCAAAGTCAAAGAGAGCATCTCTATCCGATTCAAAATTTTCACAGTTTAGTTAAAAAATGGATTTCATCTTCAACACAGCCAGAGGAGCATTTTTTGCAAATTCTTTCATTTCGTGGAATATTTGAAAAACGACCAACTTCAATTTGAAGCTTATGAGCAGAAATACGTAATTTGCATATAGATCTTCTAAAATCAAAGTTCTTAATTAAAGAAAGATAATTTTCATAACCAAAGTTCTGCCTAAATTTCACATAATTAAACAGTTTTCCATCAGAAGCTTTATTTTGGTTAGCATACCAATTGCTAATATATTTAGTGTGAATTAATTTACTAGATATGTTCAAAAATTTATATTGTCCGAAATGTTTTACTTCTTGTTTAATTTCAAAAACTTCTAATACTTTTTTAACAAATGAGAACCAAGAAGTTATTTTAGATTTGTGACGCTCTTGGCTGCATTTATAAGCATCTTTCAATAGACTGAATTCAGTTGTAAGATTTTCAAATCTATACCAGTATTTTACAATTGACTTTACAATATCATAATGTAGACTAAGTTCAGTGATAACGGACGTCATAGATGATAATAAACTCCGAAATATATAAATGAACAATATATGTATAGCCCTTTATATCTTGCTGTGTGGTGTGAGCAAAGGCTCCGTGTTGAAGATCGTACTTTGACCTATTATGGTTTACTTTTATAAATTGTGACTAGGATGGAGAGTTGTCTCATTAGCACTCATACCATATCTTCTTATATGTATAAAATTAAATATCATACAAGACTAACATAGGCCAGAAGCTCCTGTAGTATGGCAGTACGTGGGAGAAACAGGGGGGACAATTTAACATGCCGTTGATTAACCCTAGTTATTAATAATCGACCACAGCACACAACAAATGAAAAATACCTTCACAAGACAACCTCTCTTAAAGAAACACTCCCTTTACAAGACACATTAACTCATAGAAATATTCCCTTCATAAGAAATCGTCGTCATAGAAAAATTCCGCTATGCCCATAAGAAATCTTCGCTATAAGAAATATTCATCTCATTAGGCACCTTAGCTCAAAAATACAAATATATATAATTCCCCTACGCTAAAAGAAATATTCCCTTCAAAAGACATCTTCGCTCAACGAAATATTCCCTTCATAATATATCTTCACTGAAAGAAACATTCCATCACAAGCATCTTCACTCATAGAAACATTCCCTTCATAAGATATATTCGCTCAAAGAAACACCCCAACATAAGACACCATTGCTCGAAGACACATTCCCTTAATAAGATATATTCGCTCAAAGAAACACCCCAACATAAGACGCCATTGCTCGAAGACACATTCCCCTAATAAGACATCTCCGCTTAAAGAAACATTCCATCATAAGACAGGTTCGCTCATGCAAAGAAAAGTTTATTTGATAAAGACACTTTTCAAGTTAAAAAGGGAACGTTGATTGTGATACCGAGGCGAAACGAAAAAGAGAACACTGTGCACCATACAACTCCATACTGTTCAAGTAAAAAAGAAAAAAAAATACAGTAAAGATTAGGTTTCCAGTGCAGCATCGTCTTCAGCAGATTTGTAATATTGGCCACTAGAGGTAGCGCACTAACGATCTTACTACGCTTTAAAAAAGATTTTTGCAACAACACAAATATTTTGTCTTTGTCTAACTATATCACATTAGTATATTTGTACACGACCGTGGACAGGAACTTGCAATGATTTGTGAATATCTTATATATTTATATACTAAATAGTGTTTTGGCACCTCCTTGGCATATATATCTTAAATCTTTTTGAATGCATAGATTGAATATATCCAATAGCTGCTCATTTTCGTGAATTTAATACCTTAACTTGCAAAAGGCGTACCGTATATATAACTTCTATAAAATTCTGAAAGTAATTGATTAACCGATTAAAGATTGTCGTTTGTATCCTGACTGGTTCAAAAATGAAAATTCAGAGAAGAAAAACAAGTGACATCCATATTTCTTCAACAACGAACAACATCGTCTTCGTTCTCTAAATTTATGCAAAATGTCCTACAAATCCACGCTTGCACGAGTTACTTTCTGGTATTTTCCAAATTTACATACCAATACTGTGTTGAAATTGCACTGTTATAGATCAACTGTTATTGTGATGTATCTAAAGACAGATTCAAAAGTCCAAAAGGAACAGACAAAACAAAGAAACACGACAATCAGACAAACCACAGTCAACAAAATACGTCTCAAAACCCCCAGACAGAGCAATTCACGAACCCCACTAAAAGATATTAAGAAAATTCTAATCCACATGTGGCACCCGTCATTTTTTCTCATGTCAAGTACAAATGCGATGTCATGCAGTAAGTCTCATTCGATGATGTCGTAATTGAGGAAATAAAGACTACTGTAAATAGAACATATCCGGGGTCATCAGAGATAATCCATAACGGTTAACCAACTGATGATGTCACCGGTAAAACTAAAGGCAGTATAAAATTTAAATAAAACGTTTAGTTAAGTACCATTCATTAAAAAACCCCAAGGATAATGTTTAAAAACACGAATCCAAGAAGAAAAAAAAAGAAGCAAATTATATAAGTGGAATTATAAATTAGAAAAAAATGAATGTTTCAACATACATTTGCTTGAGTAATCATTAGAAACAAGGAATGTTACATGACATCTGCATGGGCGTTGGTCTGTTTTAAAATTATCATTTATCCACCATTTTCTACATACGGAAATGCCTGTACCAAGTATAAAACATATTGCAGTTGCTTTCCATTCGTTTGATGTGTTTTACCTTTTGATTTTGCAATTTGATAAGAAAATTTCCATTTTGAATTTTGCTTCGAGTTTGGTATTTTTGATACTTAAAATTTTTAATAATTCAACCAGAAGATATATTTTAGCACATGCGTATTTTCTCTATGTATTATTTCTTTATAATCGAATAGCCGCTCATGGGCTCAGTAGTATTACCTCATTATACAATTTCAAGTTCGAAATTAGTACTGAGTACGTCATTGTCCCAGGTAAAGGGAGAGTTAGGATCACGGTAATATATCTAACCTCACCACATTCTGTATGTATGTGCCTGTCCCAATTCAAGAGCCTGTAATTCAGTGAGGGGGCGCAACCGGGGTCCGTTAACATGCTAACAACACCTCGATTTTGGCAAAAACAGTTAACAAAAATGCAAAAATGCCGATAACTGTTAACACAGTGGCTTCAAAACAGTTACCAGTTTAAATTTTCCTCATGATCAGATAACAGTTAACAACACCTTGAAAAAGTCCAAAACAGGTTAACATAAAAAGGTATTGCCCCCCCACCCATTCAGTGGTTGTCGTTTGTTGGTGTGTTACATATTTGTTTTTCGTCCATTTTTATTTAACATAAATTAGGCCGTTAATTTTCTCGTTCGGATTGTTTTACGTTTGCTATGTTTGTCATTTCAGGGCCTTTTGTAGCTGACTATGTGGTATGGGCTTTGCTCATTGTTAAAGACCGTACGATGACTATAGTTGTGAAGAGTTGTTCCATTGGCACAATCATACCGCATCTTCTTTTTTATATGAGCTAGTTTGTGTGCTTCTGTTTGGATGCTTCCAATAAATTACTATTTATTTATTTAGCTATAGATGCTAAGATTCTTCAATAAGAATAATAAAACTGATACATCTGATATACAAATATATTTCAAATTTTAATAAATACAGATGTACCAAGGGCAATCGACATAGAATCGAAAACCTTTCAACACAAAAAGAGCACATCAGACACAGGGTCGCATTATTCAATTAAATAGATAATTTAAAGAATGATAAATTAAAATATTAAGTTATCAGAGATGATGTGCGATGTAGAACTGTCTTATATATATTTTTATTTTCGGCTTCAAACCAAATTGGTTGCTCCATTACATTGGCAATTGTCGATATCAGTGTCTTCCAAAGAAGCTTCGAAAGTTCGAAAACCATTTAGTTCTCTCTTTCCGTTTACGATCGGTCTGTATTTAGTATCCAGTACTGTTCCTTGAAATCCAGAACATTTAGCTTTACATCTTTTACTGTTTCGTTCCAATCCATGTCGTATTCTTTTCACATAACCACTTATAAAAGGCAAACTAAAACACAACTTTAGAAATAATGTTATCATAGGTAAAACTGAACTGAGAAATGTTATTGAGCGAAAAGTTTTAAGTGGACCAGCTTTTATCCAGTATGGAGATCCCATAACTACCACATGACAAAGCGACAATAAAAGTACACCATGACCTAGTTTTGATTGAATGCATCTCCATTCTCTCCAATTCAACTGGTCGCCTACGGATTTAATGGACGTTACGGCTAAGATACAAAGTCCAAGAAAAGCGATAATTCCAGCTAAACAAGCGGCTTCTCCTTTCCACGTCATCCAAGTCCTTATCGGGAAATGAAGATCACTTGTGATATTTTTCGGAATAACTATTTCTGTTTCATGATACCAAGACTTCAGATATGTTGGGCTCATGATAAGAACGGACATGATAACGTGCACAAAAGCTAGCGTGAATGCAGTAAGGCCTAGTTGTTTTCGCGTACGAAGCCATGTATCCAACCAACCTGGAAATCTCACATGTTTTGATCCATTATATATCTGAAATATTGCCGCTATAGAGCTGGGTAAATAAGTACAAGCCAGGACTGTGAAGGCTGTCATACACAATGGTTTGTTTGTTACTTTCACAAATATTTGTTCCCAGCTGTAGCTGGTTTTTTCAACAAAATAAATAAATATGGCATAAAGATACCATATAATAAATACTAGAAATGTAAAGCCAATTGGAAATTTCCATTCAGGAAATAATTGTAATGGCATTTTTTCGATTTTTCTTGCATTCCACAAAACACCATAATCTTTCGGTGTAAAACCTAAATCTCGTGATAAATCAGCAACTGTATTCCTTGCAACAAAGTTATCACTTGCAATGTATACATTATGACTTCCGCCGGAAGTTTGACTTTCCATGTCGTATGCTGAAACTACATTGAACGCTTTTACAACTAAAGAGTGCGAAAGTAATTTCTGAAGTTGTTCCGCATTAGAAGGACCTTTAGTGAGACATTTTTTGTTTGACACATCAATTATTATTTTGTCTTTTAACAGCTCTACAAACGGAGACAGCGTATCGCTCCAGTGTTTGTTGTGAATTGCTACAACTATCGTATTTGAATTTTTGATACATTCATCCACAGTTGTTATACTAATATTGCACCAACAGTCATGTGTATTAGAAACCATGCGTTCTGTTGGCTTTCTACTGCCAAGAATGACGTCATATCCGGACTGTAGAAGACGACATGCAAATGCTTGTGCAAAATTTCCGGTACCAATAATACCTATGGTTTGATGTTTATTTTCTTTGTTCATCGTTCGCTGAAAAAAATATGTCAAAACGTTATATCAAAGAAAAAGTAATTCAATTTTAGAACAGTTAACTTAAAGCTGTAATTCTAAGGGCAGGTTTCATTCCTGTGTATACAAAGACTCGTCACATTAAAAATATACATTTTCAAAACACAACACAAAAAATAATTGTTGAAAAAATAAACCATAAAAACCATAACTCTTTGTTACAGATATCAATATTTTCCGTCAATATATTTTAAATTAGAAAAAAGGCGTGACAAAAGTGTCCGCTTTCATGACCAATTCTCGAACAACCTTAAATTACATTTGGCTGACGATCCAGGCAGATCTTGATCTAGTGATTAAAGAGAGTTATCTAGGTTTAGGTTCTGGTTTAGGACCGCCCAGGAGAGCAAAACACACCTTGTGTGTGCACTCACCCTCAAATAGAAGCCAACACCAAAATTTAAACGCCAAAATACAGCAAAAATGCCAATATAAACACTCAAATATAGCACCAAAGAGACAAAGTAAACTCACAACTTCACGCTAGACAGAGTGAGTAAACACACAGCTATAGCACTAAAGAAACAAAGTTAACTGACAACTTCACTCAGACAGTGTAAACACACAGATGTGGCACTATTCAAACCAAGTAAACACATCAATAAAGCACTAGACAGCCAAATAAACACAAAAAGTTACACACGATACACAGAGTAAACAACAACACAGGGATGGACCCAGCAATTTTAAAAAGAGGGGTTCCTAACCCCCTCATGACAAAAGGGGGGTCCAACTACATGTCCCCATTCAAATGCATTGATTGTCCAAAAAAGGGGGTTCAACCCCCGGAGCCCCTCCCCTGGATCCGCCAATGCAACATAACAGTTTACAAAGTAAACACACAAATTAACACTTGATATTGAAAGTAAACGCACAAATTAACACGAGACATCCAACGTAAACACACACATTAACACAATATACACATAGTTAATACCCAAATAACATTAGACAGTCAAAACATACATCCAAATTACTAGTTACAGTAGACCGACATAGAAAACACATACTTTAACAATACATGAACAAAATAGAAACACAAATTAACACTTATAACATTATAGTCATACACCATGTACACAGTTTAATTAAATGTGGGGTGATGGTTTATGAGACCAATATCCACTAACGTTCAAATGAAGTGGATGTAAAGCAGTTATGGTAACCTTATGGTATTCAACAATGAGATAAATCCATACCGGGCGTATAATCAACTCTATATGTCTACACAGGCTACTTAATTATGGGCAATTTTCCTTAGACAATTCACACGAGAACAATTGACGATTGAATGACACCAGACTGATCTAGTATGTGTGCCTATTTCCCGTAACCTTGGGGTAAAATATTGTCTTAAAGATCTTAAGACTTATGCAGTGGTCCTTCAAAATTAACTAAACTTACATTAATGTTGTTTCAAAAAAGAAGTAAAATATGAAGAATATCAAAACGTCATAAAATATAAAAATAGAAATATAAAGATGAAATAACAGAAAACATAGATTATTAGACGGTTTGATTTAAAATAAGACTGGTTTTGTTTTAAAGTTGCACTGTTAAAGAGAAAACACTCCAGAGTTTTAAAAGTACAAAAACAAAACTGTACCTCATGAACTTTCTTCTATCTAAATCCCAAAATAGTCACAATAAACTATTGTTTAAACGGTAATAATTGTCATGCAAAACACTCTTAATATGTAATTTGACGGAAAACGTTTCGTCGTTTTAATACTCTTTATATCGAGTTACAGTTATTTTACAGAAATTGTGTGCATGCTTGATATAGTTTCCCAGATGTTAACATGTTTAGAGAAACTTTGATTGACATTTATGACGATATTAAGAAATACACATTAATACGTAGGCATGTAGGCTACATTACATATCACACGTACACCTATTCGTCAATACTAATATTGAATCGTGTGGCCTGAAGAAGTAATATATATAACTTTTTAAATACGCACAATACAAATTAATTTTATCATGTTTATTATGGATGAAGGACTTGGGTTTACTTATAATTATAAGATAAATAAATAACGAATTAATGAAAAAACAGGTAGACCGGAAATGACATGTCTCATAAAAAAATGACTCCGGTATTTTACCTTTTACCATATTATGTAAATCAATCGTATTTGTGCTAATGCTTACATTTTACTTACTGTTTTCAATACCTGGAAACGAAGGAATTTCCCTGATTATTCATGAATTAGGACTAATTTCCATAAAATGTATTAACACAGCAAAGCCATTAAATAAAGACATGTCTTTCAGTATTTATCTATATTTGTTGAATCACAGACAAGTGTGTACCCTAAGGTTCTAACAATATAATGTCTTATTTATGATAAGATCTCAAAGTTATTTAAGGCCTGAAGATAACCATTTGTTTGAAAATTTTGATTATTTATATTAAACATGACTTGTATAATAAAATGTTTAAGCAGTACATCGTTAACCAAAAGTAAATGGTGATGCACGTTGAAGAAATGTAAATTGAACAACAGTTTGGTATCTAACCGCCTTCAACAGAAAACTGTTCATTTTGAATTTATAAAATATTTTAAATAACATTTAAAATATTCTAACAACGTATGTATGATATCGAAACTTTTGAATTCAATTTGTATTCCAATTTGAAAATTTGAAATTTTAACTCTGTGAGTGATACAAAAGATACCAGGGGACAGTTAAACTCATAGATCGGCATAACTTGACAACGCTATGGCTAAAAAAGAAAAAGACAAATAGACAAATAATAGTACACAAGACACAACATAATAAACTAAAGACTAAGCATCACGAACCCCACAATAAACTGCGTTATTGATACCTGATGATATCACTAGCATGTGATACGTGTAAATTCTATAAGCTTTCAGAATGACAGGTCATAAATCCATTTCAAAATACTTTTTTTATATTTATCTATGTACTTTACAAACTTCTGATTTTTAGTCAAGTTAAACGATTAAACGTTGTTTACTCGTTCTGACTATGCAAATAAAAAGTAATATAGGCAGACAAAATAACGTTTATAGTTAATGGTGGTTAATATCAGAAATCTGGAAATCAGAGCGAATCAACTGTTTTTACAGGATAAATGTCTCTTGAAAATATAATGGATATTAAAAATTGTATTGTTAGCAATATGTTGCATATACTTCTTGTCTGTATAGGTTATGTATGAGAATTTTTAAACGAACAACAAGAGTTATTAGAGTTATTGCTCTTGGACAGGTAAAATATGTGCAATGGCAGAGAACATTTGAATGATGTTTCTTTTTAAATTGAATGTAAACATGCATGACAAATTGCCATTTAACTGCGCTTTTCCTTCCAATACACATCTAAAGAACAGTGTTTCAAAAACCCATTTTTTTATTTATTAGATATGAGAAGATGTGGTATGTGTTCTAATGATACAAATCTCCATCCAAGTCACAATTTGTAAAAGTAAACCATTATAAGCCAAAGTACGGCCTTCAATCAGAGCCTCCACGCATACCGAACAGAAAACTGTGAACTCCGTCCTTTTAAAATCAAATTTGATGTTCAAATGGTAATATAGGGTATGTTCGTTCGTATAAGTTTCTGGTTTCAAATATATTACTGAGTTCATTCTAATCCAGAATAATTTAATTTAAACATACTATAAAACGTTTGTCCTAAACAGCGATTTCGATATCATTAAAATGACGTCTGATTTGGCTATTTTTACCATTTGTCAAATTCCTTTTTTTCAGCAGTAATATACTCTCTGTTTGTATATAATATTTATTCAAACAAGGAAAAACATGATGGCATTGTTTATAACACAGGTGCCTGGCTTACTTCTGTTAAGCAGAACAAATGTATGTTTACAAAGAATCAACACTTAATTAGCTATTGTCGGCCACCATTACAAATTTGTTGACTTGTCATCTTAACACAATATCCATATATTGTCACGTCCTAAGATCTTTTTAGTAATACCAGAATTGTCGTCTAATCCATAATTTTACCAAGTGTGTCAATTTCCCAATTGTCATTGATATGGTTATATTTAAAAATTTACTGTTTACAATTTTTTTAATTTTTTGAAATACTAAGGCTTTTCTACATCAGGCATAGATTGCCTTAGCTGTATTTGGCAAAACTTTTAGGAATTTTGGTCCTCAATGCTCTTCAACTTCGTACTTTATTTGACCTTTTTAACTTTTTTGGATTCGAGCGTCACTGATGAGTCTTTTGTAGACAAAACGCGCGTCTGGTGTATATACTTAATTAAGTCCTGGTATCTATGATGAGTTTATTCCCAACACTGTATGGGTTTACATGTCAGAGAATGCATCCATGTCATAAGATGCATAACCTGTCAAAACACCTGGGGTTGAAGTCATAAAATTTTGCTCAGTGCTCGGAGCACAAAAATCGTGCTGGAAACATGAAATCAAGCATTTTTATTGGTTGATTTTGGAGTATGAGTACAAAAAAAAACGGACTCGAAAGTTATATGACTTCAAGGCCCGGAATCGTTCCCTTAGGAGTTTATTCGATGTCTTAGGATGTTTTGCTTTGATTTGTATCTTCTTTATCGATTTATCAGTTTTGAACATCGTTAAACTACTGTTGCTTCAAAATTGTTTGATAAATTCACTATACCCGGACCTTTTATTAAACTTCGTTAACTTTGTTTATTGCGACGTCTATCTGGTTGAGTTTAAGATGTTTAAACTGTTGTTGTTTAGAGTTATGGTTAATATTTTCCTAATTTGCAACCATATGAAATATTATTTTTATATTCTAATTTCATACAAGTACATAGAAACAAATAGGTGATAATGCTATCGGTGTATACCATAAGTGTTGAAATAAAGTTCGGAAGTAGTATCATTTACTACTCATTATATGGACATATGGTATAAATAACAGTAATTAATTTAAAAATAAAATGATTTACCTAAATTGTCAATCTGAATTTTCTTTACTAAATTATTGTACATTGCTGTCTAGAATTTACGTAAAGATATGTCAGTCTTACTAGAACCTGCCCTACTATCCACTTTGTGTTTAAAATAGACTGAATTAATGTACATATACAGTTACAAGTCGGCTTCATATCTTGACTTACATCTAGAAATTGACAATGACGGTCGATTGAAAACAAAACTTTACGACAAAAGAGATGATTTCAGCTTTCAAATTGTGAACTTTCCTTTTCTAAGTAGCAACATTCCAGCAGCACCTGCATACGGTGTATATATCTCCCAATTAATACGATATTACCGTCCTTGCATTTCCTATCATGATTTTCTTGATAGAGGGTTGTTGCTCACAAGGAAACTATTAAATCAAGAGTTCCAAATGGTGAAGTTGAAATCATCTCTTTGTAAATTTTACGGCGCCATCACGAGTTGGTTGACCGTCATGGAATAACCGTTTCACAAAGGATATCGGATATGTTCCTTACGTCATAACTAAAATCCCCATCCCTTTCATAAATGTGACCTACCGAATTAGACTATTTACCGGATTTGATATCTCATAAGCAACACGACGTGTGCCACATGTGGAGCAGGATCTGCCTACCCTTCCGGAGCACCTGAGATCGCCAAAAGTTTTTGGTGGGGTTCGTGTTGTTTATTCTTTAGTTTTCTATGTTGTGTCATGTGTACTATTGTCTGTTTGTCCTTTTCAGTTTTAGCCATAGCGTTGTCAGTTTATTTTCGATTTATAAGTTTGACTGTCCCTCTTTTATTGAGTTAATGTTATAATAAAATATTGTTTAAAAAAATAAAAAAAATATTACGTCTAAAAATACGAAATATACATTTCTCCAGGGGATGTGTTTATTATAACACATTTAACTATGGTTTTTGCATCATAGAAAGGTCAGCAAGGAAAGATACTTGATGTTAATCTAATCGCATCCGTCGTGCAAATCAAATGTTGTTTAAAAAATAAAAAATGTTACGTCTATAAATACGAGATATATATTATTTATCCAGGGATCGATGTGTTAAGTATAGCACATTTTCTCTAGGGGATGTATTTGTTTCAAAACATTTAACTATTGTTTTTGCATCATAGAGAGGTCAGCAATGTATATATTTGATGTTAATCTAATAGCATCCGTCGTGCTAAGTAAAAACCATTGAATAAAAGAATAGACAGACTGGGTCAAATGGAATATATCTAAAACCATTTGTCACTTTCATGGATATTTCTAACTGTGACGATATATAAATAAATATAATGCATGAAAGCTTCAAAAATGTATGAAATTTAAATTTTAATATGTCAGAAAGGCAGGATGATTAAAAATCAGAAGGGTATATAAATCCAAATTTTCTTCCCTAAGTTATTGTGCATTGCTGTCTGGTATTTACGTGAAGTTGTGTCAGTCTTACTACATTTACAAGAGCCTGTCCTACTACCCACTTGTGTTTAAAATAGACTGAGTTAATGTTATAATCATAAAAATAAAAATATGTTAGGTCTAAAAATACGAAATATATATATTTATCCAAGGGATGGGTTAATTTTAGCATACTGTCTCCAGGGAATGTATTTATTATAACACATTTAACTATTGTGTTTGAATCATAGAAAGGTCAGCAATGCAACTTATTAAGAAGGGATATAATTACGATACTGTTGTCAAGTCATTAAAGATTGCATATTTTGGCGTTAATATTGAGTCACTGATAAGGTCTTTGCATCGGAACTTAACACATTTATTCTAAAAACAGTTGTTGGCATGACACGGGTTATGTTTTCATATATGTTATGATGGTATGATACTAAACCCCTAACGGGAAGGATTGTGCCTGATGTTCTTATGATGAAATCATAATCTTTCAGTCAGTTTAATTGAAGTCTGGAGCTGGCATGTCAGTTAACTGCTAGTAGTCTGTTGTTATTTATGTATTATTGTCATTTTGTTTATTTTCTTTGGTTACATCTTCTGACATCAGACTCGGACTTCTCTTGAACTGAATTTTAATGTGCGTATTGTTATGCGTTTACTTTTCTACATCGGTAAGAGGTATAGGGAGAGGGTTGAGATCTCACAAACATATTTAACCCCGCCGCATTTTTGCGCCTGTCCCAAGTCAGGAGCCTCTGGCCATGGTTAGTCTTGTATTATTTTAATTTTAGTTTTTTTGTGTACAATTTGGAAATTAGTATGGCGTTCATTATCACTGGACTAGTATATATTTGTTTAGGGGCCAGCTGAAGGACGCCTCCGGGTGCGGGAATTTCTCGCTACATTGAAGACCTGTTGGTGACCCTCTGCTGTTGTTTTTTATTTGGTCGGGTTGTTGTCTCTATGACACATTCCCCATTTCCATTCTCAATTTTATTGATGTTAATCTAATAGCATCCGTCGTGCTAAGTAAAAAAAAAAACCCATTGAATAAAAGAATAGACAGACTGGGTCAAATGGAATATATTTATAATCATTTGTCACTTTCATGGATATTTCTAACTGTGACGATATATAAATAAATATAATGCATGAAAGCTTCAAAAATGTATGAAATTTAAATTTCAATATTAAAAATCAGAAGGGTATATAAATCCAAATTTCCTTCCAAAATTATTGTGCATTGCTGTCTGGTATTTACGTGAAGTTGTGTCAGTCTTACTACATTTACTAGAGCCTGTCCTACTACCCACTTGTGTTTAAAATAGACTGAGTTAATGTTATAATCATATATTATTTAAAAATAAAAATATGTTACGTCTAAAAATACGAAATATATATATTCATCCAAGGGATGGGTTAATTTTAGCATACTGTCTCCAGGGGATGTATTTATTATAACACATTTAACTATTGTGTTTGAATCATAGAAAGGTCAGCAATGCAACTTATTAAGAAGGGATATAATTACGATACTGTTGTCAAGTCATTAAAGATTGCATATTTTGGCGTTAATATTGAGTCACTGATAAGGTCTTTGCATCGGAACTAAACACATTTATTATAAAAACAGTTGTTGGCATGACACAGGTTATGTTCTCATATATGTTATGATGGTATGATACTAAACCCCTAACGGGAAGGATTGTGCCTGATGTTCATATGATGAAATCATAATCTTTCAGTCAGTTTAATTGAAGTCTGGAGCTGGCATGTCAGTTAACTGCTAGTAGTCTGTTGTTATTTATGTATTATTGTCATTTTGTTTATTTTCTTTGGTTACATCTTCTGACATCAGACTCGGACTTCTCTTGAACTGAATTTTAATGTGCGTATTGTTATGCGTTTACTTTTCTACATTGGTTAGAGGTATAGGGGGAGGGTTGAGATCTCACAAACATGTTTAACCCCGCCGCATTTTTGCGCCTGTCCCAAGTCAGGAGCCTCTGGCCTTTGTTAGTCTTGTATTATTTTATTTTTAGTTTCTTGTGTACAATTTGGAAATTAGTATGGCGTTCATTATCACTGGACTAGTATATATTTGTTTAGGGGCCAGCTGAAGGACGCCTCCGGGTGCGGGAATTTCTCGCTACATTGAAGACCTGTTGGTGACCCTCTGCTGTTGTGTTTATTTGGTCGGGTTGTTGTCTCTATGACACATTCCCTATTTCCATTCTCAATTTTATTGATGTTAATCTAATAGCATCCGTCGTGCTAAGTAAAAAAAAACATTGAATAAAAGAATAGACAGACTGGGTCAAATGGAATATATTTGTAATCATTTGTCACTTTCATGGATATTTCTAACTGTGACGATATATAAATAAATATAATGCATGAAAGCTTCAAAAATGTATGAAATTTAAATTTTAATATGTCAGAAAGGCAGGATGATTAAAAATCAGAAGGGTCTATAAATCCAAATTTTCTTCCCTAAATTATTGTGCATTGCTGTCTGGTATTTACGTGAAGTTGTGTCAGTCTTACTACATTTACTAGAGCCTGTCTTACTACCCACTTGTGTTTAAAATAGACTGAGTTAATGTTATAATCATAACAATAAAAATATGTTAGGTCTAAAAATACGAAATATATATATTTATCCAAGGGATGGGTTAATTTTAGCATACTGTCTCCAGGGGATGTATTTACGTGAAGTTATGTCAGTCTTACTACATTAACTAGAGCCTGTCCTACTACCCACTTGTGTTTAAAATAGACTGAGTTAATGTTATAATCATATATTATTTAAAAATAAAAATATGTTAGGTCTAAAAATACGAAATATATATATTCATCCAAGGGATGGGTTAATTTTAGCATACTGTCTCCAGGGGATGTATTTATTATAACACATTTAACTATTGTGTTGGTTGAATCATAGAAAGGTCAGCAATGCAACATACTTGATGTTAATCTAATAGCATCCGTCGTGCTAAGTAAAAAAAAAATTGAATAAAAGAATAGACAGACTGGGTCAAATGGAATATATTTATAATCATTTGTCACTTTCATGGATAACTGTCAAGAAAGTCTTAATGGTTACAGTTAACCCTTTGAAGTAGTCATTTCAGATGGGTGTATTTATAGTTAATAAAGACATAACTGACATTTTTTTCTATTAATCAAGTAATCAGCAATCCACTTGGTAATAAAGTATTTTCATGGAAGTTAAAACAGGACAATAAAGCTGCCCTGGTAATAAATTAATCAAACCTGCAATATCACGGTACATAGATACATAATTGATCTGGTATCTGTTAACCTATTGTTTAATGTTAATCAAATTTAACAAATCTTACAACGTGAAAACTATACATAAACATTTAATGATACATCTTTTGAATGTTAGAAAAAAAGGATATTACATAAACATAAAGTTGTCTCATTGGCAATCATACAACATCTTTTTTATATAAAACATGTAACATCGACAAGGGTGTAATCTCGACAAGGTGAATGTAACCAATTCCAAAGTAAAGATGAGAATGTAGCAGTACGTGGCAATGCAATGATCATAGTACTAATACAGTCAGATTGATATCAATAAATATTTTTGGATCTCAGTTATTGTTTAGTACCTTAATTTGTATGTTTTTAATCAATTGGTGAGATTTTAGCATCGGTAAACTACCTCTGCCTAATTTTGTTTAAGCCCTTATGTATTTTTGTTGAATGATGATGATTTCATCTTACCAAATGCTCAACCTGAAACCATACCGTTTACATAGTTGTTATATTGTTATTCGTCCGCGATGATTGCAATGTACGTTATAAAATATAAACATGTATTGGAAAGCAATTTTCTTCATCAAATATTTTATGTGGGAAGTTTAGAGATGACGTATGAACGGATGCGATACCTGAAATGTACGTATTAAAAGGTCTTTACACATTTTAAAACCTTTTACGTCAAATACTTGGTGTGTGAAATAAAATATGTAATATGAATATAAGAGTTAAAAATCATATCTGAATTTACAATAATATTTGTTTTCAGATTTATATTTTAATTTATCAAGTATTTAATTAAATGTTGGTATCAGTGATATTACAAATAATTGCTGTACTAAGATTTAAACTTTTGATTGGAATTTATTGATGAAAACGTGTGAAAACTGATACATTTTGAAACTTAAATATACATTTATCGGTAAATAATGGTATTATAACCAAATCAAATTATATCTATAAAAGAGGGACGAAAGATACCAAAGGGACAGTCAAACTCATAAATCCAAAACAAACTGACAACGCCATGGCTAAAAATGAAAAAGACAAACAGAAAAACAATAGTACACATAACAATGTATAACGAAGCAATATATGTATACTTCTAAGAACAAAAACAAATTTATTTTACAGTCTTTTTTTATGACATAATGTTTTCAAATTTAAGTTTATTTCTTACGAATAATTATTTGTTCATTTGTTTTTTTGTTATGTTGCTCTCTACAAGCATTAGAGAAATGTGGTATGATTGCAAATGAGACAACTATAAATATATCTGATTCCATCAAAGTTCACATAAAGTGGATGTAAGCAATTACAGGCAATCGTACGACAGTTGACACTGAGACAAAAATATTAGTATAGTGAATATAAAATGCCCCGACATCAAAATATGAAAAAAAACTAACTGTCTAACCCCAACAATTTTAGAAACACAAATATGACCGACATGAACCAACGACAACCACTGAACAACATTGTGTTTTCTCTCTCAATATTATTATTATATGTGTATTATATGTACTAAATGTGGAAAATGTAAAACATATAATGTTCATTTGTAGAACCGCGAATTATGAAACAGAAAAATAATGTGCTTGTTTTATACACAGTTTTAGACTTGATGTTTTTTACAATCAATTACAGCAAATATTGAAAATTCCAAAAAAAATGAGTTTCACTTTGGAAAATATTTTACCGTGTTGCTGAAACACTTTACCTTACTTGAAACCCGTGCCCAACCAATATTATTAGAACTGTACTGATAAAATCAAGAATGTGTGTATTATTGATAAATAAATACAAGGCAGTTTGGACGCGAGAAATTTTTAACTTTACGAAATAGTTAAGCATATGTAATACGAATTTGAAATCAAATTAACATGGAAGGAATCATAGAATGGTGTTTATCTTTTCTATGTTGGGACTGGCATTAAGAAACATTTACTTAAATATTTAATCGGAGTGTATCATGTGTATGATCTATCGCTTGTGAAATCTATTGTGAAATGATGTTATCAAGCACCGACTTCAGTTTTCTCTGAAATTGCTGCAAGTTCCAATTTTAGATTTTTTAATATCAATCGATTGAGATTATCAGATATTTGCTGTACGTAATGATAGAAAAATAAATAACATGGTTATTTCAATAAAGGACGACATATGCACGTTAAACATTCATCTGAATCATATATCAATGAAAATAGACTAATAAAAGTTGAATGGTAAGTTTTGTGTTGGCGTCTTTGCTAGTTCAATTTGAATGTTTGCGGAATTGTTTTAGACAATTGTGTTGTATGAATGTGATGACTGCTGGATCCCAATTATCGTCACGTTTATGTATTATTTTTGAATGGATTGCTTACCATATGTTATCACTTGTTAGTTTGTTTGACAGTGTTATATTTATCAGTTTTTATTGACTTCCCCTTTTTGAATTTTCATTCAGTATTTATCCTTTTTTGGAAAAAAAGCAGGAGTCAGGAAACCTTAGTTGCTTTACACTTTCACTATGTTATCAATAAAGGCAACAGTAGTATACCGCTGTTCAAAACTCGTAAATCTATGGACAAAAAACAAAAACAAAAATTCAAATGTAACACACACAGAAACGGACTAAGCATTAGACAAAATCCGATGAGAATAACAAATATAACATCAAAACCAAATACATAAATTAGGGATAGAAAAGTACCGTGACACGTCTTATAGTAATGTGAATTCACACTCAAATATAAGAGAAAACAAACGACACAACGGAAACACAACGTTAAAATGTTACACACACAGAAACGAATAATGATATAACAATGGCTATTTCCCTGACTTGGTACAGGACATTTTACAGAAAAAATGGTGGGTTGAACCTGGTTTTGTGGCATGCCAAACCTCGCACTTTAATGGCAATGTTAAATGTAACATTAAAATGACAACATAATATTACAGGACTACAATACAAATAAATAGGAGAACGTATTCGACAAAGAAACACATGAATAATAGATAACAAAAGGCATCAGTTTTAAAATTCAATACGCCAAAAACGTGCCTCGTCCACACAAGACTTACCAGTGACGCCCAGATATAAAAGTTCGAAAGTAAAAAAAAGTACAAAGTTGTACAGCACTGAGGATCAAAAGTTGAAAAAGGTTGTGCCAAATACGGCTATGGTTATCTGCTTGAGATAAGAACATCCTTATCATTTAGAACAATTTATGCTATTGCAAACAGTAAATTTTATCAAATGAATATAATGGATATACATGATAAAACTGATGTATTAACTAATTACAGAAAACAAAACCCGGATACATAATATTACAGTTTTGCTAACTGTACGACTTACCTATGTCACAATAAATTGTTATATATCTATATTCATATTATGTTTTATCGGATTATATGACTGTCGTCAATTCACGGATGATATCTCGATGAATAATAGGATTTAGAATGGCTAATTATATTTTTTTTGTAATTTATATATTCGTTTTTGTATCTTTTGAATAAAACAAGGTCAACATGAATTTCACAGCCAGTTCCCCTTTATCACGAGCTGAAATGTTAATTGTATTTGTTTTATCAAAAAGAGAGTTAAGAACTTTAAGAGTAAACACGTAGCTTGTTTATCAACTAATAACCGCTACCATTCGCTGGTAATCAAACAATTTCTTTCAAAGTAAACAAATTAGGATTTTAACATGTTTAAAGTGCATATCTTTTAAGATTCTTTTAATCCTATTTATGTAAACATGACATATCATTGATATCGATTTAAAATTTACATTAAATTATGTTACATCGCCGTTACATTGACGTATATTACCTACGTCTTTGTTTAATTAATACAAAATCCCTTTCTTTATTATTCACATTAATTATGTACACTAACATAGAAAACTTACCTAAATGTATAACACCTTTCACTTTCTTCCGTTATTAGATGAGAAAGAACTTTTAACCGTATTGCAACTGCCAATCAAAATTCAATTACTCCACTTCCAACCTGTAATTTAAACAGCTTGATATCAGACAAGTTAGAATACATACAACATTTTATACAGTAATGATTGTGTCAACATTCGTTTGTTGTCATACCAAAGCAGATCATCAATTTTGTTTAGAATCCTTACATGCATGTTTAAAATAAATTGACATGGATTGGATTTAAGTTGGGGGAATTTATTGTACAAATGGTGTATCTTATACGTTGCCATGTTTAGTCTGTAAGCGATAGATCAAACACTCCGATTAAATATTTTTAGTAAATTTTTCTTAATACCAGTCACAACATAGAAAAGGTAAGTTAGAATATCAAACTAATGAGGTTGACTCAATGTTTTACAGCTGAATATGAATAATTGATCAAGTAAAGAGATGGATACAGTTCAGGGGCGGATCCAGCCATTTTAAAAAGGGGAGGGTTCCCAACCCAGAGTAAAGGGGGGGGGGGGGGTTCCAACTATATGCTACCATTCAAATGCATTGATCGGCCAAAAAAAGGGGGGTCCAACCCCCGGAACCCCCCCCCCCTCTGGATCCGCGCCTGCAGTTAATATTTTATTGAATACATATGACTATTTAATGAAGTCCTTGAACATGAATAGATGATACTTTCTTCAATACGATTACTTCCAATAATTTATTCAATTTCGGGCTTTACCAATAGAAAAGTGTATCAGTTTTATATCGAGATCTGAATTTCACCCAAGTCAGTGTTGTTTGAACAATTCCCTCTTCTTTCTCACATTATTACGATTATTCTGTTTACAATAAAATGTCCTCTAAAAAGGCACAAATATTGAGTGACTCTCAACCAGTGGTGACAGTCAGGAATGGATTCTTACAATTTCCCAAAATTGCTTTAAAAGCATCGCAAGGTGGTACCTAACACTACAGTGATATAACTCTGTAAAATCATCTAAAAGTTTTAATTACGTTGTGTTGTTAAGGGAATGTTAAGCTTCTCAATGATCAAATTAGTGTTTGTCAAACTGCTATATCACTGTGTCTAAACTACACCGGCAAAATTTGTTTGGACTCGATGGTATATAACATCGGGCACAATGACGGAATATCAATAGACAGAAGAAAGATAGATTTCTCCTTATTTTCTTATTTTTTCATGATATCAAACAATATATATACATATACAACTATTTTCTATTGTGATATGCAATATTTCCTACAACCTTTCTATATTAACGGAGAAATAAGTAAAAATGCATGTTAAAATGACGAATTGAGTGAACCTTGCCTCGAAATTGTTTAATTTCTCATTAAATTGTTCACATTGTACGGAAATAGGTACGGGAAGATAGATACTGACACGAAGATTGCAAATTTAGTTATTATGAGCATCTCAATACTTGTATCTTTGTGTGGATGAAACGAAAGAAAAGGGTCATGTCAAATTAAAATAAACCGGTTTCGTCAATGTTGTTTACTACACAATCACCCGGTTTCGTCTATATATATCACCCGTTTTTTTTCTTCGTTTTTTTTTTAAACAAACAAATCAATAAAAGCAACGTTGACACGGATCTGAACATTGTCTTTCGAGAATTTAAATATATATTTATTGTAAACTTGACGTGTTAAAATCTATTTTAAACGGGCACGTTTGGACATAGGTAATTATGGTAATACACATTTTCCTAATGAAAGGCGTATCCCTTATTTCACTTAACTTCAAACTAATTTTAAATTGGTGAAAGAGGGGAATTTTGTACCATAATTGGCAATAAACAACTGTGCCATGACTGCATGATGCGCCCGTCGTCTTGTGAGTGAAGTTATATGCAATAATCAGAAATAGTTTCTGAGATAGAGCGCACCATGTGAAAACCTCTATTCTTTTTTTTACAAAAAACTCAATAACTCTAAAATAAAAGTTTGAATCATCACCAAAAAGTATAGAGATCTTAAGATTAATATTAATAAGAAGTGAGTAAAATTTAAACAATAATCATAAATAAGTTTTGAGATACATCGCAATAAGTGACCCCCCTTTTATTTTACAAAAAAAAAAACCCAATCACTTTAAACCAAAATTTTAAACATCACCAAAAAGTAAACAGAAGTTTAAAAGATTTATATAACTAAGAAGTATGTAAAGTTTGATGCAGTTATAATAATTCGTTTTTGAGATATGGCGCGACATGTTTAAAAAACCCACATTCATGTTTCACTTACATTTCCTGTAACTCAAAAAGATTTAATTTGATTTTCACTAAAAGGTTTACAGATCGTTTGACTATTATAAGAAATAACTATGTTAAATTTTAAGAAAATAAGATAAGCTATCATGAAGTTACGGTGCGACATGTTTATGCTGGATAGACGGACAGACGAATAGATAGACAGCAGACGGACCGAAGACTGATAGATGGAGGAACGGACGGATGAAAGGACGGACGGACAGACGGACAGGTGGGCGGACAGACGGACAGACGGATGTATACAATAATACGTCCTGTCAAAATTGTGACGGGCGTGTAAAAACGCAAAGAAAGGGGAAAAAAGGTCAATAAGTTTTATTAGGATGTCGGCCAAGTCGACGTATTTATATATTTGGTCTTCCTTATAATTTTTGCTATATAACTTTTATATATATTTGAAAAAAATGTATTGAAATCAATAAAAAGAACTTGAAATTTGTCTCTTATCTCATAAAGTGTATATATACCGAGAAATCGTTAGATCTGTGTACAATACTTGTATATGTTCCAGTCAAACCTTCTAACTTTTGACATATTCAGCTTTATACAAATAGTTCAAAACGCTATGAATTCGAATCACTATGTCTCGCTTGTTTAATAATGTCAAGGAGAATGTTTATAATAAACATAATCCAACTCACATAATCCGATATCCCGGGTGTCCCTGTTTTCTCATTTCTTACAATATTTTAATTCGGTATACACTTTATAAGATAAGTGGCGAATCTGGAAGACGTATAGGTTTTAGTAATGTTAACAAAATAATTATTATTGATTTTTTTCGATGACCTGAGACTATTATATTAATTTGTACATAGCAGTATAGTTACAATTAGTGATAAATGATTCGATTACTTATAAAGGTGCCCATCCTTTAGTGCGAGAAAATCACATTTCAGTTGTGTGTTTCGATTTTTAAGACATTAAACTTTATTTTCAAGTTTAAACATGTTTAACATATTTTCCCATTACTCATATAGAAAACGCATATTAAGAGAGCTTTAACCTCAATCTCCTGTTAAAAACATTTGGAATTTTAAGTAAATTTAAAATATTTGTGTTCTATAAGAGTAGGAATTCAAGTGTTTGCTTATTATTTATTTGAATCTGAGACTCATATAAATAACAAGCCGTTGTCCGATGAAAGAAGTTGTTTTCCAACGACCCACAAAACTCCTTTTCAACGCTGAAGTTAAATAATCAATTATTATGTAATGCGATTATGATTTTTTTTTATTTGACCAAACCGGGTTATGCATTTTGAAATCTATGACGAAACCGGGTGGTAAACATTGACGAAACCGGCCAGTTCCATTTTGACATGACCCATTCAATACGTTCCATACACAGAGATACAAGTATTGAGTTGCTCATAATGACTAGATTTGCAACCTCCGTGTCAGTATCTATCTTCCTGTACCTTTCTTTTCGTACAATTTGAACAATTTAACGAGAAATCAAACAATTTCGAGGCAAGGTTCACTCAATTCGTCATTTTGACATGCATTTTTAATTATTTCTCCGTTAATATAGAACAGATGTAGAAAATATTGCATATCATAATAGAAAATAGTTGTATATGTATATATATTGTTTGATATCATGAAAAAAATAAGAAAATAAGGAGAAATCTATCTTTCTTCTGTCTATTGATGTTCCGTCATTGTGCCCGATGTTAGATACCATCGAGTCCGAACAAATTTTGCCGGTGTGGTTTAGACACAGTGTATATAAACAGTGTGTTTTTTTCTGATAAAAAGGTTGGTTCAATTTTTTTGAAATTTTTATATTTTTGTCAAAGGGCGAAAGTAAATACTTTGTCAAAATTTTATAAAACTTAAACGAGCCAAATTAATTTTAGGGAAGGTGTTGGGTACCACCTTAACCACCAAGAACGTGAGTCCGTCTCAAATTGTGACCACACTTGACGATGTTCATGTCTTTGTACAAAATTAATGTTATGATTGTTCTCTTCAAAAGAGGGGCATAAGATACCAGAGGGACAGTCAAACTCATACATACGTGATTTGTCAAGTTAGATTATGACACAATCGAAGTGAAGAAGACTGAATTATGTCATCTGTGTCACGGATACTATAAAGCGACCAAACTAGTAATGATGGTGGCTGTAAAACGTTCGAAGGAATAATTTCAGCTAAATCACTAGAAAACATTGGTTCGATAGATTACTTTTAACCAGCAAACCCATATCAACCCCATATTAAGAAATAAGAAAAAAGCCACAAGCTCTTCATATCAACTTGTTGATATGACTCAGTTTCTAGGCGCTATAGAAAAGTACTTTTTCCTGGTATCTATGATGAGTTTATTTAATAAAAATAGAAAGTGCACAATTTGAAAGTTCTTTAACAGTTCATATAGGAATACGGAATAGCTGTCGAAAACACTAAAAATTAAGATCCCTGTTAAAGTTTCATTACTTGTGATTTATGTTCTTGTTAAGAGCGTATTCCGATTGTTGATATTTTCAACAAGGTAAATAGTTCGAACAAATGTCCAAAAAGAGCAAAATTAATAGTGCACAAGGTATAATTAGATATTCCTTTAAATTGTGGGCGTTTTTATACTAACCTCAGTCAGATGGTAAATGATATCTAAACCACTCTTCGGTAAAATACTCATTTACAATTCACCCGTTATTTCATGTACTTGAGTGGAAGCTGAACAATCACTAGTTGTCATGAACATTTTTGCTATCTTCATTAAATTTTACAATTAAATAATTGTACTACGAAGAAACAAATCATTATACAGTTTGCTTATGAGTCGTTATCAATTCTCGGTTTTTAGATTTCAAAACGCGTATTTTATGTCAAAGACGGAAAGCATTGTGGTTTTACCAACACATCTACTGTCTAACGTGCTTATCATTGTAAAGTCACAACACGGAAGTAATTTGTTATAACCAGGATACTATAAACCACATACTTGTTATGTCATGTAAATGCTTCAAACTTTACATGTCAATTTATTCAAACTGCCACATCTCATGTTAACAAATGTAACACCAAGATTGATACTGGCACGATTATCTGACAGTTTAAAAATAATTTTCAAATGGCCTTATTTGGATTATGCAATTAAAAGAAAATTTCATTCAACTTTTAAAATTTGAAAGATTGAAGTGGTAGCTTTTAATTACAAGTTTTCAGTATGAAAATTATTGAATTGTACTTTTGTCAAGACTGGAACTCCTCAAAACAAAGATTACAGATTTGTCGGTTAAGGAGGTTCGCTTCTATTTCTCAAAATAACAAGGATTTCAAATGACTGTTATAAATAGGTGGCACCTAAATAGAAAAGCTAAGACAGCTGAAAAAAGTTATGGGTCAGTGTGCATTTTTTTTAGATAAAGGCTCTTAAAAATTTGCCGAGAAACGATTTTCTCTAGACTTTTCATTCATTTAACATTGGTCACTATCTATTTTTTTTTAAAAACAAAGAAAAAATAACAAGGATTTTATAAGATTTTCAAAAATGTCTAATTAAACATATGGAATGAAAAATGAAGAGGTGATTAATGGGTTAAATATTTAGGAGCACTTTAATAGATCAAACCAGAGGATTTCGAAATCTGACAAAATGTTAAAAAAAAAACTGATTATGCAGCTGTTCGTATGCGTTATGAATTGTTGTCTTCACAAACATTTTCAATCGAGCTTACTTGATACAAGTTATTCAAGAAGCACGATGTATTTACATTGATATCACACATTAACATTAATATATATTGTGATATTTATTGATAGGATAGACCAGATAACAAAATTATAATGTACTGAAAACAAACATGTCTTCATGGATAATTTATTTCGCGTTTAGCCCTTTCTCTCCCCTTTGACGGCGATTAAATTCAGTAGTTGAATAAGGAACGAACTAATTTGGGTATATCACCGCCGATTTATTTTCGGGTTATTTTTTCTAATCGCTCAAGAGACGAAAAAAACGCTCGCGAAAAAAATTTTGTTTACAGTAACCAAAATACGATATTCACTAATGAAAATCTTATACATAGAATAGCTGTCTATTATTAGTGTACCTAGTTTTGACGTCTGAATCGACAAACCATATACTCGTTTCCTTGTATGTTATATTTGTATAAGTCTTATGAAAGTTCAACAGCGTTACCACATTGAAAAAAATAATTTAAACATAAATTTCTGATTCTTTTTCTTTTCGTAGAAAATCTGACCATTGACTACATCGTATTCCCTTTCTCCATATCTTTTTATGGGTTTTCGATGGGGTTTGTGTTGCTCTGTCTCTAGTTTTTTTTATAATCCTGGTACCTTTGATATTGATTTTCAACACTGGGTCGATGCCACTGATGGTGGATTTTTCGTCCCCGAGTGTATCACCAGCCCAGTAGTCAGCACTTCGGTGTTGACATGCATATCAAGTATATGGTATTTTTTTTTCTTATATATTTCCTGAATTTTTTAAAAAGTTTTACCTTAGTCGTATTTGGAACAACTTTTTGGAATTTTGGGAACTTAATGCTCTTCAACTTTGTACTCGTTTGGTTTTATAACTATTTTTATCTGAGCGTCACCGATGAGTGTTATGCAGACGAAACGCGCGTCTGGCGTATTAAATTACAATTCTGGTACCTTTGATAACGATTTTTTTTAATGTTGTGTTTTAAATTCTACTTCTTTCTTTTGGTCGGTTTTCGTTTTTATTATGGCGTTATTAATTTTGCATCTACTTAAAATGATGGTATCTCTCGTTTTCAATAAATGTTTTGTTTTAATTTAATCAGGGAGCTCTATATTTTAATTTTTCGATGGAAAAATTGAAATACGTATGAATCTGAAAACCAGTTGAGCGTTTCACATTTTTCGAGGAGGTTAAAAAAATCAACAACATGAAGTTGTTTAAATAAATATTTTACAGAATAAGCATCGTCTGAAAAATATTTTAGAATGTGTTAGAATACAACCACACTATCTTTCTCTAAATGCAAACGTAAAAATGATATTAACCGTTGTTGTAACAATATGAAGTTGTTTGAAAAAAAATTATAGAATAAATATCGTTTTGGGATAAATATTATACTTTTTTGGATTACAACCACACCTTACATTCCGCAAATGCAAACATAAAAATAATATTTACCGTTGTTGTTAGTTTAAGTTTAAAACTTATAAACATGCACTCGAAACAGTCAATTTGTTTGACAGTATTCCATTTTGTATTTTTATTTTCAAAGTTACCGTTGTCTCAACTATAAAAATTATTAAGTAGTTATGATCAATATTTAGTTTGTACTTTTAAGATAAAGTCATAAACGAAGCACTCAAATCTGAGTATAAAAAAGAAGATGTGGGTGTTACCAATGGACTGGATTTGAATAATCCTGAGATTATAAAGATGTTTAAGATGTCCGCAAGTAGTTAACACCTTACCAATGCAAGTATGTAATGGACATATGATTTATCATAGTAAGTCCTTGTTTCTAATATTTAACTAGCAGATACCTGATACAAAATCATCAAGCTTTCAATAAAAATAGAAAACTGTTATCTAGTCTACTCTACAAAGATATACTTCTAAGAGTGAGAGTTTTAGGCCATTTGTGGGGGTTTCCAAGTAACTACATATTCACAATATCATTGCCAATATCATCACATGATAATTAATCATTCTTTTTAAACAACATAATCAAATAGTCAAAAATACAGTCCTAGATTTTGCAATACTCATGAAGTATTTTGGCTGATAATCAAATAATAATTATAAATAAGGCCAATTAATCACCCAAATGAGGAGGCTAAACTGTGCAGCTACAAATGCGTCGTCAGACAACAACAATTAAACGAGATTTAGCCGACAATCTTCCAAGAGTTTAAAAGAACATCTTATTAAGTAATTTTTTTATAGCTTTTTACTCATTGAAAATAGTATATTACGCAGTTTTTGCACTCTTACTCAACTTGCCAGAGAAAACTCCATTTTAGCCGTGTAGTTTAAAACGGGCAATTTGTTAATAAAATTGTAATTATTTTGAAAAAAACCTCTGATGGTTATATTCACATCTGTTCACACGATCAAACATTAGAAAAACCTTTTTTCGTTATATGGTAAACCTCTATATATTTAAAAATCAACCGTACCGAACTTATGTTTTAATAAAAATACTATTCCATAAATATAGAACTTTCGTTGTTGTATATCCATGAACTTGTGACATATCCTCATCATGATGTCTGTAAGATAATTGCCTGCTTGGCAATCATACCACATCTCTTATATCTACATGTATCATACCATATTACGTAAAAACTTTTCAATCAACAGTTTCAAATTTTAAATAATATTATAAATCTTATCGGGTATTATCAATGTTCCAGTTTCAGCTTATTAATTAATAAATACTAGTTATCTCGTTATTATATATTGTTCTAATATGTATAAAATAAACAAAACCACTTACCTGGATGCGTAACACCTGTATTATTTATTTGTATTATAAGTTGTGAATGTTCTTTTAACGTATTTTCCCTGTCAATCAAATTTCAATTGCCGATTTTTAACCTGTAATTTAAACAGGTATACATCAGTCAGGCTAGAGTTACACAAATTTAGAAGATTGAGGGAACGATTTTGTTTATAATTGAATTTAATTTGATTCCATGTTTTGAGTAAACATATGGTTTTATGTCATAATAATACATAAACTATAATAATGGTGAGTTAATATAAAAAAGAAAATGTGGTATGATTGCCAACGAGACAACTCTCCACAAGAGACCCAAATGACACAGATATTAACAACAATAGGATACCGTACGGCCTTCAACAATGAGCAAAGCCCATACCGCATAGTAATCAGTTTTGAACTGATTTTTATAGTTCTTATGTTGTATTGTTACACTAGTGTCCCGGGTTAGGGGAGGGTAGGGATCTCGCTAACACGTTTAACCCCGCAACATTCTGTATGTATTATCCTGTCAGGAGCCTGTAATTCAGTGGTTGTCGTTTGTTAGTTTATTACATATTTGTTTTCCATTCATTTTTTGTACATTAATTAGGCCGTTAGTTTTCTCATTTGAAATGTTTTACATTTGTAATTTCGAGGCATTTTATAACTGACTATGTGGTATGGGATTTGCTCATTGTTGAAGGTCGTACTGTGACCTATAGTTGTTAATGTCTGTGTCATTTGGTCTCTTGCAATCATCCCACATCTTCATTTTTATAAATAATAAGTATATTATTATCAGTAAATTTAAACCAAACTAAATATTACACATAAGTATTCTCATGGTACTGCAAACTGTTTTCTCTGAATATTGGTAACATCGTATGACTAAGTCCATTGTGTTATGAATGTGTACTGACTAATATTATAGTCCTAGATACTAGAAGATCAGTAGCTGTCGTCGGTTCATGTCTGTCATATTTGTATATTACATATTTTTATATGTTTATATTAAAATATAAATCTACACTGTCCACACACGTTGTTAATCCTTTTATCAGAGACTACTAACAGTTTGCAATCAACAACATACGCTTTCGAAATATTAAGAGAACCAATTTAAATGAAGAAGAAAAAAATCATTATTTACTAAATCCATCATCACCTTTACAAACAAATAAGTTGGGATCCTTCTTGAAAAAGTCATTAGAACTGAGGGCAGGGGACTCTTCACAACTTGTTTGTTGTTATATATTTTAATGCTGTTGATATTTTGTATGTTTAATATGTATGTATTTATGTTTATTGTGTTTATTGTATTAATATATGTTGGTCACAAACTGTTAAGTTTATATGACAATAAAATATTTGATTTGATTTGATTTGATTATCAAAGTTCCAAACTTTGATCAGTCAGTATTGTCTGTATGTGTACTGGTTCTTGTGATACCGTACAACTGCTAAGGCCGTCAGCGATTTAAAGAGTACCCTTTTTGTATGTATTACTGACTTTTCTTAGTATTGTATGTTGGCCTCTTTTTTAATCTTTTGGAAATGTTTATCTTCTTTATTTTTGAAAATATATGTAGAAATCATTTGGTGGGACTTGTGAAAAGAAGTACGTTTAAAAAAACCTGAACTGAAATAAAATCTAATTATATACAACGATTAAGGTTTCATACTACTAGTATTTGATTTATTTTTGGGTACATGCTGCTAGTTTGTGTTCGATCGTATTTTGAAGTAAGGTTTATGTAATAGATTGTCTTCAAAGCTGAAACCCCAAATTTCTAAGCATTTAACCAAAAGTAATCCACAGTTTATAGCAAGCTATTGCATATACATTTGTTACACATATATTTTTTAACACATTAAAGGACGTGATCTGTCAATTTAAAATCAAAATGAATGACATGCAGGTTATGGTCTGTTTATATTTTTTTGGGGGAGGAATACTTTATTTTCTGTGTTCATAGACTGTATATTTTAAAAACTATATCATTATTCTATTTTAAGAACAACTTTTCTTTCTTGCAGCCTTATTTATGTGATTTTGGACTGATTGGTAGGGCACAAACTACATATGCAAATTTGTGTTGAGTCTTTATGATCAACAGGTTGTAATTTTATTTCACTACTGTTCCATTACGTAGATTGTTCATGCGATTTTGTAATTATGTTATTTTTCAATGTTTGTAAATTCGAGATAAAACAATTGTGAAAGTACGTCAGTAAAAGCAAAACAAATGGATATTTGGTGTTCTTAACTTTATTTGGCATTTTCAATTTTCTTATTCGAATGTCACAGATGAGTCTTTTGTAGACAAAAAGCTGTGCCTGGCAAATGTTAATGCAGGTAAAACTCTGATGAGTTTATTTATTTCCGAATGAAATGCATCATAAAAAACTATGTTTTCTCTCCATGTCGTAATTACAATGCCAATCAAAGCAAAAACAAGAAAAGTGTTATTCAAGTCTTATTTGCATCGTTACAGCATTGAATCGTAACCATTTAAAAAAATAATATAAATGCTTCTTTTTAATTTTTCAAAGTGTTGATCGTACGCAAAGGTGAAGAATGTTCCACGCTTCATCGAAGTATTGTGGTCATCGCTCTTACAAACCAACATAAATAGTGGAAAATTTGATTAACTTTGTACGAAATATTAACAAAAATGCATTTTCAAATATTCTCTCGGATTGACTTCTCAAATAGACAATTCAAGGTAAAAATACAGATACCTATATTTGCTTACATCAACTGCATTTGAATGTTGTTAGACAGTTGTCTCATTGACAATCATACCACATTTCCTTATTTTTCATATTGATTTCGACGCACTTTTCTATTTTTGTCCTCAGCAAGAACGCCTACATCTAAAACCAAAACCAAGGAGTAAACAAAGACTCACAAAACCACAGGACATTTACATCAACGGTTATAAATAATAAATAAGAAACAACATGAACTCAACTAAAAACTGGGAGTGAAATCAGGTGCTCCGGAAGGGTAAGCATTTTCTGCATCGTATACGGCACCAGTCGTGTTATTTCTTTGTTTACTTCGGTATTGATGGAAGGTTATTATGACTGAGGAAGAATATCAGATGTGATTTCTGACACACTTTTGTCATAACGGCCAAATAGCTCATGATGGAGACCGGAAAATGAGTGATGACCTTAATTTGATTGATTCATAGCCCTGTCTTTGCAACTTTTGAGAAAGCAGTATTCCTCGTTCAACAAAATCAACGTACTTTGAGCTAGCTCTAGAGTAACGTATCAATTGAGACACATATACTCCATATACTGGTGCCGCTGGGGTGTTGCTACACAGAAATAGAAAGTTGACTATAGGAAATATGATAGACTTTCCTTAGCCAGGAGACTGTTGTTCAGAGGTTGTCGTTTGCTGATGTAGTTCATAAGTGTTTCTATTTTTTCGTTTTTATACAGATTAGTTTGAAAGAATCTACACAAGTAATTTTTATGGCCCTTTATGGCTTGTTATTCGGTGTGAGCCGAAGCTCCGACTTGAAGGCCGTAATTGACTTATAATTATTTACCTTTTATAAAGAGGGACTTGGATAAAAGAGATGTCTCATTGGCACTCATACCATATAATCTATTTACAATTTTACAATATTCATCCGCTCTGTTTAGACGAATTTATTTATTTTTGTAATCTGAAAATGTGAAACCATATCACATCTTATTCGGCGTACACGGAGAATGTACGCTTTTTCCTGTAGATGTAAATGATAAACGTGTTATCTATCATATCATACAATGTAAAGAACTACGACACTGTTAACTATTGTATATAGGTACCCAGGGGAAGTACACATTGTAATTTCATTTATTTTTTTATTATTCGAGCGTCACTGAGACTTTTGTGGACAAAACATGTGTCTGGTGCAAATAAAAAATTTCAATCCTGGTATCTATTATGAGTTTATTTGCAAAAAGAAATGAACAACAAAAAAAATCATTATCTATATAAGAATTACTAAAACGGTATAATATCCTTTGGCACATTTATGAGGTATATAAGAGAAAGAATCTGCTTTCCCTTCTGAAAAACTTCAACTAATTCCTGTTTTTGTATTGGTACATGCTGTTCAGTATTTGCTTTGCTATGTTGTATTCGTTTTCAGTTGTGTGCAATGTCATTGTCGGTTTATATTTGACTTACTAGTTTTAATGTCTCTTAAGCATCTGTCGCAAATCTTTGAAAAAGTCGTTGTGTTTTTAATAACACTTTACAAAGTCTTCTCGGGAACTTTATTTTCAGACCTGTTAAACTTTTCGTTGTTTGATTAGCAACTTTAAGACATGAGGGTAAATTGTATGATTTGATGGACAAGGATGTATACTCTTGCAAACGGAATATAACATCATTCAGACATAAGAAATGATTAAAATCCGAAATTAAAATGCATTTCATATAACCTAAATTTTCAGAAACAAAAGGTCTTCTTATATAATTAATTTTATCTTATTTCTTAAAATAATTGTCTGGAAAAAAATATTTAACGACCTAGTTTAATCTAGATTAATATTATACTTTTCAAAAAAGTAATCTTTCAAACTAGAGGCTCTAAAGAGCCTGTGTCGCTCACCATGGTATATGTGAATATTAAAGGAAGCAGATGGATTCATGACAAAATTGTGTTTTGGTGATGGTGATGTGTTTGTACATCTTACTTTACTGAACATTCTTGCTGCTTAACATTATTTCTATCTATAATGAACTTGGCCAAATAGTTTCAGTGGAAAATGATAGTAAAAATTTACAAATTTTATGAAAATTGTTAAAAATTGACTATAAAGAACAATAACTCCTAAGGGGGTCAATTGACCATTTCGGTCATGTTGACTTATTTGTAAATCTTACTTTGCTGAACATTATTGCTGTTTATAGTTTATCTCTATCTATAATAATATTCAAGATAATAACCAAAAACAGGAAAATTTCCTTAAAATTACTAATTCAGGGCCAGCAACCCAACAACGGGTTGTCCGATTCATCTGAAAATTTCAGGGCAGATAGATCTTGAACTGATAAACAATTTTACCCCAGTCAGATTTGCTCTAAATGCTTTGGGTTTTGAGTTATAAGCCAAAAACTGCATTTTACCCCATGTTCTATTTTTAGCCATGGCGGCCATCTTGGTTAAATAGCCGGGTCACCGGACACATTTTTCAAACTACTAACCCAAAAGATGATTATGGCCAAGTTTGGATTAATTTGGCCAAGTAGTTTCAGAGGAGAAGATATTTGTAAAAGATTACTAAGATTTACGAAAAATGGTTAAAAATTGACTATAAAGGGCAATAACTCCTAAAAGGGGTCAACTGACCATTTCAGTCATGTTTGACTTATTTGTAAATCTTACTTTGCTGAACATTATTGCTGTTTACTGTTAATCTCTATCTATAATAATATTCAAGATAATAACCAAAAACAGCAAAATTTCCTTAAAATTACTAATTCAGGGGCAGCAACCCAACAACGGGGTATCCGAATCATCTGAAAATTTCAGGGCAGATAGATCTTCACCTGTTTAACAATTCTACCCCTGACAGATTTGCTTTAAATGCTTGGGTTTTTGAGTTATAAGCCAAAAACTGCATTTTACCTCTATGTTCTATTTTTAGCCATGGCGGCCATCTTGGATGGTTGGCCGGGTCACCGGACACATTTTTTAAACTAGATACCCCAATGATGATTGTGGCCAAGTTTGGTTTAATTTGGCCCAGTAGTTTCAGAGGAGAAGATTTTTGTAAAAGTTAACGACGACGACGACGGACGACGACGGACGACGGACGACGACGGACGCCGGACGCCAAGTGATGAGAAAAGCTTACTTGGCCTTTTAGGCCAGGTGAGCTAAAAATGAAGAATGAATCTGTACCAGATGAGATACCTTCTGTCCGAGAACTATCAACAGTAATCAGAGTATTTCAAGTGACATGATTTTTTTAAAGTTTTATTTACATGTCCCTGGTTTTTGTGCGATGCTCCAGTACGTTAAAATTATTATGATCCTTAACATTGGCACTCAACATAAAATTATCAAAACAGAAAAATAAAAATAAAAAGATGTGACGTTTCAGCCAATGAGACAACTTTAAATAAGATAACTGATTAAAAGTAATTTCAGTTTGAAGCGTTACGCACATGTTAAATGATGTCTCACATTTTCGTTTCTAATTTTCTAATCATCGCTATGATCAGTCAAATAAAAACATAATGTACAATTAACGACTTCCATATGTCCATAAACTAGAAGTTAAATAATTTTAAAAAGGTACAAAAACATAGAGATACGAATGATTAATATAGTTATAGTTGAAGATCATTCAGAATGGAGGCATCCAAGGCTATCTTATTCTATAAGTGGATGTTTACATCCGGGTTTTTTTCGGTCAGTAAACATTGTAGGATGGAAACAATTATCCATAAATATTCTAAACATTTTTTTTCGGTTCTTTAAATTATGATAATTGTATTTGATATTCAACTAAGCCTACATTTACATATTTTTCTGTAATAGTTTATTTGTTGATTAAAAAAACGTTTTCAGTTAAAAGATCTTATTATCAACCACTTTATTTTTACTTTACATTTTATTTTTCATATTCTAAACTGGTACCGAAAGAACTGCAGCAGACTCTTATAGTTAGTCAAACTAATAAGTTGAAAACAAACCGACTATGGTAAAACATGAAAAAAATAAACCGAACCACTAACAACAGTCGAAAATCCAAGGGTTACCTTATTTGGTCAGGAAAGATAAGCATTACCTTCTCCACATGTGGCATCAACCATCAAACAAATGCAAATGCATTTTAACTGGGATTTACTGTACGTATTGCTGTGTGTTTGTTTCTTCTAAATTTGCTAGAAGTATCGGGGCGGGTTGACACATCATGTTAAATCCGGCAGTATGTTTGCGCCTGTCCCAAGTCATGAGCCTCTGTTAAATGTGTATGTTTTATTATTTTAAGTTTATTTATATGTTTAGTGTGACGTCCATTTTTACTAAACTAGTACACAATTTTATAAAGTTGCAGCTGAAGCCCGCCTCATGATGCGGGATTTCTGGTTGTTTTGAAGACCTATCAGTGGCATTCGGCTGTTTTCTGCTCTTTGGTCGGGTTGTTGTCTCTAACACGTTCCCAATTTAAATCATTAAACTATCCTGTTAGTGAAATAGAAAATCGTTAATGTTTTTAGTTTTATCTATAAGGAAATACATTTTGGATATTGGATGAATATGAATGTGTGTCAGAAATCAGGATTATATCTGGACCATTGAATTGCTAAAAATTACCAGTTGTTCCATTAGGTAATTTAGTCGAGCACTTTTTTTTAGACTTCCCCTTTTTGAAATTTGTTGTTAACTAACAAATAATTATCACTGTATATTTTTAATCTTCATTAATTATAAGAACTAGAAGGGTAATCAGGAATCAATGAACTTTGAAAACTATAGAAATTAAAAACAAAACAATATTATGCAAATATTATCAACAGTTTAATAAAACCAAATGCTCTGTCATTGGAAATTTCTAGAAACATTCGTCTTCCTGCTTATTAATCACGACCACACCTGACATAAAGGTGTAGACTCTTCCATGTATATACGTCTTCCTTGATGATATAAACATATTGGTTAGTATGTAAATGAGTCCTTGAAGTGAAGACTTCTTTTCCTATTTATAGACAATGTCGTATCATATAGAATCTTTGTTGACAATGTTAAAACCAACAAAATGTGGTCAGCTGGAATAGATATTAACTGGAACTTATATGCAATTAAGCGGTTCAAAATGAAAGTCGTCAAATGTGAGTTACCAAAGCCAAAATGCTATGGAATAATCAACATATTAGTTGGAACTGGTCTTCGAAATAGATATGATTTTTTTGACTTATGAGTTTAAATGTTCCTTTTATATTTTTCGCCTCTCTTTTTACAAAACGAAAAAAAGCGTCTGCAACATGCTTTAATTGTACTTTAAAAATACATTAACAATGTCCTATCACTGAATAATCCTTATTTTAGGCAATACTCGGATAAAAAATATCCAAGTGAATTTGAAATTTAGAAAACAACTGATTCTAGACAACTGTATACAAAACACGAACTAAAGTGACAAGCTCAGTTTAATAAAAATCTATCAAATCAATAAGCTCCATACCTTTAATTCAAATACCTAATATAAGTGTTCAAAGGCTTTTTAAAAATACAATCCTAATATATACTAAATATAGTTGTTATAGAGGGTATCATCAGCTCAGTAGTCAGTAAATTGTAAAGTCTGATCAGTATTGGTTCATTTCGCAGTCAATCACATATGCACAATGATTTTAAGTGTACCTTTTTTTCTGAATTTAAAATTTGAAAACTGTAGAAATTATAAAAAAAAGTACTCAAATATCATAAAAAAAACAAAAAACAAGACAGATAATTTGCGATTTCTAGAAACATTTGTTTTCCCGTGCGCAAATCACGACCACACCTGAAATAAAGGTGTAGACTCTTCCATATATAAACGTCTTCCTTGGTGATATAAACATTTTGGTTAGTATGTAAATGAGTCCTTGAAGTGAAGACTTCTTTTCCTATTTATAGACAATGTCGTATCATATAGAATCTTTGTTGACAATGTTAAAACCAACAAAATGTGGTCAGCTGGAATAGATATTAACTGGAACTTATATGCAATTAAGCGGTTCAAAATGAAAGTCGTCAAATGTGAGTTACCAAAGCCAAAATGCTATGGAATAATCAACATATTAGTTGGAACTGGTCTTCGAAATAGATATGATTTTTTTGACTTATGAGTTTAAATGTTCCTTTTATATTTTTCGCCTCTCTTTTTACAAAACGAAAAAAAGCGTCTGCAACATGCTTTAATTGTACTTTAAAAATACATTAACAATGTCCTATCACTGAATAATCCTTATTTTAGGCAATACTCGGATAAAAAATATCCAAGTGAATTTGAAATTTAGAAAACAACTGATTCTAGACAACTGTATACAAAACACGAACTAAAGTGACAAGCTCAGTTTAATAAAAATCTATCAAATCAATAAGCTCCATACCTTTAATTCAAATACCTAATATAAGTGTTCAAAGGCTTTTTAAAAATACAATCCTAATATATACTAAATATAGTTGTTATAGAGGGTATCATCAGCTCAGTAGTCAGTAAATTGTAAAGTCTGATCAGTATTGGTTCATTTCGCAGTCAATCACATATGCACAATGATTTTAAGTGTACCTTTTTTTCTGAATTTAAAATTTGAAAACTGTAGAAATTATAAAAAAAAGTACTCAAATATCATAAAAAAAACAAAAAACAAGACAGATAATTTGCGATTTCTAGAAACATTTGTTTTCCCGTGCGCAAATCACGACCACACCTGAAATAAAGGTGTAGACTCTTCCATATATAAACGTCTTCCTTGGTGATATAAACATTTTGGTTAGTATGTCAATGAGTCCATGAAGTATAGACTTCTTTTCCTATTTAATAATATACAACGTCGTATTATATATAGCTATTCGCTTAACTATATATAGATCTCTTCCTTTATGCTATGAATATGCCAGCTAGTATACCAATGAGTGCTAAAAGGGTAGACGCCTCTTCCTGTTTGTATACAATGTCATATAGTTATACTATTAAGTATATGTAAAGTTATCTTCCTTGGTGACAGTATAAACATATGGTATTATTAATATACTATGATAATAGGAAATATGCATTTACATAGTTGAATAAACACATGCGTTTCGCTTCATGGTTGCAAATAAAGAGCCTTATCATCAGAAACAAGGGACCTTTGTTTTACGCGATACAATATGACAATGTTTCGTGTCATAACTACACCTTCAATGTAAGTAAACAACTGCCCAATTGATTCATCATGAATTTGTTGTGCGGAAATTATCTAACAATTTTAAGTAGATATTATGATCTAAATAGATATAAAATCGGATTGATTATCTCTTCCATCTAAAAAGGGCAAATAAATCATGATTTGTAATAAATCATGTTTGTTTATAAATCAATGCCAGTTGTATAGTTTCCATCAACGTGATCATCAGGAACCTCAAGCAGAAAAATATTAAATACATTTCACTTGTTAAATGAAAAAGGACCACAAAATACCAATAAAGAGAAACAAAATCAATCAATAAACAGTACATGAAAATTATTTGTACCAAATTCGATTCTGTCCTGTCTAATGGGAATATGACAGTTGCAAAAATAACATTTTAATCCTGGTATTTATGATTGGTTTATTTGCAACCACTGGGTAGATGCCACTGCTGGTGGATATTTATTTCCCCGAGGGTATCACCAGCCCAGTAGTCAGCACTTATGTGTTGACTTGAGCATGTTGAGTTATCATTGATCACGTTGATATGTTCATAATTATAAATAAACTGTTAACAAAACTTTGAATTTTTGAAAAACTAAGGCTTTCATCTAGAAATTGACAATGAGGGTCGGTTGAAAACAAAACTTGACGACAAACGAGATGATTTCAGCTTACCAATTGTAAACTTTCCATTTCTATGTAGCAATATTCAAGCAGCGCCTGCATACGGAGTATATATCTCCGAACGATATTCCCGCGCTTGTATTTCCTATCATGATTTCTTTGATAGAGGTTTGCTGTTCACAAGGAAGTTATCAAACCAATAGTTCCAAATGGTGAAGGTGAAATCATCCCTTCGTAAATTTTACGGACGCCATCAGGAGTCGGGTAAGTGTTATGGAATAACCGTTTCACAGATGGTATCGGGTATGTTTCTACAATCCCCTTCCCTTTTCATGAATGTGACCTACCGAATAAGACTATTTATCGGGTTTGTAATAACATGAGCTATACGACGGGTGACACATGTGAAGCAGGATCTGCTTGCCCATCAGGAGCACCTGAGACCACCACCCTTTTTGGTGGGGTTCGTGTTGCTTAGTCTTTAGTTTTCAATGTTGTTTCTTAATTGTGTACTATTATTTGTCTGTATGTCTTTTTCATTTTTAACCATGATGTTGTCATATAATATCGATTCATGATTTTAACTGTTCCTCTGGTATCTTTCATCCCTCTTCTATGAAAGACCGCTTCAAGACTCAATACCTCCAGTCCTAGATTTCGGTGGTTTAACGTTCTAACTGACAATTGCATAAATGTTATGTGATAAAGCATTGTTGACCTAGTATATCTTCTTTGAATCAACCTATTTAAATAAAAATACCCAAAGGCAACGTATTAAACATTTTGATATATGGTCTCTTTTGTATTTTATCCTTGAAAGTATCTTACTAGAAATTTAAAATGAAAATTGGCATTGTAATACAATGTCATGCCTACCACTTTTAGTTACAAAACAAAGGTGCATCAGCTAAAAAAAAAACCACATTACATTTTTTTTGGATGGAAACTCATTTGACTTGTTTGTTCTTACAGTGAAGCTTTTTCAAGATTAGAACTACAGTAAGTTACCTATGTTCATATCGTAAAATACAAAATGGTGTCATCCATAAAAAGTTTTACGGACGAGCTATTTTTTTTCTGTCATATCATTAACTAAGTATAAAAATATGCTGGAGCCTGAAAAAAAAATCCTACGTCATTTTCATATCCTGACTTTTCTTTCCGGTCTCACAGGAAGTTTTAAGTTGATACGTGTGTTTCTCTTTTTATCTCATGCGGACAGGTGTTAATAGGTTGCGAGACATCTCTATCAAATGCTTTGCTGTAATCCATCACCAAACAATCCAATCTGCCTGTCGTTCTTAATCTAGGACTATTAGGCGTCATCAATAAATTCCATTTCCTGGTTGTCACAAAATAGTCTGATTAGTGGATTTAAGATAATATGTTGATCAGAATGATTAACATTGCGTTCCATAATTTTACAGGCAATACCGTGTTGGTTTATTTTCTTAAAAATTTATTAGCTAATGAGCGTATGCTGGTTACTTCTACAGTGGTGTATGACTCTTCAAATATGAATCTAGCATTAACAATTAGATATTTTTTTCTAGTAAGTTTTTTTTATTGGTAGTTTCACAGATGATATCGGATATGTTCCTTACGTCGTAACTACAATCCTCTTCTCTTTCATGAATGTAACCTACCGAATTTGACTATTTACCGGATTTTTTATAAAATAAGCAACACGACGGGTGCCACA
The DNA here is from genome assembly GCF_963676685.1 of Mytilus edulis. Lineage (NCBI taxonomy): Eukaryota > Metazoa > Mollusca > Bivalvia > Mytilida > Mytilidae > Mytilus > Mytilus edulis. The sequence goes on from NC_092356.1 coordinate 58,966,878, forward strand.
TGTGGAGCAGGATCTGTTTACCCCTCCGGAGCACCTTAGATCACCCCTAGTGTTTGGTGGGGTTCGTGTTGCTTATTTTTTAGTTTTTTTATGTTGTGTCATGTGTTCTATTGTTTGTCTGTTTGTCTTCTTTAATTTTTAGCCAGGCGTTGTCAGTTTATTTTCGATTTATGAGTTTGACTGTCCCTCTGGTATCTTTCGTCCCTCTTTTATTTCTCAAATTGTGGTTGGCTTTATGACTATATCCTCAAGTTGCAAATCAAGTCAGTGTGATCGACATTTAAGTCTTTTTTCAACATGTATTAAAATGAAGAGTTGCATTTTAATACAATATCATGACTGCCACTTTTTGTTACAAAAAAGGTTCATTAACTTGAAAAAACACATTAAATTTGTTTGAGTGGAAACTCATTTTGCAGGTTTGTTCTTAGGTTGTCACTTTTTCAAAGTGAATTTGAAATAATGTGTTTTTATTATATCAGTTTGTTCATCTTTAAGATTTTTTAACGAAGGTTTTGTATTGTAAATTAATTTGCCTGACTAGAAAACTATGTTATGTGTTATAGGTGAAGATGTTTTCTATGTGAAATTCATGGAATTGACAAGTTTAACCAATGGTTCGATACAAAAATAAACTATGACAGCGAGTTATTCAAATAATACAAAATGATTAAAGGTGGTCGATTTGCTTGAATGCTAGCTTACTTTAAACAAGAATGTGGCAAACAAAACTTTTCTGCAATAAATGAAGGTTTTAATGGTATTGAACTTAAATTTAGGGAAAATGTAATGGTTACAAACGTTATTATCCTGTTTTGTGACAAAACAATTAGAAGCTAACTCGATGATAAGCTACAGATAAAAATCAAGAAAATTCAGTTTTTATGTAATTTGTTTTTTATATACTGATAGTATAAAACATGTTAATATTACTGATGCTTCCGTATACGCTGGAAACATGATGCTGAAGGTCTTCAATGGCGTTGAACCGAATCGCTTCAACATAATCGTTTTGCTGTCCGATTTAGGTAATACATACTAGTATTGAATTTCATAGATTCGACGATTATAAATAATGCATATTTTGGTCCTGAAACTAACTGAAAACAAAACCTTAATAATTAGATCTATTTCCTGATTTATCCGGTACAGTCTCCTGTGTGGTCAGAATACAGGATATATAATCATAACAGGATTTAACTATTTCAAGTGGAACAGTGTATAATTATACATTGATGTTCAATGCTACAAAAGACTTTAATGTATTGCACTAAGTATATGTGGTCTACTCTGACACCCATAACCAATAATAATATTAGACAAGGATATCGGGTACATATTGAGTACACCTCGCCTGATACCTTACATCTCTTATTGACATAATATAGAAACCATTTATGACTTATTGACATAACATAGTATACAATTAATGACTTATTGACATATACCCTACATATACATTGACGTATAATATATAATTCAAAAAATGAAAATAAAGAAAAACAACAAATGAATGTCCGAGTGACCTCTTGGTGGGAGAATTTCTTTTATTATATAAATGATGTATTCTTGCCTTAATTAAATCTAAAACAAAACATACTATTTTATATTTGTTTAGCAACTACAAAAGATAACGTCTGGCATCTCTTATTAACATAAATACAATATACCATTAACGACTTACTTACGTATACCCTACATGTATCATTGACGCATTAGATCTAATTTAATAAAGCAAAAAAAAAAAAAAAAACAGCAAATGAATGTCCGATTGACCTCTTGGTGGAAGAATTTCTTTTACTGTGATGTATTCTTGTCTTAATTAAATCTAAAACAAAACATTCTATTCTATATTTGTTTAGCAACTACAAAAGATAACGTCTGACATCTCTTATTAACATAATACAATATACCATTAATGACTTACTTACGTATACCCTACATGTATCATTGACGTATTAGATCTAATTTGATAAAGAAAAAAAAAGAAAACAGCAAATGAATGTCCGAGTGACCTCTTTGTGGGATATTTTCTTTTACTATGCTACATTCTTGACTTTATTAAAACTAAATCAAAACATTATTCTTTATACTGGTTTAACAATCACACAGCAAAACGTCTGACATCACTCATTGACATATAAACAATTCAAGAAAATAGTTATCAAAGGTACCAGAATTATAATTAAGTACGCCAGACGCGCGTTTCGTCTTCATAAGACTCATCAGTGACGCTCATATCAAAATATTTAAAAAGCCAAACAAAGTACAAAGTACAAAGTTGAAGAGCATTGAGTATCCAAAATTCCCAAAACGTTGTGTCAAATACGGCTAAGGTAATCTTTGCCCGGGATAAGAAAATCCTTAGTTTTTCGAAGAATTCAAAGTTTTGTAAACAGGAAATTTATTTAAAAGGAGCACATTATTGATATTCATGTCAACACCGAAGTGTTGACTACTGGGATGGTGATACTATCGACGACGAAACGTCCACCAGCAGTGGCATCGACCAAGTCATGTAAATAGTTATCAAAGGTACCATGATTATAATTAAGTACGCCAGACGCGCGTTTTGTCTTCAGTGATGTAAAATAGAGCTCCTGTACGTCAGAGTGACCTATTGGGATATTATTCCTGACAATTATGTATTACTTAAATCGTAAACAAAAATTCTACTGTATTATGGTTTAGCATTCACACAATAAAACATCTGGATTCACTTATTGACATACATGTATATGCAATTTAGGTAAAACACAGCTCCAGCACGTCAGTAAGAGAAACCTCTTGTTGGGGAATTGATACTGAATACAATGTCTTTTTAGCATGATAAAATTTATAACAAAACGATTGACACTAATGTAATTTATATGATAAGGCTGCGTCAAAATGGTTTATTTTTAAAACATTCACACTATTAATCGTCATTAAAAAAAAAAAACTAAGAAATCCGTAAGAAACTTTATATATTCATAGGTATGACCAATAATATCTTAATTTGGGTTAAAATGCCAGATAAACATTGTGTCAGTTGATAAATTTAAAAACGCTACAAATTGAACGTACCTTCTACAATGCCCTGCACCAGTTGAAGAGGTAGTTAATGCTTCTTTACAAGTATGCAATACTTTTGCTGGTGATAATTGTGAAGTACATGTATTTGTGCAAATATTTGTTTTGGAAGAATGTTTTGAAGAGATACGAATGATACTAAAGTGATATTCAAACTCAAACTGGCAATGCCTTGGCAACTGAAAACGACAAAAAGATAAATAACAGTAAATATAAAAAAAAAACATCGACCACTAAAATCTGAGCAACATCAACCCAACCAAAATCCTTGGTTGCGCTAAGGTGCTCCAGAAGGGTGTGCAGATCCTTCTCCACATGTCGAACCCGTCATGTTGCTCATATGAATACCAATTTGGTGATACGTCTCGGTTACATTCAAGGCAAAGAGGACGACATTGTGGTTATGACAGTTGGGACTTACTCGTTGTCATCTTTGAAACTGATAACCATACTGGTCAGATAATTTGTGACTGCGTCCGTAAATTGTGAAAGGAATGGTTTCAACTTAACTTTAAACTCTTTCATTATAGCTACCTAGCTTGTAAAATTACTTTACGTTTCTTGTTTATCGCAGGTTTATTCTGAAAATTAGATTGGTTTAGATCTAATATCTACAAGAATAAAGTAAAAAAGTTAAAACAAGAAATAAAATTCAGTTGACTTCATTGTTCAAAAATTGGATTGAAATATATGTACATACTAGTATCATAATGACAATAAATGGCGGCGAAATTACTTTGCTGGAAAGCCCAAAAGTTTACTTGCTATCCAAAAATTACAAAATCGCCAGTATTGGTGAGGGTCTTGAAGGAGTTTACGCAAAGAATAATAGAAAAAATTCAGAAGTTGAAATAATGGGGTGCTTATCTATAAGGACAAGAGAAAAGGATAATAATAATTGAGAAAAAAGAAAAAAAGAGTTAAAAAAATATGAAATGCAGACCCATATCTTGTTCCCAATTTTCGACTGAACAATATATGTTTTGGATGTTTTCTGTTTTTCTGTTTTCTGTGTTTTTGTGTTTGATGGTCCTTCAATTATCTCAAATGATTGACGTTTACTAGTACTCTACATTTCTGATGTATATCTTACAATTCTCATTGGCGTATTATATGTATGAAGTTCTAAATTACATATTCGTTTCATAAGTGCTTCACTGTTTATGATGTCTTGTACTGTGTGTCGTTGATGCATGCAAGATGTTCGTTATTCTGTGGTTTGCATGGTTTGCTATCCAGTTTGATAGTATTTATTTGTGCGTTTCTCTGTAATAAGTGTTCTTGCTTGTGTTTATGCTGTATTTCTGTTACGTAATTTTAGTGATATTTTGTAACTTCCACATATAAGAAGGAGATTTTACTAGCCATAAAACAAATTTCAACCCACTATTTCCCCTTACAATGACTTGTACCAAGTCAGGATATGGTAGTTGTTATAAAATGGTTCGTTTCTATGTATGTAGATCTGTTTTTGTTGCATTTCAGTGTGTGTTTGTTCCTTTGTTTTCGTTTTAAAGTCTTATGTAGACGAATCGCGCGTCTGGCGTATGCTCGAGGGCGTATGTATGTTGGAAATTATCATTGCATGCAAAGATGCTTAATTGACTATTAAAATCTTTTTATATTCGATATAACAGTAAGTCATTTTGGGTGGGTGGTGGGGGTAGTAGGGTCAAAAATCCTTTCTAAATATTTGAATCATGTTATGAATGTTCATGTGTATTATTTATGTAGATAGGTAAGTCGATTCAATACCAAGACGTGCACATGTATATGTTTTGACTTTATGTTCTAAATGTCGTATCATTATGATTTGCAACTATGTTTGTACCCAAGACACAGTTGGTGTAGTTAATCAGATGATTCATCTAGAAAGTTATGCCGATAACAATCTAACCTGGAGGTATCTCTGTAAAACATGATAGTTGTATTATGCGTTTATTTTGTGGTGAGATAGCCGGGAGTTTATGTATCCTTGCTATATCTATTTTCCAGACAACTATTTACCAGATCTATTTTGGGAAGCTGAAATCATCTCTTTTGTCGTAAAGTTTTGTTTTCAACCGATCCTCATTGTCAATTTCTAGATATAAATCCTAATCAACAGTTGTGAAATATCGACCTGTAGAAACATCAAATAAGACCCATAATGTATAATACAAAATTGGTATTAGTAAATCAAAGATACTGGTAGTTTTCATGACAATAATGAGAATTGATTCCCATAATAAACTCTAAATGATTGATCTAACTCTGCATGCATGTTTTATCTATCCTAAATGTGCAAACTGTGTCGAGCATGCATTTGTACAAAGGTTGCACTTGTCATTCTACATTATTCTTCAAACATCGAAATCATGTATAGTTGAAAGGAATTTAACGAGGCAAAAACACGACCAAATCAATCCATTCTCATACAAGATGATTTTTTTTTGTATCCGGTAATTCTTTTTATTTTCTTTAGAGAGATTTTCATTTCGGTAAAAATATTTCATTATCACAGTGATTGATGGGAGGCAACATCCATGCTTGGAAATTTTAATCAAGTTGGACATTTATATGTAGAAATCATTGCCGATTCATTACTTTTTTGCTTTAAAATTTTATATCAATTGCGATTTCGTTATGGTCATCGATGGATATAAACATCAAGAAATCACTACAAGAAACGTCATCTCTTTATGAGGTATTGAGTATATTTCATGTATTTCTTTGTACCCTATTCAGAGGAGAATATCAAAATAATTTCTCCTATAAGATCACCATAGCCTTATTCCAATTACCTTGCAGCGTATAACATTATACTGATATATAATATTTGTATCATTTCCGTATCTTGTGGTGAGATTGAATGGAAGTTTATAACAGTAATTGTTAGATTTCTTTTCCTGAAATAGAACATAAGTTTTTGAAATTATGCAGCGCATTGATCTTCAATGCACAGAACAGCTAACAAAGAATTCTACTAAAACTGCTACTATGGGCAGTCTTAATAGAGAAAATTGTTGACGACCAACGTAATGTAAAGTTCTATAATCATTAAGAAGTATTCTTATAATTTCAATCTGTAGTGAGGTGCGAGCTATTTCTCCATGTTGAACGTCCAATTGTATTTCGTACATTCTCAAAGTGTATGGTTCCGTCAACAATTTCAATGGGACATTGACTTCCAAAAATTGGACATGTCTGTTGCAAACCTTTATCAGACCACTTGGCCACCAAAGCCCAACTCGCTTTCTATATTGTTGTATATGTAAGCATCAACCAAAGGTCATCAATCAGATGGTACCCTTCAGTAAAAGATATTCAAGCTAAAAACCTCAATCTGAACTACTTATATAGTTTGTAAGACTTTTTAAGTGGAAGAGTGTTTGGGTGATTCATTGTTAGATAATATCTGTATATTTATAAGTACAAATACAGACAATAGGCTTCTAAACCCATATGTTATATGCTTGATAATTAGAAACTGTAGTTGACACAGACCTGTTTACCCAGCATAATGTCTCTCAGTAGAATTGTCAGTAGTTTTGCAATGTTGTCAGTAATACTCTCGCTGAGTGCCGCGAAGCGGCACGAAACACCTAGGGGGATTTGGGGGCATGCCCCCCCCCAAATTTTTTTTGAAAAATTAGATGCAATTTCCTGCATTCTGACAGTATCTGCAGTCTTATTCAGATATTTTTTGCAACAAAGATTATAACCTAAAATTTGCATGATTTGAAAAAAAGTTGAGCTTAAGTTAGCAGGTCTCGGGAATATTTCATTTCAAAACACTACAGTACAGGACCTCCTTCTACCTCCCTCTCCCACAAAAACTAAGTCCAACCCTAAAAAAAATTTCGGCAGCACCCCTCCTAGGATTTTAACATTTCATTACCTCCTCACTAAATGACCAGGCCAATAAAAATGGGTTTCGTAAGAAAGAAAATAAGAGACATGTGGGACAGATCCATTTATAAGATATGGATCATTCACATCTCCTGCCTACACATAGAAAATAGAATAAAAACTGACCTCCTGCGATTTTAGAATCGGGAAACATCAGTTTAAATGCTTTGTTGAATGTACCGGCAGATGACAGGGGTAGGTTTAGTTCTGCTATCAACTCGCACATCATAACCTCTACTTTAGTGGTGGCACGTTGCCGGTTCAGTTCAATAGTGTACAAGTCTTTGTACTTGACAATGGATAAAATGAAGCAGAGAGAGTATATCAGAATGGTCGAACCACAGAAAACAACAACAAAAACACATGAACACTATACAGAAGACTAAAGATTGAGCAACTCTCAACACAAAGTGGTGGTGAACTAAATTTCTCGGTAACGTTTAATAGTTCGAACACCACAAGTGACAACAGCTGGGTTTCTATTGTTAAAATATGTAGATGAGCAAATGATTAAATATCATACAACGGCGAATTGGTGGTTTGACTCTTGTCTCACTTTAAGGTTTATGTACCCTTCTGTAGCCATTTTTGTACGAATTTTTCAAACCTCAATTGTATCAAAACTAAAGATATAATAAATAATAGAGATAGGTTATTTAGTACATGTTCCAAGGGGAAACTTGATGCAAAGCATTATTTTTTACTGTTTCATTGCATTTGATAGAAAAAGAGGACTCTGTGGCAAATAAATCAAGATTTTTATAGAAAATCCACAGCCTTTAATACAGAGATTTTTGTTATAAAATTTGAAACATAAATTCCTCACTTGATTTTCTATGATGTGCTAGTGTTTATTTTTTACAAAAAGTTCTAAGTAACCTGTAAATTCCAAAACACCTCGTGCTGAGTCACTAAAGTCGAGCGAACCCTCAAAGGTGTACTTGATTTTGGCCATATTTATACTTGTCTTAACCAATAACTACATTTATAAACTTGTTTTAAGGAAATCAATGCTAGCACTGCATGCAATAATCCTATATCTATCAGTCATCAAATTGCCAAATATGAAAGTACAAAGATAAAGGCTGTGGATTTTCTATAAAAATCTTGATTTATTTGCCACAAAGTCCTCTTTTTCTATTAAATGCAATGGAACAGTAAAAAATAATGCTTTGCATCAAGTTTCCCCTTGGAATATGTACAAAATGGCCTATCTCTATTATTCATTATATCTGTAGTTTTGATACAATTGAAGTTTGAAAAGTTCGTACAAAAATGGCTACAGAAGGGTACATAAACCTTAAGAATTCATAAAATTTATAAAAAAAGAAAAAAATGCAATGGTTGTCGTGTGTTGGTGTGGTTCATCATGTTTATAGCCGTTTCATGTTTCTTGTTTTTCATATAGATTAAACCCTTGGTTTTATCTGTTTGAATTGCTTTACACTTGTAATTTTGGGTCGTCCATATCTGTTGTTCGGTGTGACCTAGGGCTTTGTGTTGAAGGTCATACTTTCAACTTTAATTGGTAACTTTTTATACATTGTGACTTAGATAGAGAGATGTATCATTGGCACTCATACCACATTTATATTGAGCAACTCCCAACACAAACTGGTGGTGTACTTAAATTCTCAGTAAGGTTTCGAGCTGCACTAGTGACAGAAGCCGAGTTTCTATTGTCAAAATATGTAAATGCAAACTATTTCACATCAATGGTGAATTGGTGGTTTGTCTCTTGTGAACCCAAATTCTAATGCAACAACGTTTGTAACGTTCATTTTGATTGGATAACGTCACTTTCTTACATGGCATCAATTGACAATTGATGCTATGGGACGTACGCGCAAGCGCAGACGGCATATGGCAGATTTTAAATACATGTTTTAACGTTATTTTCTGTCAGTTTCATTAGAATGGAGATAACAATATTGTATTTTAATCTCCGACGGCATCAATTGGGGATTTGATGGTCGTAAATACCCGTTTACTGTCTCCGCTAACGGGTCGTCAGTAAACTTAATTTGCGACCATCAAATCCCCAATTGATTCCGTTGGAGCTTAAAATACAATACAGTTATCTCCTAAGTAATCATTAAATTTATAAAAAAAGAAAACAATACAATGGAAATAATTTATTTTCAGTATTTGAAACATTTCAATACATGTAACAACATATAAATATATTTCATTTACTTACAAATAATAAACTTCATGAATAAATATAACTTATCACAATATTGTAAAAAAAGATTTTTGTCTCATGTCCTAGATTTGCTTCCTGTATTATAGATATAACTCTGAACCAGCAAAATCTATTTATTTACACTAATGAAAGGTAATAATACCACGAATACTGTCAATATTTTCACCATTTTTTTTAATCTGCTATCATCAGAACAAATGTTTAACCTTCATGATTAGTTTCTAGATTTTTGTTATAAACAAAAGTCCAGAGCACTTGAGACATATTGCACAACTCCATTGATATATCCTAAAACATATTCAATACTGTTATAAAATGAACATATATTGGATAAATGAATTATGATGTATATTTAAAAATAAATTTATCAATAAAAGCCTTACACATTTTTGTCTAAATGTTAGATTGTCAAAACAGTCATCTCCACTTTATAGAGCCTCTAATTCTGTTCTGTTTTGTAATGTATGCATCAACTTTTTGTTAGGCATAATGTGAAAAACAAAGTACAGTAGCTCCCTATTCCATTGTCAAAAATAAATTCATATTAAAGAGGATATTTTACTTGACAACTTTTGAAAACCTGATAGTAAATTGCTAGTTAAAACAATAAAATGTGTGATAGAACATGTAGAATGCATCAAGATTATGTTAACTATTGTTTGTTTGTTATTCAATGGTAACAAATTTTACAAATCTCCATGACTTCTATTAAATATTCATTGCCACATTTTCGATCACATTCATCATGGTTCAACTCCATTCTGTTTGGGACTTCTATCTTTACCGGAAGTGACCTCCTGATGTTTGCGACCACCATATAATCATTTACAATAGACCAATTTCGAGTTCCTTTTCTGAATAAGTTAACCCCAGGTAAATTGATGTAAATGGTTTCTTTCAATAATATCATTAGCATTGGGACATTGGAAATGTTCAAAAATGCATGATGGTAAAAGTTGTCTATGAAACAGACAAGAAACAATGGACTGTTTCAAAATGTTTAGTCCACTGCATCCATAATATCACATAAGTCTTCCATATCAGGTGAATCTCTGATTGGATGTTCCAATGAGTAAGCTTCTGACATGTCCTGTGGGAACAAAGGCTGCATGAACAGACTCTCAAAAAAGTTCTCGTTCATTTTTTTCATATTTTGTTCCCTATTACAATTTGAGCATTTAGTATTTGAAGACATTTCTCCCAGAGATTCACAAAAACGACACGATATTTTCTGTTCTTCAGTTTTTAAGTCTTCTAACAGATTAGACAATTGGTTTTGAACCACAGCTGATTGGTTCATTTCATTCAACCTGTTCAAATCATCTAAAAGAACATCTTTCCTTGTATTGTTTTTTAAAGTATACTCCATTGCTATTCTTTCATTCATATTAGCTTCTTTAATCCAGAAGCCTTTTTTGGAATGTTTAAATTGAGTTGGATTCTTAACAAAGAATTGATCAAATTGACGGGCCAGATTTTGAGTCTGGTTAACGTCATTCTCCGATTCCGAGTCCTTGTTTCCCTCCGATAACTTTGATGATTGTGTATCGGACTCTTTCATTGAACTTCCTTTATCATCAGTACTCCTAGAATCACTAGGCGTTAGATCACTGGACTTTGAGCTTTGTGACTCCATGTCAATAGAACTGTCATTATAACCAGACTTCTGCAGTGAATCACATTCTGACTCGCTCTTCTTTTCCTGCTCGTCCATTTCATCACCAACGAGAGAATTGCAAGTTTCTGAGAAACTTTTATCCTCACCTGACTTTGTAATTGTTTCGTCTGTGGTTTTAGAAACAGAAAATGAATTTAACGAGCACCTTAGTTTCTGACTGGCTACAATTTCTCGTGAATCACTGGAACTATCGTCTTTAAACAGATCAGGGTCAATCATAAACAGGTAGTCAGCTTCTTCATCCTAAATAAAATAAGAGACACTTTAGACACTTGTATCTTTACTAACAAAATCAATCCCCCCCTTTTTATCTTTATAACAGATCATTTCAATACTTGAATAAAGCCTATTATTAGGCATTAATTTCAAATTGTTTTATATTTATCAATCAAAAACTTATTTTTTCTCTTTACTTATTTATAAATTGCATGTGACCTTCAAGCATACTTATAGGTTGTTGGTTTTTCTGTAAAAATTGTTTTACACTAGTTGTTTTAAGGCCCTTAACAGCTTGCTGTTCGGTGCAGGCCAATGTTCCTTGAAGGTTGTACTTTGACCTATCATGGTTTACTTATAACTAATTGTGACATCTTCTTATATCTACGAATGTTCAATATAAGATGTCTATTGGTTATTTAAGTTGTTGGTTTGCTGTCTTATTGACATGTAAGCTACATCTTCTATTATTCCTAACATTAAACTTACTTCAGTTGGCTCCTGACTTTTTTCTATATTTTCTTTTAATTCGTCCATTTGTTTCAGTAACACATCAGATTGCTTCAATAGCTTTAATGCATCCCGGTCTTCTTTCATTATTCTGTTGAATTTCCGTCTAGGTACTGTGTATCTCATTTGTATCCCCTCTACCCAGAGAACTCCGAACAACCATGGAGGGTCTGAGTGCCTCTTTCTCTGAGTGGCTGTGGCTGTAGCTGAAGCTTTAGATTCTTTTGCTTTTGCAATCTGAACAAACATTAACAAATTAGCATACTCAATAAAAGAGCTAATAAAAATGCTGAAAATGTGTAAATTTCTCTAGATTTTGATTTTAACTGATCACAAAAAATAATGTATGTACCCTGAATAAAGTGTTAGGTTAGCATTTTTTGTAATAAATGATAGAATACTGTATTTAATGATTTTCTTCACATTTATAGCAATAAGGTAATTAGGTGAAAAGGCCTCTGTAAGTAATCCTTAATTTTTTTTAAATTCTTGTTTAAATTTTTTTCTTCCAGATATATATGCTTGCTTACCTCTTGGTTATTACTAAGCTCCAGTAGGTACATCAATGAAGAACTTGTGTTCTCTCCCGATGATGAGTCTGAGATTGATATTGCAGTGCTACCCTTGTCGCCAGCCTGGGTGAATATCGCCTAAAAATAGACATGTTTTACAATGATACAAAAATCTAATAAATTTGAGTCATTCATAGTTATTTTTATTACTTACATCGAATTGTATGATTAGAGAAATACAGAAATTATCAAAAACGAGTAAATATGTTTCTAAATTAATGGAATCTTTTGTTTCTAGAAGAAAAGTAAAAAAAAATATCAATTTATTAGTTATAGCAAAAGAAAATAACATTACTACCTTTTGAATGGTTCTTTAAAGAGAGTAAAAAATTAAGAATCTTACAGTAGAAAGAGTGAAAGACAGAGAAATCTTAAAAACCATTGGGTATTAAAAACCGCAATATATGACGGGACTGGTCTGTCGAGAGGTGATAGGAAATGTAACATGAGTAACAGTCATGTGTAATTAAGTTTGAATTGATTCAAAAGTTTCCCAGAAGAAGATTTGATTTTTTTAATGACAGACGGCAACAGATTGCAAAAGCTTTGCTTTTTTGTGATGAGGTGAAATATTTACCTTATGTCTGGTTGTGGCCACCCCTCTGGTATCTCCACCTGTCCATAAAGGCATGGGGTATGATAGAACAGTCATTGGCTGGTAAAATCCTCCCATCACTTGTGGGTAAAATGATAAACCTGAAATCAAACAATACATTTTTATTAAAAAGTATAATCATAATATACAGCATGAATAAGAGAAAATGGCAAACTGGTCAAATCTTTCTGAAACAATGTAATTGTCATGAAAAGAAATAAAAAAAGAAACATTTCCTTACCTATCAGTACCTGAGAAGCACATAATTATAAATTTTTTAGTTAACTTTTTTTGTCTTTTTTTTTTTTAACTTTTGCAAGTCATTTTGTTTTGCCAAGAAAGATAACTTTAGGGCAAAGCATATTTCATTCAGGGGGAGATAATTAGCAAGTTCAACCAAATTTTACATCTTATGAAAATGAAAATATTTATCTTTTCCATCTTATCTTTTATATATTTGTAAATTTATTGATCTAAATATCCAAAAATATGTCAATTTCTATCAATAAGTTTGAGTTTTATTTGTCAAATGAAATCCTCCTATATTATCAATATAGCACTTGTTAATTGAGCACCTTATATTCTGCAAGCAATAATGGCATTTGATACCAACCAATATAATTCAAAACATTTATTCAACTAACCTGATTGTGGATAGTACGGCCATTGTATGTTTCCTGGGTTGGCATTAGTGATTGGTGGTTGTTGTGACAACTGAACAACAGGCATGATTCCACCTTGATACATTGCCCCTGTACCCTGTGGTGTCAATCCAATTCCATACATATTAGAAAAGGCTATTTTGGGTGGTCCACCTGCTGGTTTCAATACAGGCCCGGTTGTAGTCATGGGAAAAGGTGGACACAACATACTGACATCCTCTGCTTTGAATGATTTAAATCTACGGGTTTCATCATGATCGGTGGAATGTCCCCGTTTTAACCCATGAGAAGATTCCTGTTGCACACTATATTTACTGGTCATGTTGAGTAAGACCAGATTGCTGTCGTGTTTTGCCTGTTCTAAGTACATTTTTTCCTGTTGTTTGGTATGTTCTTGAAGTGTCTCTTGTGTCAATGACATGAGAACATTAGGTTCTTGAATGGGTAAAAGTATAATCTGTGCTTCTCTACTGGTCTCTTCTCCAATTTCCTCTGCTTGACAAGATGGACTAGGGACCATATCTTCTTTCTCAGATACAAGTACCTGCAAGATACAAATTCTAATTTGACATAGGGACTAAAACTTAACTTCATTACTACTAACTTATGTGGACTTTTGTTACATAATTTAACAAAACTTATTGTGTGGGTTGGTTAAAAAAATAATCATCATTCATTGTAATGTAATACTGTAAATTCAGAAATTATTGCAAATAATGCAACTTGATGTGCATTGTGTTTGGTAGATTTACAACTTATTATAACCTAATTCGCCTTATATTGATTATGGCTTCTTAGATCCCTATTGATAATGTAGCTACTCATATTTTCAAGTACTTCTCCATTCTCTGCTTTCAAATTTTGGGGTCTGAGCTGTTCAGTCTTAATTTTATGACAATCATTGTATAACATGTATAAATGACATTTACACAAATCAAATTTGACTTTCAGAAAATCATTGTATAACATGTATAAATGACATTTACACAACTCAAATTTGATTTTCAGAAAATCATTGTATAAATGACATTTATACACATTTATTTTGATTTTCAAATGATCATTCTTCTATAAGTGATACTTGTGAATTCATGTTGTGAATTTCAAACAATGAATATAAAAGTGATACAAAAGTATTAAATTGTATGAACATTTAACTGGAACAATGTGGGGCAAATATTCACACAAATAGGACAAATTTATAGCTACAAAAAGATCTAAAATAGACTATGGGTGTGAAAAGAACAATCCAAAAAGGAAGAAGAATACATAATTTGTGACAATTAAGGTGTAAATTTCAGACGATTGTTTAAGTGATATTTTTTCAATTAATGTGTGTTATGAATAAATAAAACGGCCCTATTTACACATTTTGGACATACCACAAATGACAAATTTGAAAATACTTCCAAAATTTTTCTGTATTTAAAATATTTGCTTTATAGAAAGTAATTTGTAGGTTAAAGAGAGTAATTTGAATCTTCATGACTGCAAAAGTTTATTCTGAGGCTGTTCTATAAATAAAACATACCTTGGTGCTGCTACAAAAACTAGGTGGTTTTGGATATGGAATGTCGACTCCAAAATCAGGTACTTCGTCAGAATCTGTAAAGGTAATAAACAATTATTATGAAGATAATGACTTAATTGAGAGATGAAAAACAACAATAAAACATGTCAGCTTGTTAATTATCAAAGAGAATATCTTTTCAACGTAACTTACTAATTTAATTACTCCAACACATATTTTTCTACATTTTCTATAATTTGTGGAACGATGATTATTTAACCGTATAGGAAAATACTTCTGATCAACTAAACCACAGTTAATCATGACAAGATTTAACAATAGTTTTACAAAAAAAATCTTTCAGAATTCACCATTCCAAATTCAAATGCATTCTGGGAAATATTTTCAAAAGTGTACACCAAAACTTACAATTTGTAAAAAATGTCTTGTACATTGACATTTTCGACCAAAGACATTATTTTGATTTCATTTGGCGTTGAAACAATTCCTAAAATCATTTAGATTCTGAAATTGTGCAAACTTATTAAAATATTATTCGAAAATATAATATTTTTTTCTCAACAAAATGATGAATACTAACCAATGGCATTACTGTCATCTGTGTAACTGTCATTCCCGCTTCTCTTGTCTGATGATGATGAATAGGTTTTAGGTTGGCTCATCAAAAATCTAAAATAAAATAACAAATCTTATATTTCTAAAGTTTGGATAAAATTGTCTATACCATAAACTTCTTGTATTCATAGGAATGGAATAGGCCGTGTTTTAAAGCTGGGACATTTTCACATTTGTGGTGAAACTTTTGTGGGGTATTATTTCACAATTAGGCAAACACAAAATGCAATTTGTGATGTTGTTAACTATAAGAAAACATCCTTATTACACAAAATGAAACATTAGTTTTCTTCACTAATCTGAAAATCATCAAAGTCAAAATGAATCTTATTATTATAAAACTGTGCAGTGTGTACAAATTTGATAAGGATACATAAAAGAAAACTTGAGTTATCAAGTCCCCTCATTGGCACTTACACCACATCTTCCTATATCTATCTACATATGAATCAAAGCATTGGAGTACTATAAAGGCAGTTTCTATGTAATGTTTTTTTTTTTATGAATCCTAGTTTCTAATCCTTATGCAATAAAATGGCAACTGACTAGAGACTATATTGATCAATTTCAGGCTATTTTCATCATGTATTAACTTTTTATAAAAGGCTTGAACAATTAAAGTTTAGAAATTGAACTTTTTTTATTCAGAAACAAAGGAAAGGGATTACCACAATTCTTCATGGCATTACATCAACAAATAAACAGCTGTGCCCTTTAATATCACACACTTTACATTCCTGACATTTACAATGACAGTGCCTTGGCCAGACAATTAACACTTAGATAGGCGTGTCATACTTTCCTTTGAAATAAGTTACAGTAGAGACAAATGAAATTGTGAATATTTGACAACAATTTGACTCTGTGTCATAATTCACAGTTTGTTTACTTTTGTCTTTTGTCAAATCAAAGGAAAGTCATCATAGAGTTATGACTGATCTTTTGACAACAATGTTTGATGTTGTTTGTATATAACTAACCTTTTGATATTGTTTGTGTAGCTAAGTTGTTCATAGGTTCCTGATAAATTGTCGTCCAATATCTCATTACACTGTTCATTTCTTGTGGCAGACTGTAAACAGAAAGTCAGTTATGTCATAATTTATAATTTTACGTCATTGTTTATTAACTCAAATAAATAAATAAATATCAAATCATTTTGTTGATCATATTTATATCTAGGGGATCACAATCGAATATAAAATGATACATTCTGCTCACCTTTTTAGACAATTGACTTAAAATGTAGTTGTTGCACAAAGGTTAATAAATTCTGTTTCTCAATAAAACCCAGGTGATATTCTGCTAATTTATTTGACAATTAGCTGTAATAGTAACTTCTGTTCTGAACAAAACGCAGGTAATTTGGACAATTAAAATGCAGGTGAATTTCTGCTAAATTATTTTGACAAACAATCTTTTAATTAATAGTAACTTCTGTTCTGAATAAAACACAGGTGAAATTCTGCTAATTTAGTTAAACAATGCAGGTGAAATTCTGCTAATTTATATAAACAATCAACTAATTAAATCCTGTTTCTGAGTAAAATGCAGGTGAATTTCTGCTAATTTGTTTTGACAATCAATTGCATAAGTAACTTCTTTTTCTGAATGAAAGGCAGGTGAAATCCATCAACTTTATTAGTTGTGTCTATTTCTGTATAAAATGCAGGTGAAATTCAAATAATTTACTTTGACATCACGTTTAAACAATAATGGAATGCAACACTTTGTGATTTTAATGACTTACAACTACAAATTTCCACCACACCATTTAAAAAACTTAATTAGGAAGATTCAAATTAATCATAAATGATGAAAGACTAAGGATATATCTACGGGGTTCATCTTATTTTTTTAGTAGCAGAAAATCACTACATTTTTGTTTAACGACCAATCTGTCCAGCAAAATTGACAATTTCAACTTTTATTTATTGTGTTTGAATGTACCACTAGCTATTGTAAAAATCTTGCAGCTGTTTTATATCAAATATTGTATTTTTACCATGAAAATACTGCATGAGCATTTATTTTTTACAAATTTTACCTGTAATTTCTTCTTGGCTTCTTGGGTTCTGATTGAAGTCTCCTCTGTGTCACCATCTGAAATTAACAGTTTTAAAAATAAATCTTAGAACTTGCAAAAAAAAGAAAGAAATGCTGTTCAGCAAAATTTTTTCAATACCCCTTTTTATGTGAATGAAACTTGGTGTTTTTTATACTGATAAGAATAAAAGAAATGCAAGAGCTACTTATACAAATGAATTCCCCTTTTAGTAGCTTTGGCAAGAATCAATACTGTAGTTAAAATTGTTTTTCCCTTTGGTCACAAATATCTTTATTGTCTAAAATTAGTACTTTAGAAATTAAAATTGTCTAATGTATCTTAAGACTGATTTTGATTACAACCTTCTTTTGGTATTTATTAATGTATTGTTCTTTTGTAATGCTTAGATGGTAAATGTTGCTAGGAATGTTTCCCAATGTGTATCCATGTAACACTTTCCTTTAAAAGCTTGTTTGTAAATGGCCTAACCAGGAATTTGGCTAACAGATTGGAAAGGTTCCCCATATTTACCCTTTTCATGTATTATTTTCTGTTCAGTGTTTGATTTTAATTGCTCTTACCAGAACTTTGATTAACAGATCTAGATTGGAAAATTTCCCCACATGTACCCTCCCATGTATTGTTTTTTTGTACAGTGTTTGATAGTTATTGCTCTTACCAGGAGTTGGACTAACAGAAACATCTTCAGTCGGTTCTTCTACGATGTTTAGGGCAACGGTTCTAGCTTCATCTACTACAGGCTGAAAATACAAATTATTTCTATATAAAATAACAATTAGTGTTTGTTCATGTTGTTACTATAGTAAAGGCAGTTAATGTGGCAAGGGTTTTATTTTTTTTAATAATTTTATAAAGAAAAACATCACCTGGAATAAAATTTCTTCTCAAGAAAGATCAAGAACAAGAATGTGTCCTTAGTACACTGATGCCCCACTCACACTTTCATTTTCTATGTTCAGTGGATTGTGAAATTGGGGTCAAAACTTTAATTTGGTATTAATATTAGAAAAATTATATCACAGGAAAAATGTGTACTTAGTATTAAAATGGTTGGACTTCAACTTCAGGGCTATTCCAGAAAAAAATGTATGGGGGTTGGAAGGCACATTATATTAATAATACATTGGTGATGGGTATCAGAGCAACTTTTCACACTATAATGCACTATAAGTCTCAATTACAATTGTCTGGGTGGCGGGTGCTTGCAAAAAGTGCCTTCAAACCCCCCCGATACATTTTTTTCTGGAATAGCCCTCATCAAAAACTACCTTGACCAATATGATTTTTTGTCAAACATATGCCACTAAGTGGTGCGATAAACAAGACAAAGACCAACTCACAATAAATAGTACACAAAACACAACATACAAAGCATAAAACTCATACTGTTAGAAATAACTCACCTGTAGTAGCAATTTTCTGATTAATCTGAGATTTTTATGATATTGCTCCGGTTCCTCAGCAATACATTCTTGACGGGGTGGTGGTGAAAAAACATCTATGTTTTGTGGTCCCCTGTTAAAAAACATTGATAATTTCATCTTCATGTCCAGTCAGTAAGTTCACACGTGTAAAGAAATAGTTAAAGTAAAATATCAGTACAATAAAAATGAAAATGTTTTGAATATGGAAAAATCAAATGGGCGTCATCTAACTGTCATAACACGTGCAAAAGTTGTTAATTAGATCTTTCGTCCTATTGGTTCTTTTTCATATTATCACTTACGATTGTGACGTTTCAATACAATTTCCTGTATGCAAGTTTAATAAAAGCCTACGATCTTTGGTGGTAAGTGTCACCATGGTAATCATACCATATTCCCTCAAATTGCAAAATTGTATAAATAAAGTGTTAGTAAACAACGCAACAATTCATTAAAATTTATCAACAAGCTTACAAAAAACACATCTCCCAAGAAGAACTAGCTTCCTGAACGTGTTTACTTGAACCAAAGTTACATAAATAAACCTTGCAAAAATTGCTAATTTGTGAAAGTAAAAAATATGTTTGTTTGTTCGATTGAGGATGAAAGAATTATAAACTAAACCTGAGCTTTTACAACCAATACGAAAGGAGATCTCTTAGGCCACACTTAAAATAATTTAGTTTTCCCAAACCCTACTTAAACACTTTTTTTTTTTTCACCAAAGAGAAATTTAAGTGTCAGATTTTTTCAGGTCTTCATGTCTATCTGATTGAAAACACTTTTTCACATGAGGACATTACAAGATTTTGAATAGGCAGCTATTGTTTGGGGGTAAGTAGGGTGAGGGCAAACAAAAATATATTATTTTCTTATGCCTCATAAACTATTGCATATTAAGGGAAAGGTCAAAGTTTATGTACATTCCAATTATAAAATATATTCAAACTTACTTGATGACTGTATGCTGACCGATGATAAATTCCAATCTTTTGGACCAGGGGTTAATAAAACTGGACCATTCTGTCTTCACATAAATCCAGTCCCCATTGTGGGTCCTGAATCTAATCTTTGGACTACTAATGGTTGTGCCCTTTGAAGTAACCACTGCAAAAAAAATCATTCTAAAACTGTCATAGCTATAAACACTTTAGAAATTCTTTGGTTTAGAGGTTTAGCACTATAAAATCATGTTCAATCCACCATTTTCTACATAAAAAAGAATGCCTGTACCAAGTCATCAATAGATCAGTCCTTGTCCATTAGTTTGATGTGTTTTATCTTTTGATTTTGCCATTTGATTAGAGACTTTCCATTTTATATTTTTCTCTGAGTTCAGTATATTTTTGATTTGACTTTTTTAATTGTCTGGTAAAAATGTGTTTGCATTCAATACATTTATATATAAAAGAATATGTGCCATGAGGACATCATGGCATATTTATAATAAGAATCTGTTTCCAGATATAATCAGGCCACAAGCACTATATTTCAGTAAACAGGGATCATATCCATGATATATCAGATCTCATATCAGTAGCCAGAAGATATTTACACTAACCTTGTCTATAAATATTATAAAGCTGTTCAAATTCTTCAGGATGATAGAAGTCAAAGATGGACATTCCAACCATATCTTGTGGTAAATATCCCAATAATGGTATGGCACTGAAATAAACAAATCAAAATTAGTGTGATAATAATACAGCACTAAAATACACCTATTAAAATAATGTTACAATAATCCCCAACAGATATTAAAACAATATGGAATATGTTATCTTTGGATATATTTCTTTTTTAAATTACCAACAAAGATTTTGTCAGGTTAACGGTTTGAATCTAATAGTTTATTTCCTTTCAGATACACCACCTTGATTCATCAGCCATCTTATTTGCTATCCAGTTATAGCAGTTTACCCTGGTTGATACCCACTAATAAACAAACTATGATGACCATCATGCCACATCTTCTTTGTTTCATATGTAAAGTAAACTGATCATAAATTTGTGATTTATTTTAATTCATAATAGATAGTTTCTAGCACTAATCCATTTGAAGATTTCAATAATTAGGATAAATAGATAGACAAAAAATAAACAAAATCAACATTATATCAGTAATTTTCTGGCTGCTGTTTCAATTTCACCATGTTATTTTTTTAAAAATAAATAAAAAAATTGTGCAAAAAATTGAGCAATTAATTTTTTTTTTTTTTTTACAGTTGAAATCAAATATAGCCTTCAATAAAAGAATATGTGGTATGATTGCAAATGAGACATCTCTTATCAAGAGATCAAATGACATGGAATTAACAACTATAGGTCAGTGTACAACCATCAACAATGAGCAAAACCCATACTGAATAGTCAGCTATAACTTTGTTTATAGGTCCCTAAAGATTGTTTAATGAGCTATATTGGATATTTGTTGTTTCAGTCCATATTTGTATATCCATGCCTAACATACATCTAGAAATTATTGAAATGTTTACAACACAATTTTCACTGTAATTTTGCAATTATGTTTTACCATTCAAACTAAAGAAAATTAAAAGTATGGAAGAAACATGTTACATACATGTATGATGCAAACAGT
The DNA here is from genome assembly GCF_963676685.1 of Mytilus edulis. Lineage (NCBI taxonomy): Eukaryota > Metazoa > Mollusca > Bivalvia > Mytilida > Mytilidae > Mytilus > Mytilus edulis. Next base: position 58,988,517 of record NC_092356.1, read on the forward strand.
AAGCTTGTTAAAAAGCTAGCAAAAATGGATGATTTAAAATTATGAGGGTCAATTAGAACTTTATTTATGAACCAGTGTTCTCCCCAGGATTTTTTGATAGCGCTGCGGTAAGCGCGCGATGACTGATTCATTCACCATTTTTACATAATGTTACATTTATATATAACTACCATGTTGTTGATATTATATTTCATATTCAAAAACATGCATTTTGTATACATATGCTTTCACTAAAATGGAAAAAAGTTACATTTTAAATATTATGTTTTAAAAATTAAAATAACTAGATAATTTATATGATTTGATTTCATTACCATCCTTCCAATTGTTTTGTGTGAGAGTAAATATGCACTTTTAGTTGTTTGACTTATAAACTAGTTATACATCCTTTACAACTTCATAAATTTACTGAAGTTTTCAATGACAATGATGACAAGATTAGTATTTTTTCATTAACTTTTATTAACATTTCTAGCAAATTACAACTTTTCAATAAAAATGAGTTAAGTATTTAAAAAGAAGAAATGAAATTGCCCTTTCAATAATATTCAAATGTTATCAAAGACTTGCTTAAAAAAGGCTAACATGTTCCAAAATGAATATGAAAGAAATCCTATGTAATTTTTTTTAGATTTTTATCTAATTTTTAACGTTGAATTACCAATCAAATAAATTATGTTTGCCAATTGAAACAATTATCACATTTAGAGGTAGTGTTTGAGATCATTTTATAAATATTTGAAGACTTGCCACCAGATAAGTTTGTCAAGATTTCCCTTCCCAAATTATCTCCCTTAATGGCTAACACAACTTCCTGTTTACATTTGTGGCTTAGGTAGCATGAAATGCCATTCCTTATCCAAGCCATCCTATGTTTATATTAAATTTAAAGCATTATCCAATTGATATATTTTGATGATTGGTTGACAATTATCGATATTTTCTACATATTTACACAAATTTTTCGTTTCGTTTTTTTCTCTGATCCATTTGGAAAAGAGTGATGGATGGACAACTTCGTAAAATGGACTTGTAATGAATCCCTTGATAACATGAATGCTTCCTTGAAGCAATACAGGTTCAACCGCGGTTGTATACGTAAAAATAATGAAATAATCGTAGATGGTTAACAAAAAATGATCGAGACCACGTTGTCAGAGAAGGGGTAAGACTTCCTTCAAATAACATTTAGATATGAACTTTTCAGCACCAGAGACATGTTTTATATGTCTCTGTTAGCACTGTTCATTACTTTTATGAAGTTTCTGCATCTTTTTAAAGTGAAAACTCGAGGAAGGAAATGTTTATTTGGCAGTAAAAGTTTTGCAAATGGCACCATTTTGTTCATTTATTGAACTGGCCCCTCCGATATTTGACTACATTGGGTTAATTTACGATCTCTCGGTTATTTCAACCAGTCGATCACGTGATCGGATTGTGTACAAAATAATACAGAAAGTTAGAAAATTCAAAAACAATAGCGCTGATTTTGATTGGATAGCGCTGCGGTCTGCCCAAATACCACAGCGGTAAATTAGGATGGCGCTGAACATCACGGTGCTAAAACTGCCTGGGGAGAACACTGTGAACTGTGTATTGCTTTCTAGATGTGTAAATTATACCTACTTTGGATGTATATATGTGTAAGAACAGAAGAGACTGTGTCTTGTGCCAAAGGTTTTCTTCTCTGTAGTCATTTCTGACAAATCTGTAAAATAAAATTAAATAACACAATAAGAAGCCGATTTATTTTCTCTGTAGTCATTTCTGACCAATCTGTAAAATAAAATTTATGTTGAACAGTTATATCATGTTATGGAGGGGTATTTGCGAAAAATACCAGTAAAGGGTCTGTATGATTCGGTCCCAAGACTGGTATTTTTTGCAAATACCCCTCCATAACATGATATATCGGTTTAATTACACCGAATAGATTTGTATTGAAACTTTCTGTACAGCTGAAGATATATTTTTTTTACTTGAAAGCATGATTTTGAGGATGAGAGGATATCATCATTAAACCGCAGGAATTATACATGTACTCAATACACGTAAGCTCACTTTTTTATGTAACGTTATATCCGAAATTTGTTGGCGGGAAGAAAAGGAATATCCAAAATGGCAAATACCATGGTATTTGAGGAAAATTCACCGGCAGTGGTGAAAAATAGGAAAATTCGTTTGAAATGAACAAAACATATAAGAATATGTGAAAAATACACTGCCTATCAACCAATCAAAATATGGCTTTCTTAAATATGGTGTAATTAAAAGGAAAATATAATGCTTTCTTTTTGGGAGTTGAAAGTTATTCTCTCTCTCCAAAAAAAAAATCAAGGATCATAAGTTTCTGAAAGTATACATTGGTAAAAGGAGATAGAAATATTGATATTTACAAGTATAAACCACATTATTTCAAAGTGTTACATTATTTTTACTTTGGACATGTTAAAACTTTCCCTAATTTCTCACACATATGTAATAAATACTTACTTCCATTATATGCAGAATTCAAAGGTTGACACTCCAATAATAAGAACTGCTTTGGTTTGATTTTGTCTGAATTAAATTTCTTCATAGAAACTGATGCTTGAAATGATGTATACTGATCTTTCTTCTCAAGGTTGAAACCACTTTTCAGTGATTTATAGTGCCTGAAATAAAATTAAAATACCTTAAAAAAATATTCTTTATTTGTGTGCATTAATTGATAAACAATGATGGCTTCTCTTCCCACATTGCTTGGACTAAAAAAGTATTTCAGAGCTTTGGTATCCAACGAAAAATAATGAATTCACAGTACGTATAAAATTGAGAATGGAAATTAATGGTGAATGTGTCAAAGCAACAGCAACCCGACCATAAAGCAGACAACCTTATTTGGTATTTCAGATTTTGATGAAAAGATTACTCACCTTAATCTACAGTATAAAACCTTCTTAGGTGGTTCTGATGTGGCATTGCCATCTTCATCAACTAAAATTAATAAAAACAAGTTGTAATAAAATAGGTGGCTTTGCCGTTATGAAAAAGCCTTGTTATTTTTAAAATCAGTCAATCTATATCTCAGTCAAATGGTCTTGTTACGCTGATCAGTCTATCTTTATGAAAGTCAGTTTTTTATCATTCTTAAATGAATTATGATCAGATGATCACAACTCAATTTAATGGTTATCCCAATATAAAGTTAAACAATATGTGGTGTGACTTCTAATGACACAACTCTCTACCCGAGACCAAATGACAAAAAAGTTAAAAGCTATAGGTCACTGTACAAAACCCATAATGAACAGTTAGCTATTAAATGTCAAAAAATGACAAATGGAAAACAAGAAAACTAATGGCCTGATTTATGTTCAAAACTAGGAACAGAAAACAAATAAGATATACATCAACAAACAACAACTACAGGCTCCTGACTTGTTAATCTTATAATGACAAAAATGAGTGTATTCGCCTTTATGTGAAGGCAATACTTTGATTCAAAAAATATTTCATCTTTCGTAGATGTCATGGATGTATAGTGTAATGAGGTCAAACAATGTCAGGGGACAACAAACAATTATTTATTTAAGATGTCAATCTCTAAGTTAACTAGTTTTGAAACATTAAATTTTACAGAGAATTGAGAATCTGCCATCAAGACAAATTTCCTTCATCATGTGTTAAATGAAAAAAAAAAAATGTAAAGTGACAAATAATGACAAGAAATTCTATTTTTTAGAATACTTGACCTTTCAAAACTGTTAATTATATGACCATCTATCCCCGTCTACACCTTGTGTGATCTTCATATTCAACAACTGTTAATTATATGACCATCAATACCAGTTAAATCACATTTATAAACATGTGAGAAAGAAAACTCAACCATGATGACCTAAGCTGATCGTTTATTATAATAAATTAATATATATTAATATATAGACACAATGGAAAAGTGATTGTTTTATTACGTCAATAGTTCTAGCGCGACAGACTATCACTTCAACCGAGACAGATTTTCAAATAGGGATTTAGAGTGCTTCACTTGTCTGAAATTAAGATAACACCTGCCTTGTTTTATAAGTAAATTACTGAATAACAACTGTTTGGTTTTAACTGTATTAAAAAGTATTTTTTCTAATAAAGAACATTTTGAATAAAAAAGTGATTGTTTTTTACGTCAATAGTTCTAGCGCGACAGACTATCACGTTAACCGAGACAGATTTTCAAATAGGGATTTAGAGTGCTTCACTTGTCTGAAATTTAGATAACACCTGCCTTGTTTTATAAGTAAATTACTGAATAACATCTGCTTGGTTTTAATTGTATTAAAAAGTATTTTTTCTAATAAAAAACATTTTGAATAAAAAAGTGATTGTTTTATTACGTCAATAGTTCTAGCGCGACAGACTGTCAACCGAGACAGATTTTCAATTAGGGATTTAGAGCGCTTCACTTGTCTGAAATTTAGATAACACCTGCCTTGTTTTATAAGTAAATTACTGAATAACATCTGCTTGGTTTTAACTGTATTAAAAAGTATTTTTTCTTATAAAGAACATTTTGAATAAATTATATTAAGCATATATTAAGCATTGCAAAAATAAAATTAAGCAAGTGAAAAGATAAAACACAAATAATGTCATCTTAATACATCTTTTCGGGCAACAGTTGTGTTTTATATCATTTTTAAGAACCCTAAAGTCAAAAAGTCATTATTTTTGGTAAACACTGCAAACTACTGTCATTTTATTACTGTTTAACCCACGAAAAGGTATATTTAACCAACAAAGCAATGTCAATCAAAAAACATAATTTAACATTTGATTTTGAAGTATGTTTGATTTGAGAGTCAATTTGGTCCCAAATCTTTACACATGCTCCTTTAGATAACAATATACTTACATTTAATTGAAAAATTTAAATTTGTATCAAATTTGTCCGCATCGTCCAGGACATAACTGCTATTTACAGTGACCACATCTTTCCTGTGTAAGAAACTGGTCAACTCTCGGCCAATCCAACTGCCCTGTTAATTAAAATGACACTTTATAAATATGGTATGTCTAAAGCAATTGTTTGGATTTACATTCACAAGGAGTGCTTAAACCAAGCATAAGATATAGATCCATAGATGTTTAAATTGATAAATATTTGAGTAGCTAAATGATAATCAAAGTGCTTGTAAGCATTGAAGGGTAAAGATTGCTTTATTTTTTTTCAGTGGGAAGTAAAATTAAACATTGCATTGTAAAATCATTGGTCGTAGTTGATCAACTGCAATTATACAAGGATAAAGGAAGATAACTCCAATTTTATAGATTACTTTAACAATGACGTCATTAATATTTGTAGAACAAATATTAGATTACTGCACCTTCCACAAGTTATGTAATTTTGTTGACAAGTATACCACAATTTTATAACTTGAATACCCAAGCATATGTGTCATTGATAATTTTTTGGAAATGTTCATGGATAGGAGGATTAAAATGTTATTATCAATGTACTATATTATGTATCTCAAAAGTAGTGATAAACTTTGGAAGATTTAGATATCAAGTCAGTACAACTGGGTTTTGGTTTACCCCAAAAATTACCTAAATCTACAAGCCAAAATCAATTTAGTGACACAAACCATATCTTATAAAACTTACCACAGGGTAACCTAGTATCTTCTTCAGACTTGGTGAGACCTGTACTATCTTCAGTCCTTTTGTACTAACTAAAATCTGTAAGTCATCCTAGAAAATATAATCATTTTTACATTGGATTTTTAACACATTCATAACAGAAAAAGAAAACAGTTCAAAGTCAATAAATAAATCCTTGTAAAACATCATTATTCTACTACACTTCTGTGAAATTTTATAAATGCTATGGTCCATTACTTATACTGTTTTACCTTAGATTATCAAAAGTAAAACTATCATTATCATGTGAATGCCTGGCCCTTACCCAGAAAAAAAAAAAGCAAAATCCAAATGTGTTAATTGATGATAATGTGTAATATGCCATGTTTGCTCGCATGATGCTTCAATTCATAATAAATGATTTTTCTACACTTAACAAAAAGAGGAGAGATGACATAAAAATTTCAAAGTGCTTGTAAGCACTGAAAGATAAAGATTGCTTTAATTTATCTGTGGGAAGTAAAATTATATATTACATTGTAGAAACTATTGGTTGTAGTTGATTAAAATGTTATTCTGGACAAAGGAAGATAATTCCAATTATTAAAGATGTCAACATATTTGCCCTTCCAAATATTGTGATTGAATGATTATTGGTAGCTTAATATCCATTGTCAAATATTGCATGCATGTTTAGGAAGATGTGTTTTCTGAATCTAAGTGATTGCTTTTAATAAATAAAAGTGTCCCGTTAAGAGTGAAAATAGTAGCGTACCACAGCCTTGAGTGACAAGATGTTCATTTCCACCTCACTTTCTGATGTACTACAGATACTGATACATCTCTCTGATGATACATTCTTCTCATCTGAAAATACAAACAATCGTCTAAAACTCTGATAAGGCCAAACCAATTATTATAGAGTTTCTTCATTTTCATAAATAGGGTCAATAGTTTTTTTGTTGTTGTTTTTACCTGAAGTATATGGAATTCACCTGCAAATTTGTAATGATTCACTACCAAATTAAAGATGTCAATAAAAACTTTTTAGGAAAGCTTTAACACAGGAATATTCTTATTTTGGCCTTAGGTAAATTTCATCAAGATGCATACCTGCATACAGAAAAGACTAAACGTATCCAAGTTCAAAAGAGAAAAGACAAAACTTAAAAGTAATGGGGACCATAAATCATGCCTGTTGCAATATTTTCTATATTATTAACCTCCAATATGTAGTCCCATACAAGAGATACTTTTGACCTTACACAACTATTTAAGCCTATGAATAGAGATACAACATACCTTCTTTATCATTTTGTTTATTCTTCTGTATTGAGTTGATGACATGTCTTAATGCCCCTAATGTTGACACATGGGCACCAATTTCTGCTGCAGGGTTAACTATCTGTTTTAATTGTCTCAGATACTGCTTTAGTCTTTCTTTCCTCTTATCCTTCTGAGTGGTACTATGGGCAAAATCACTACTGCTCAAGAAAAGAAAATCTATTGTAGAGGACTAGAGGCAGAATATGGAGACAGACTGAGAGTATACATATATATATAAATTCAAATTCTTTATTTCCTAATCACAGGGTCCTCACTGGCATTACTAATTACAATTCAACAAAATCATTCACACTTTCGTACCAATCATTCTCTCTCAACTCACTTTGATTAAGATACAGTACAAAAGAACATATATATAAAAGTCATCACATGATCATTTTAAATCATAGTTAGTGAATAAAGAGAGATAACTCTGACTGTTGAAATAAACATTTACAGAAAAAACATAATACTGATCATGATGATGCAAACAACATGAACAAAGCAATACTTGTTTACTGAGGGTTTATATTTAGTCTCAAATATTTAAACACACAATTTATTTTAACAGATACTAAGTATTCCTTTGGATATTCAATCTTGTCACATAGCTATTTATGTTAGTTTATCTTATAACACTTTACTGTTACAAACCTATATCCATTAGGGGGGATTGTTTCTCATGATACGTAAATGTAAGATACATCCATTATTTGAGATGGGCTCTCAAAGATGCTCATTTAAATATTGCATACCCACATTCACTGGTTGAGGGTGGCTCCTAAAAATACTTAAATATAACATACTTACATCCACTGGTTGAGGGTGGCTCCTGAAGATACTTAAATATAACATACTTACATCCACTGGTTGAGGGTGGTTCCTAAAGATACTTAAATATAACTTATCTACATCCACTGGTTGAGGGTGGCTCCTGAAGATATTCAAAAATAACTTACCTACATCCACTGGTTGAGGGTGGCTCCTAAAGATATTCAAAAATAACTTACCTACATCCACTGGTTGAGGGTGGCTCCTAAAGATACTTAAATATAACATACTTACATCCACTGGTTGAGGGTGGTTCCTAAAGATACTTAAATATTAAATACCTACATCCACTGGTTGAGGGTGGCTCCTAAAGATACTTAAATATAACTTATCTACATCCACTGGTTGAGGGTGGCTCCTGAAGATATTCAAAAATAACTTACCTACATCCACTGGTTGAGGGTGGCTCCTAAAGATACTTAAATATTAAATACCTAAATCCACTGGTTGAGGGTGGCTCCTAAAGATACTTGAATATAACATACTTACATCCACTGGTTGAGGGTGGCTCCTGAAGATATTCAAATATAACTTACCTACATCCACTGGTTGAGGGTGGCTCCTGAAGATATTCAAATATAACTAACCTACATCCACTGGTTGAGGGTGGCTCCTCTGGAAACTCACTTATATTAAATATAACTAATCTACATCCACTGGTTGAGGGTAGCTCCTCAGGAAACTCACTTATATTAAATATAACTTACCTACATCCACTGGTTGAGGGTGGCTCCTCTGGAAACTCACTTATATTAAATATAACTTACCTACATCCACTGGTTGAGGGTAGCTCCTCAGGAAACTCACTTATATTAAATATAACTTACCTACATCCACTGGTTGAGGGTGGCTCCTCGGGAAACTCACTATCACTAAGAGACATACTGTAAGAACTACTGTTACTGCTTATAAATCTGAAATCACATAAATAATCTAATTTCACAAAAGGAAAATCTTACAACTGTTTGTACTGTAGTATGGTAGTCTGCATACATCTTATTAAAATCACTTCTAGCCAGGAACCCTTGGGCTACTGCAGGTATTTATAAATGTTATTAAAATGGATTCAAATATTGACAATAAACATGATAAAGTCAATCCTTTTAAAAAACAACATATTATCAGGTCAACAGTATTAAAAAGTATCGACCCCCAATTTGAAAGGTAAACATTTTTTCTTCTTGAAAGAACAAGTATATTGTTTATTTACACAGTAACCTAAAAAAAATGTATCCCCCTAAGACCAACGGATCAGGATGTAAAATACAAACTGTTGACACAGAGAAATGTCTCACCTGTAATTTTGATGGAAAATGCATATGCAAATGTTGAAATTAAAAAAGCAGAATTTTAAAATGTAATTTGCAAAATATTCTTATTAAACATGTAAAAGATCAATGACTGCAAATATAGGTCCAAATAGTTTTCATTGAAATAAGATATTCAAATGCAAGTATAGGGCCAAATAGTTTTCATTGAAATAAGATATTCCAATGCAAATATAGGGCCAAATAGTTTTCATTGAAATAAGATATTCCAATGCAAATATAGGGCCAAATAGTTTTCATTGAAATAAGATATTCCAATGCAAATATAGGGCCAAATAGTTTTCATTGAAATAAGATATTCCAATGCAAATATAGGGCCAAATAGTTTTCATTGAAATAAGATATTCAAATGCAAGTATAGGGCCAAATAGTTTTCATTGAAATAAGATATTCAAATGCAAATATAGGTCCAATAGTTTTCATTGAAATAAGATATTCAGGGTTTCCGACCTTTGCGAAAAATTAATAATTGTGGCGATAAAAATTTGTCATTTGCGAAAGAATTTGGCGAAAGAAATAAAACTATTTATTTTCCTCCATCTTGTTCATTTACTTTTTTCGAGATTCTCAGACTTAACCGGATCAGACAAAACTCAGAATTCACCTTGACCTCATTTTAAAAGATTTGGACAGAAAATCAATAAACAGCTGATTGCTTTTTATCGCTATCAACAACAAAAAACTAATTAATAAAGGTGTTGATTGAATTCTTTGACAAAATGATATGGTTAAATGGCTTCCGCTAAATGTCACATACAGAATTTATTTACCACTTTGCGACGCACGTGTTTGAAGCAAACTTTTGACGTCTCCTCTACTTTTAAAGATTGTTTAGAGAAGAAAGCTGTTGTTGTGACGAAAAATGTTCAAAAGCAAGAAAAATCTCAGATTTAAAACTTTAATTATCCTTTGACTTCAATATAGGTAATTGATTAGGGAGACTACTTTAAAGTCGTTTGAGTGACACACGTGTTTCAAGCATAGTTTTACGTCTCAACTTTTTCATTTACGATGGTCAAGAAAAGAAAACTGTTGTTATGAAGAAATCTATCAAAAAGGTATGGAACAACCCCTTGAAAATGAGAGTAACCCTTCAATGGAATGACTACACATGAAATGAGGGATCAATTTCATGTGATAAAAGTTTTGTTTTGTTGTAAAAACCACTTCTTAGTACAAAAGGGCACATTATTACTTTTCTTTTAAAGAAACTTTGAATTCCCTACGAACTATACTGGTATTATATGATCAAAACATGTCTATCAATTTTGTTATATTTCAGGACTTATATCTTCTTTAATAATAAAAGTATAGTGGCCCACTCATTTAGAAAAGTTGTTTAAAATACAATGAAAATTTTTCCCTTTTAAGTTAAAAAAAAATCTGTTGTTTTAAAGTAAATGTTTAGTGAGACTTTAAAATAAGTTTGAAAGAATAAACATAGACACAATGGGGCAAAATCAGGGGGGGGGATGTAGAAAAAAAGGTAAATTTTAAACGAAAAATATATTTATGTTACTTGGCGAAAAAAATAATAAAGTGGCGAAAAATATATTGTTTTGGCGAGAGAGGTGGCGAAAAAAATAATTGACCCCGGGGAAACCCTGAAGATATTTAAATACAAACACCATTGACATATATGATTAAGTTTTCAGTAAATGTATAACAAGTTGAATTGGTGTACTTAAAAAATGTAGACCTCTAACTTGGTGATTAAAGACTGTGTTTTCCCCAAAATTTATCACCGATAAAAAAACTGACGTCACACTTATAACATCACATACATCATTGTACATGTGGTGAAGACACAATTGCGTTGTTTTTTCTTCCATTAGGTGCTAATGAATATGGAAAGAGACACATTTCTTTACATGTGTTGCTTAAGGTTTGGACTACCTTAAATTCAGTCATTTTTCTTGCTGAACCCTGAACATTGGGGCAAGTATAGACACAACATTCAAGCTTGATACAGCTCTGAATTTGGATAGTGATTGAATAGTTGACACAACACATACATGTTTCTGACACATAATGAATGTGGTCTAAGAACTTAAACTTAAAAACTTTAAATTTTAAATTGGACATTACCTATTATGGTCCAATATCCAAAATCCAAATACATGGTAAGATTCAGCATATCAAAGAACCCCAAGAATTCAATTTTTTATGAAATCAAATAAAGTAACATTATTCAATTTTTGATGTTCAAATTAAAACAAAGTTTAATTTTGGACCCTTTGGGCCCCTTATCCCTCAACTGTTGGGACCAAAAGTCCCAAAATCAATCCCAACCTTCCTTTTATGGTCATAAACCTTGTGTTCATATTTCATAGATTTCTATTTACTTATATACTTAAGTTATAGTGCGAAAACCAAGAATAATGCTTATTTGGGCCCTTTTTGGCCCCTAATTCCTAAACGACGACGCCAACATGATACCAATATTATACGACCAAAAATTTTTCAATTTTTGCGGTCCAAAATTTTTTCAATTTTTGCGGTCGAATAAAAATTCGAAATATGTTTAAAACAGGAAAATTCAAACAAATATTTTTTCTCTTTTTATTACTTTTTGTAAATCGAGAGTGAAAATTTTGACTTTGAGCTAAATTAATTTTGTACTTTCTTTAGAAAGTGATCATAATTGGCTTTAGTTTATGTTTCATCCTTTTAATGCATTAAAAACGCCATATTCATTCCTAATCTCTTGTCAAACATTGGTTTTTTTTCCGTATTTTTCATTGCTTTCGGCAGCCATTTAATATTTTAGTGTAAACTACTGATCAGAACCGGACCAGATATGACAAAAATCCGCATTTTACAATAATAACTACATATGCACAAATGACACAGTACACAGAAAACAATGATACCTAATGAGAAAACTAAGCACTAATGGACTATTTTATTTGCTAGATAACTTTGTTAAAAATATATATCACTTTGATAAAAAGAAACAACTGGGACTAATTCACTGAGTACCATGAACCAATATATTTCATAGACATGATAAAGAAAAAGTTTTTCAATTTCAATTTTATTGCTATATGATACTTTCTCTTCCCTTTTTTTTTTTTTATAAGAACCAGTGTTTTTTCCTACATATTTAGTGCAGTTGTATCTACAAAGGTTGCACTATGATAAACCATTCATTAATTTAGCTGGGTAGGAAGGGTAACTGGAACCACATATATATTTTTATTTGGCCTAAGAGGAAAAAAATTACTTCTATAACTATAAATGAATATAGAAAACATAAACTGAAAATACTGTTATCATGGTTATAGTTTAATTGTAATATGAATTCAACAATATAAACACAAAGAATAGGATGGAATAGAATAATTTATTCACCAAAAAAGGGCCTAAAGCATACAAACAATATAATACATTTTGTAATAAACAATAATGTATAACATAAAGGAAATCATGGAAATGGATCATTGCCAAGACGCGACAAATTACATTGAAAAAAATACAATTTTTTTTTTTGCCAAATATGATGCTATCCAAAATTTCTGGGGAGAACACTGAAAGAGAAACAACTCATGTAAAATTGCATCAATGGAGATTCATCTTTATCCCAACACCTTATTTTACTTGTATAAAAAAAGTATAAACTTTGCTAAATTGAATGAACATGTACCTGACAGTTCCTTTTGTATGTTTCCTCATCATCCTGACCAATGGATCCAGATGTATCAAAATTTATAAAACACTTTATCACCAATTTTTTTCAGTATTTTTCTACTCCTGAACACTTAGATGGATTTCTAACTTTGAAAAAATTTATCACCAATAAAAAAACTGACGTCACACTTATAACATCACATACCTCATGTACATGTACAAAAAGGTGCTAATCATTGCTAATGAATATGGAATAAGACACATTTCTTAACATGTGTTTCTTAAGGTTTGAACTTCCTTAAATTCAGTCATTTTCTTGCTGACACTTGAAAGAGAAGTGCTTGTTTGCTTGCTGTATAATATCATTATTTTAGTTTTTTACAATAATGTACATGATGTAGTGTGACATTTGTATGTTTCATCCAAAAATGTTTTACTTCGTGTCTGAAAATACCTTTACAATTGTTTCAGTCTATAGGTGTATGCTTTTGAAAATATTACCCAGAATGCAATTAGATTCTGAAATGAATGGGGAATTAATTAAGTTTTACTTACCCACTGAATGAGCCATAAGTTGAATCAATAAATTTTTGATTGTCCATGTTGCTAAATTATGTTCTAATGTCATACACTTTAGTAAACCTGAAAAGAAAAAAAGAAACTTTTAAATCAAAAATCATCACAGTAACATTAGCGATATATATATTTATCCCAGTGTCCGACCATATTAGCTATTGTAGCTTCCAAGCATCACTTAACATGTATAAAAGGGATAATTTCATTAAAATAATAAAATAAATATTAGATGTGTCTGGCTTGTACAAATTGTTTTTAAATTTGATCATGTTGATAGATAATGATGTAAATGTCAATGAATGTAGAAAATTAAAACACCAATGCTCATGATGCATTGACATGCTGGACATGTAATATATAAAAAGCATTCAAAGTCAACCATGACTCAAGTTACAGGGACTGAGGGCCAATTGATCTCCTTGGAAATGAAATATATATATATATCAATGGTTACGATCAGGATAAAATTTTATTTATGCATGTGGTCTAATACCATGCTTACCATTAATCTATAATAATCATGAGAATATGTTATATTTATAACATTTATTTTTAGTTTGTAAGAAAAATCAGGGTCATGCAGTGATGCAATACTTTATTCCATGTGAATTTAATAAAGTGCACATGTTTATATATCGTCATTGGACTTTACTGGTATTGGCCAGCTAATGGTGCTAATATTATTTAACAGTTGTAGAATGTCAAGATCGCACAGAGATGAAATGGTAATATAAATAGAACAATGTAACACGTTGTGCTCTTGTTTAATATAATGATGAATATTCACCTTTTTGTGAAATTAGTTGAATCAAATAACAAAAGGTACACAGAAGTAAAAATCAAATAACAAAAGGTACACAGAAGTGAACACTTCAACATCTTGAACATGTACAATATACATGATATAGGCATTATTTGGTAAATAAAATTGGTGGCCGTGGTTTGAGTCTATCTGGTAAAAGTTAATCCAGAAATAAACCAAATTTATAAAGGATGAGCACTGGGTTAATTACCAGTATATACCTTTAGATCTGGTGGTAGACTGTAAGTTGTTAGTATCTAACATGTCTAAGGGGAATAATCAGATAAATGAGTCATGCAGTGTATTGGTACTGACATGATTTATAGAATATGGATCTAAAATTTTCTGTTATATTAAACATTAAGATCATACTTAACATGATTAAGCAACAAAATTCCCAACTCATAACTCCATTAGGCAGGACTAAGATAATTCTATTTTTCAATTTAGAGATTTTTTGTCTAATAGATCATGTAGATGGGTCTGTCTAATTATCTGCCTTAGCATTGCATGTGTCTTCACAGGGTCATTGGTGTCCGGTTGCAATTAAGGTTGTGAAGTTTTGTAAACATTAGAGAAAGCACGCTATCTGGTCACAATGTCTGTATATCCCTAGACATTAAATTAGTATATTGTTGAAATGAAATGTAAAATCAATAACAGAAATGTTATTAAGACGTTAACTCATTAACTGCTAGAAACATGAGAAAACAAATTCAGTCTGAGAGAAAATTAGATTAATTGCAGTTAAATGCACAATGTATCTACATTTGTAATTCAATTATCTTAAATAATGAAATGGTCACAATGAAGATTTCTATATTCATCTTATAACCTTTACATAATACATGTTTATTATTGTTACGTACAGTGTAATAGAATCGTTATGCAACTTTGGACTCATCTGTTAATAAGAACAGCCATATATACATTTTTTGTAATCACGTTTATAAACATGTGGTGATTCCTTGGTTGAATTTGACAGAAGTGTATTAATTTATAGCTGTTGTATGTAATTGTTAGATGCATAAATGCTTTCATAACACCCACAGATATACCAGAACGTGCAGTTATTAATATTTTGTTAACGCTTTCTCTTTAAAAAAATCTCAATTAGATATTTTAGATGAATAACAAAAAACACGTGTTCATGAAATTGATTAACACGTTTATCAATAACTTGAATAAGCCGTCTGGCCAAGGCCACTGACAACTTACATGTATTATGATTGGGCTTAAAACAAGTATTGTAAGAGGATTACAATTCATATATTTGTATTACAATATCTATTAAACATATTAAACATTTGCCACGGTTACTGATAGCAAGTTTATCTTACATGTACTAATTAGTAAACTGCTGATACAAGATAATGCTCTCTAATACTCTAATATCAGCAGCTGTACTTCAGAGTAGATTTCATACAGTACATGTAATTAACATTGTAGGACATCTAGGATTAGACATGATCTTGTGCAATGTTAAAATTTGTTCAGAATGTCAATCATTGTAGAACACTAACTCTTTATTTGCTCTATTTCATATTTACACATGTACATATAAACATATTCCAGCTTCAAAATATTTCAAATTGCCCATTGAATTGTTGTCCAGTCATGCCAGTATTACCCAGTAAAACCCATTTCCCACGGGGCTGGGCAATGAATACAAAAGAAAACCTGAGGTTTTTGCCAACCCTGGCTTAAAGAATAGACCAACTTCTAACAAGTCTTTACTTAGTTGAGGTGGCAGTATTGAATTAATTACTTGAAAGTCTAAATAGACCTTTATGTTTATGAGTAAATTTAATCTGGTATCTGCATGTTTATGTAATCAGTACATAGTACCATGTGTACCAATTGCAAGAGCCTTTAGGTTTAGGAATCAATGGTTACTTTGATGTCTGCATGTTAACAAAATGTATGTACAATGAGCTCATACATTTAGGAATGGTAACTTTGTTATGTAAATTGGACAATGTCACAATATATGTACCCTGACTGAGCCTTTACGTTGAGGAATGGTCACTTTGGTATCTGCATGTTTATGTATATTGTACCATCATTGACTATGCATGTGTAACCTGAGCTTGTTTAAGAAATAAATTGGTACTAATTCTGAACCCATGTTAAAAGGAATGAACATGATGAATATAACAGTATTACTATTTAAAAAAAAATTAAATTGGAAAACTATCAACCAACTTCTTTTAAAATCAAAGTGCTGGATAGCTGAGCTCTGGAAAGTTTGCAACTGTAGCTGTGTATTATCCCAAAAAGGTTATAGACTTGTATTATTTCAAAAAAAATTTAATCACAGCTTGGATGTTTTAAACTAAACCATTGTCTTGTCAGTAATTATCAAAAATCACTTTTTTCATGTTTGTCATAAAAAGTTTTGATATTTTCTATTGCAACCTAAAACTGTAGATCTAAAATATTGAAATATACAGAAAGCTCTGATAATTTCTTTTTAAGTACCCATGGCATGTCAACATCAAGGGCCTGTGAATTAGTATTTTTCTTTTGGTTTAGATCCTTCATGTTTGTTTTTAGTAAATTAAAACATAAGTTTTTTTGTTTGAATTGCTCCACATGTTTCCTATCTGGGCCTTTTATAGCTTTCTGCATGTATATGGTACAGATATTTCTCATTATTGACAACCATATGGTGGCCTATAGTTATTAATACATTTTCCTCCTTTGAACTCTTTTGAATAGCATTGGTTCTTTGCAAAAAATACCACATCCTTTTTTTTATAAATAAGACAGTTACAGTAACTTAAATCATTACAACTGTAATGAAAGTGAATTTATATTAAAGACTTTTATCAAAAATAGGGAACGTGTCCATGGGACCCAAATGATCCCCCCGCTAGCATTAATGTTATAAAGGGTCACAACTCAAGAACTGTAAATGTGTGTGACACTACCAAAATGTGTACTTGATCTGAGTTATGGGGTAGTAAGCATTGTGTATACATTCTAATTACACAGTATTGCGCAATAGATTTGTTAGATCTTGACATTTGTTTTGTGTCAGAAACCTATATATTATGTCAAAAATTTGATCGCAATCAAAATTCAGAGCTATATCAAGCTTGAATGTTGTGTCCATACTTGCCCCAACTGTCCAGGGTTTCGACCTCTGTGGTCGTATAAAGATGTGCCCAGCGGAGCATCTGGTTCCATTTGTAACGAGGCACAACCATAAAGCAGTAAAAATTACTCCATCAAAATTCAAGATTGATCTTTGTTTTATTGTTAAAAGTATTAACACTGTATAAATTTCATAACATTTGGTTGAGCGAACTTAAGTAAATATTCAGCAATTTTTTACATATGTAAAGGGGCGTAACTCTAAAATGGTATAACTATCGCCACCAAAATTCAAACTTGATCAGTGTTTGTGGTAATGAGCATTGTGTATAAGATTCATAGCATTTGGACAAACTAAAGTTAGAGAACAGAAACTAAAATTTCCAGCAACTTTCCTATTTGTAAAGTAGCATAAAATGCTAGAATGGTAAAAGTGACGCAACTAAACTTCAAACTTACTTGTGAATTGTGGTTATAAGCATGTACATGGACGTACAAGTAAGGGAAGGACGTACATATTTACAGCAAAACAAGGATAAAACTCAATACGGTGGGAATATAACAACAGCAGTATGACCACAGGAATAAAAAGTTTATATAAACTAGATTCATAGAGGTGCTTATAACCTGTAACACATTTAGTTGCTGATGTGAAATTAAGCATTGTCTTGTGAGTTAAGAACATTTGAGAATTTTTGTTTTAAGCCATTCATTTGATATATTACGGTAATCATTGCCTCTGTGTTTGGGTGACAAAGCAATTGAAATCTATTTATATAGGGCATGGTATGCCTTAAAACTTTTTCCAGATGCACAGGCCCCAGTTTGTCTGTAATCTATCTTAATTTTGAGGTGAAAATGCAGCCATTTTAGCCAAAGGGTAAACATCATGAACCTTAATCATTTCTATAGAACTTGTCTTGATACCCTGAGCTATAATATTCGAAGAAGTAGATGCTGACTCGGCTGCTTTTAATACGGATGCTATATGATACGAATTTACAATAATACACCAGAAGTGGTATGATGTAAATTATTGGAAGAAGACTGAAGAAGAACTGACGTTGGGTCAATGTTTTTCTGCTGTCAGTTTGATCCACTTGAGCATGCTGAACGAGTAATTAAAGTTCCTTATATCCACATTGGAATGTGAAACAATTAGTATTTAAATAACGGAATTAAGGTTTTCAAATGATTTTTGGCATCAAAATCTTCCGATCGATGTTTAGACAAAAACAATGCATTTAAAAATTATTTTTTTTTATCAAAGCCCGTATTTACCTTTACTCGTCCTTGGCATGAGACATTAGACATATAATATAATTATCGAGTATTTTATATTCTTTCAACTGTGTTCTGTTTAAACAAACCATTATCACTTTTCAATTATCCGACGGCTTGGTCAAAATGTCAACTTGTTCTCGCATTTTACCATGTTTACGTACCTACATATAGGAAACAGGTAAAAGTAGAGCGGGGAAATGTTCATTCATGAAATATTCATGAATGAATGAAAGCGCAATCTCGCGTAGATTTCTTGTGATTTTCTCTACAGTGCATGGAAGATCCACGAAGTAGTGTTTGTAATACTCATTTTTAATCAGTGATGGAAATCACTCATGGAAAGATTAGAAGAGTAGTTTGAATAATTTCATATTAAGGTATGGTGGGGGAAATGAACATTAATAAAGCACTATTGCTGAAAATTGCATTAAAAGAAGGTCTTTAGAAGGAAAAGTGCTTTTCCAGTTTGAGGATAAAATGAGCTCAAATTAAATAATATGGGTCTGTTAATTTGCACAATTTTATTTAAACTGCAGTTTATAATGTTGTCTGTTCTGAACATGTTGCAAAAAAACAAAAAATTGCAAATCAAAAATTCTTCTACTACGTTAATGTTGCCAACTATCCTTGTATGAATTAAAATCTAGACCAACAGCATATAAGAACTTTACAGTGTCAACAAAAATAATCTAAAAATGTTGTTTTGGCGCATTTTTTAATTTGAAACATAGGTTATATGACATTGAAGATTAAAATTTGTAGAGTGCCTGTTTGGTCAATTTCAACACAGGGCATTGAAAATGTACCTTTTCAACGTAAAAAAATTAAAAAAAAAATTAGTTTATTGAAATTTGGGTTCTTTCTTGATTGCAAAAATATATATTCACTTCTAATAAAAATTCAAATGATTAAAATAGACACTATAGATGATTGATTGGGAATAAACTAATGAACAATGGTTTGTTATAATTAAAAGTTTTAAAATTTTAAAACTGTTTCAAGCAAAATCCTGATAAAAAAAATAAGTGAACTAATCTAAATTGATTATTGGAAATTTATTAAGTATATTATAGGCCTTACTTGAATACTATACCTTTTATATATTTATACTTATATTCATATTTCATTTTTGTTTTAAAGATCTTGTTAATCCATTAATCATTTATCTTTTAGACATAATTTACAGAATCATTTGATGTATTGTAGATCAAAAGAAATAGGCAATAAATAAATCTATCATCATTATATATATATCAAACTCAAACATCTAATATATACATTTGTGTATTCAATTATAAGGTCAAATATTTGTATATTGAATTGTATATTGATGGGTATGTATAGTTATATACAGTGGCGGATCCAGGGGGGGGGGGGGGGGGGTTCCGGGGGTGCGCACCCCCCCTTTATTTTTGCCGATCAATGCATTTGTATCGGGACATATGTTTTGCACCCCCCCTTTGCCCTGGGTTAGCACCCCCACTTTCGAAAATTCCTGCATCCGCCCCTGATATAAGACAGAGGTTGAAAGGTAATGTGGTCAATTTGATTGACAGTTTAGGAGGTGGGCATTGTAATTAAAGGTCTACCTTGTCTCTGATTGTTTGTTGAGAATCACAGTTGTCAATCATACTAGTATTGTATCAATACCCAATCACCTAATCAAAAAAGCCTGCACATCAACACACCTTAATGACATACATTCTTGAATGAACTGCTAAAAAAATATACCCATTTTGTCAGTGTATATGTGTATTATATGCACATGCATGAGAACTATAGGGAACTATATTTCAGTGTGAATACATTTAGTAATATTAGCAAACCTGTCATGTTGTTAGGGAGGCCAGTGCCTAAGTAAAGATTTAGAACAAGTTCTAATCTTTCCAAAAATGAAGTTAAATTCATCTGAATCGTCGGTGAATATTTATTTCTTTTTATTCAAGCTGTAATCTTTTCAGTCAACACAGTAGTTACTCAAAATTTTAAAAGAATCTTCCGAGAATCAGAACTCAAACAATAGTACTTCACTATCTCGGAGCAGAATATATTGCGATAATCTGTCAACCGGAAGTTTGAGGCCGACGCCTAAGGAAAGTAGCAATAGCAAGCTATAGGAAACTTTCCAAAAATTAATCATGACAAAAAAGATATCTGTTCTTCTTGCAATTACACATGTTACACATCTGCAATGAAAAAATAAGATTTGGAATGTAAAGAAAACATTGCAAAGTGCAACCAAGGTCAGATATGGTACACATTTTCTAACAAAACCTTGCAGGAAATGCCAAAACAGTTACATAAATTGCAAATAGGAGAGATATATATCTAAAACAGCATACCTGAATAAAGCTTTACTGACAATTCGGTAAAACATAAATCTCAAAAGTTCAACCCATGATTTAAATAAAGGTAGGGTGATAATTATACATTGTATTTATAACTAAACTATATCACTTATAGATGTTCTGTTTGAAGTAGAACAACTGTTTGAAATAGAAAAATCCGATGCAAAAGGTGTAAATGAACATGATGAATTGGTAAAGGTTACTATATGATAAAGAACACAATTGGTTTCGTGTGCGGTTTCTCTAATGGACATATGCATGCAGCTACAAATCGTACGTAACAGATGTACATGTATTTACACTTTGATATCTGCATAAATTAGTTTACAAAATATATGTACAATGTACATTGTACAATAATTACATTAGATGTATGTTTCATTATAATACTTTATTCTGATTGACTAACTGCACATCACATGTTATTCCGTAAGCAATTGCATCACTCAATAAAACTTTTCATTCATGATAAGTTTTTTTTGATAACACGTGGTCCCGCAATAAAGTGCACAGGTGAATTAAATAAAAACAATATAAAATTTGTGTTTTTTTGATAATGGCTAAAAAATGTAATTATAAGTATTGAATGCTTCTTTTTGTAACTTCATAGGGTTGTAAAAGCGTTGACCGTGCGTACATTTTTAGAATGAAGCGCTTCTGCGCTTCATACAAAATGTACTTCGGTCAACGCTTTTACACCCCAATAAATTTACAAAAAGAAGCATTCAATTCTTAAATGAGCTCATACATTTAGGAATGGTAACTTTGGTATCTGCATGTGTACCAAATGTATGTACATTGGACCATGTCACGATATATGTACCCTGACTGAGCCTTTACATTTAGGAATGGTCACTTTGGTATCTGCATGTTTATGCATATTGTACCATTATTGACTATGCATGTGTAACCTGAGTTTGTTTAAGAAATAAATTGGTACTAATTCTGAACCCATGTTAAAAGGAATGAATATTACAGTATTACTATTTGAAAACAAATTAAATTGGAAAACTATCAAACAACTTCTTTTGAAAAAATTAATCTGAATGACAAAAAAGATATCTGTTCTTCTTGCAATTACACATGTTACACATCCGCAATAAAATAAGATTTGGAATGTAAAGAAAACATTGCAAAGTGCAACCAAGGTCAGAAATCGTACACATTTTCTAACAAAACCTTGCAGGAAAAGCCAAAACAGTTACATAAATTGCAAATAGGAGAGATATATATCTAAAACACCTTACCTGAATAAAGCTTTACTGACAATTCGGTAAAACATAAATCTCAAAAGTTCAACCCATGATTTAAATAAAGGTAGGGTGATAATTATACATTGTATTTATAACTAAACTATATCACTTATAGATGTTCTGTTTGAAATAGAAAAACTGTTTGAAATAGAAAAATCTGATGCAAAAGGTGTAAATGAACATGATGAATTGGTAAAGATTACTATATGATATAGAACAAAATCGGTTTCTTGTGCGGTTTTTCTAATGGACATGCAGCTACAATGTACGTAATTACACAATGTAGGCATCTGGCTATCGTTTCTCAAAGAATCATACGATTTACGTTTACGATTAAACTTACTTTACGCGTAGATTTTACCTATGAGTGTTTCACAAAGGTGATCACAAACGTAACATAAACTTACGATTATAACAAAAAATGGGTGCTTTCTTTGACATCTGCATTCATATCCATGATATCTATAAAAAGAATCGTTCTCACAAAACCAGGAAGAAAATTTATACCATCGTATTTTGAAATAGTTTTCCGTTTTTTTGTAAGTATGGTAATTAGGTTTAGTGAGGTAATCATGGTAAGTGTCTAATCTAGTTTTAAGAATTTTTTTGCTTTGATTTTTAAAAAAAAAATTGACATGGCGGTGAGGTTTTTTTTCATGCATGGTCTGTTTTTTCTATTATTAAATAAATTCTTGTGGGTTATGCTTAATTTTTTTTATTTGTGTATATATAAAGGGCGAATCTTAAATCCCACTGGTGCACACCCCTTTGTCTCAATTTCTTCATGATTGCACTATGATCGTGAGTTCAGTACGTGTTACTCTAAAAAGAGATATATCAAGAACATAAGAGGGTTGTGGTGTGGTTTTCTTGTAATCTGTTTTATTTAATTTGTTAAATAATTTTGCTATAATCTTTATAAAATTTGCTCATCATTGGCTATCCTTATTATATTGGCCTCTTTTTCTCAGTTCTTTATTTTCTTATCCATTTTCTGTAATGTTAACCCCTTACAAGTATATATTCTCTATAAACTACATTCTGACCTTCATATTTTTTTTTAATTACAGGACAGTCAGCAATTTATTTCTTATCATTAATGTACAATTAATAAATCAATGCATTAACAAAAATCGGTTTATGCATATGTATCCATAGTGCACAAACCCCCGCTCACACTCTCTGTATTCATGTTAATTTTGCATATTTGTAATACAGTTCTCTGCATAATGGTCATGCGCACTACGTTTTATTTTGATGTGATCTCAAAATAACTTAATAATTATGATTATTTACTTTTGCAGTAAGGGATCAAAGCAAAAAAATATATTAGCCTATCACGACGTCATACCTATTTAGACTATTCAAATAAATCATCTTTCAGTTTGGATTCAAAAATAAAATTTGTGAATCTCTATATAACTTACTAAAAACATGTCAGACAATGTACAAAAATGTATACACTTAGTACATAAAATTGCAACTGGAAATGGGGAATGTGTCAGAGACAAAAACCCGACCATACATGTAGAGCAGACAACAGCAGACAACAGCCGAAGGCCACCAATGGGTTTTTACACATACATTTGTACCCTTGGAGGCGTGCTTCAGCTGGCCCCTAAATAAATATGTACTAGTTCAGTGGTAATGGGTGTCATACTTAGAATATCTAAACGAAACTAAAATTAATAAAAATCATACAAGACTTATAAAGGCCAGAGTCTCCTGACTTTGGACATTTGTTGGACAGGCGCAAAAATGTACATGTATAAGGCCTAAATTAAAATATTGTTTGTTTGCCCTTTTCCGACCCTATGTTTTGAAACAGGGTAGGTAGGTAGGTAAAATATTTTATTTTTTTCCTAATTAAAATAACTTGGCTCAGTATATTATTTGTCATGGGTAGGCAGGTAGGTATAATATTTTATTTCATAGATACAAAATCTGCAGAATGTCATTTTGGTCCGTTTTGTTTTTGCAAATAAGTATAAGTTTTCTGGGACTATTAGTTTTGAAAAAAAATATCACGTAGAATGTGAAGCTAATTCATATGCACTACTATTTTGTTTTCAAATATCAAAATATAGACCTGTGCCGCATATCTTCAACGTTTATATGCCTGGAACTTTGAAGAGTTTGAACTTGCGCTCACATTCTATACTACGTACCTTGTACGCTTATTTAAACGTTTTCTGTAAGAGATAACTTTGTACTGGTAAGATATGTCCGGGAAGTCATACATTACTAGTAGAAAAAGTCCATAGAGGGTTAAAAATTTCGAGTGTGCCTAAAAGTTGTTTCCAATAAAAATGCTACAAGACTTAAAACTCAATTGTCACGAATTTTACATCGCATTTATAAATGATCTGTATGGAAAACTTGGCGATTTTACTGCCAGATATTCTCCACTTTACAGGGTTTTGTCACTTTTGGTTCATGTCAGATATAAATAATATATCGGCATCGTTAACATCATCATCCTGATCTGCGGATCACAAAAGACAATCCCTACATAGAACACAACGTCCGTTTACAAATTAGTTTGTACACAAGTTGATAATTTTGTATCAAACGAATTTTTTTGTAACCGAACCCTGCTCTTTAAGTATAAAGGTACAGAGTAACGTACGTCATATCATGATTTCAGGAAGCGTTCAACATCGATTTCAAACAAATGCATTGAAACTTCAAATGCCAGTGCTCATGTCAAACGCTCAGGTGATACCAAACGGACCGGACCTTATACGTTAAAGATAAAACCCGAGGATTCCGGTAAAAATGTTTTGAGCCGGAAATACAAATATAAGATTTTAGGTAGGAAAGAAAAAATGAAATAAAATAAAATCTTGCTGGTAAATACAAATAAAAGATTTTCAGGCGGAACGAATTTATAGGGTCGGTCGGTAAAGGGCAAACAAACAATATTTTAATTTAAGCCTAAAACCTCAATTAGTCTATCTCACTATATCATATAGTATATATGTCAAATGGTGGATTATACCTGAATTGAGGTATAATCCACTAATTAATGGCTATTCCTGACCAGTTTAAAGGGGGTCTGATCCTAGATTCCGCTTATTTGTTAGTGAGAATCCCTTATCCCGCTGATAGTTGCCATAAAAGCGTATGTAATTTCTCATGTCCATCCAGACTTCGTTTCATGTTTTACCACTTAAAAAAAATTGGACCAATTATAGACCTCAATTAGACTTTATTTTAAACTTTAAATGTCATAATAAACGTATTTACACTTTTGGTATTTAGCTGAATCTGCTTCTGATTGACATTAGATCTACTCCGAATCACCTTTTGACGTCAAGCAACAATCACTTTTAAATTGTGACGTCAAATATTTTAAATTATGATGTCAAAATTTACGGGAACCTGCACGATTTTACGTAATGGCGGACAAATTTGCATACAAGTGTAAATACGTCTATTAATAAATTATTAGGACTGAAAATTTCCATTCCATATTATCCAAAATTTATAATTATAAAATGCACCCATCACATCACATACCTTCACAAGTTATTAACCGTCAAATCAAAATTATTTTTTTTTGTTAATGAATCAACGTGAATCAAGAAATCGTCTATCATGATCGATCGTTTCATATCATACAAATGTACATATCATGCATATGAATAACATTATAAATTTGATACTATTTGGGTTTATTTACACATTTTTACGAAGCATTATGCATACATGTATATTTTTACCCCTATATTGCATTTCGAACGATTGGTCATGTCTTTAGATCTCAGCTGTTTTCCAATCTCATGTTTTTTAAATGTTCCATTTCATCCATTAATGATTAGCCATTTTTGTTGTTGACAATATTTAATCAATCGATAAACAGGTAAGTGGTCGAGAAGTTCCGACTGTCACAAAGCCCGGATGTAACCACAAAATGTTTAATGAAGGGGCGCGTCTCAAAGGACTAAACTAACAACTTGCACCTTTTTTTCTTGTTATTTTCCTCTATTATAACAGACATGTCTCTGATTATAAGGACCTCCATTTTAATGTGAGAGTAAAAGATGAAAAATTGATAACAAACATACAAAATGTAGTCTACAAATATACATACATGAAACTATGTGCCCACACATTTTAATTACAGAACTTTTGAAACAAGAGGCTGTCACAACGACAGCAAACCGGATTTATTAATATTTATTTGTGTCCTGGCAATATCACAAGAACCATTACTGATGAATGGTGAAAGTGAAAATCGTCAATATCAAATTTGACCTCCATTTTGTCATCAGTATCAACATATTAAAATTTGAAAAGCTTAGATTGAATGGTTCATGAGTAAATGCAACAACGTGAATGGAAACACCATTTTACAATCTTTCAAGAACCATATCGCCTGAACGGTAAAAGTCAAAATCTTCATTATTGAACTTGACCTCTATTTTGTCATCAGTAACAACATATAAAAATTTCAAAAGCTTTGGTTGAATGGTTCATGAGAAAATGCACGGACACGACTGGAAACACCATTTTTCAATCTTTCAAGAACCATAACTCCTGAACGGTAAAAGTCAAAATCGTCATTATTTAACTTGACCTCTATTTTGTCATCAGTTACAACATATTAAAATTTGGGAAGCTTTGGTAGAACAGTTCATGCGTAAATGCACGGACACAACAGGAATCTCCATTTTTCAATCTTTCAAGAACCATAACTCCTGAACGGTAAAAGTAAAAATCGTCATTATTAAACTTGACTTCCATTTTGTCATCAGTAACAACATATTAAAATTTGGGAAGCTTTGGTAGAACAGTTCATGCGTAAATGCACGGACACGACTGAAAACTCCATTTTTCAATCTTTCAAGAACCATAACTCCTGAACGGTAAAAGTCAAAATCGCCATTATTGAATTTGACCTTCATTTAGTTGTCAGTAACAACATATTAAAATTTTAAAAGCTTTGGCTGAACGGTTCATGAGTTAATGCACGGACAACATTTGATTGCCGCCCGCCCGACCGCCCGGCCGCCCGACCGCCCGGCCACCCGCCGTACATCCCCAAATCAATAACCGACATTTTTGTCACAAAAATCCGGTTAAAAATCAAAAACAACTAATTATAATACAATTTATAATCAGAAACAGAATAGGGAATTTGTCAAAGAAACTGACAACCAAACCTTAGAGCAGAAAACATGTTAGCATGATTTTTTTTAAGTGGAAATGATAGTCGTTTCTTAATTTAATCAGCTAATTAAAGTTTTTTTTTTAATTTCAAATACATTTTGTACTTTTAACCTGTTGACATTTTAGAGCAACCCAACAGGTAACAGACCTGTTAAACAAATATGAGCCCTGTCTGTCCTGAAGGACTTTGATAGGAAACTATAACATAACATGTTTATAAACAAGAATAAGCAATTATTCACTTCACCAAAAACAATTAAAACGAGCGATTCCAAATAGGCTGAGACAACAAAATATTTTTATTTTCTGTTAATGAACAAATATTTTGTTTGTACAAGTCCAAATGTTACAAAGTCCAAAAAGGTAAAAAGGCTTAAAGAATTTTTTTAATTTTGGTAGTTTATCAAAAACATCTTTCTTATTTTTTAGACTTTATTATTTGGAGATTATGTATACAGCTTGGTCAAATGTTGTTAACTTCTAATATCAGTAATTATTACTAAGACTAGAAGATATGAAAGCTACATGTAGCTTCCAAGGAAACTTTGTAATTTCAGGCTAGCTGAGTGATTATACATGCCATTCAACAACAATAAGGGAAAAAAATAATTCTTCTTTAAGTTGAAACATGTCCTTATTTGTATGATCAAATGGTGAGCATTAATTTTGGATCTACAAATACTACAAATACATAGACATCAGGCAGGGGTTTTACACCCCCCCCCCCCTCCTTTTCAGTCATATATTGATTTAAGCAAAAATCTCTACCTATTCCTAAATATTTCCCTCCTCTCACATACACGAATTCTTTCGTTTTGAAAATCATGTGGGGGAATTGTTCCAACCATGTCCCCATTCAACTGCATTGATCATACAACAAAAAGGGGTTGGGTTCCAACCCCCCCCCCCCCCCCCCCCCCCCCAAAAAAAAACCACTCTGGATCCAACACTGAGGATAACTAAATGGGATCTTTAATTAAATTTATAAGATCAAAAGATAATAACACAGTTTATGGACATTCTACCAGAAAATGACCCCCTTGGTTCGAGCTAACCTTTAAATTAGGAAAAGACTCCAATTATTGACAGAATCCATTCCTATAGTCTTTTTTCTATTTGGAAAATATTTTTTTCTTGATCTTGTTTATATCAAATATATTCAATTCTTTATTATTACCCGCTAGAAGTTATTTTGTTTAGCAAACCCATTCAGATTTCCCATTGGCACATGTTCGCACACAGGTATTGTAAATCTTATGTGTTTTGAGACCAACCCTTTTTAAATTCATGTGGCCCGGCTCGTGACCACTGCATTGCCCTCCCCTACTGTTATTCTTTCAAATTCTTGAATTTGATTTAAAATTTAATAAATGTGCATGATTAATGCAAAGAGAAAATAAGATTTTACTTACATTTTGTTTTTCCTGTTTGGGATGACATTTGAGTACAATATTATAAATTTTAAATTATAAATTCCTTCCACAAATACCACGAAATATTAATGTTCAGTGTCTGATCGTAACCACGTTAAACAATAAACCTTTTCTTTAAATTAAATATCTCGTTGTTCTTTATGTATTATTCCAATTTATTGACAACTTCTAACACAACGTTTTAGCTACGGACATAGTACACAATGCCATGTGAAACGTGTTTACCAACGTGAATTGTTTTTGTTTACACGCTGTTAATAAATCTCGAGAAGTATAGAATGAAAATTAAAAACGCGGCAATTTTTAAAGGGCGAAAACAGTCGATTTATTTATTAAATTCGGAAGCAAGCAACATTAGGTAAAGTCTTTGTTCGAAATCGTACATAACATGACAAATAAAAATTATGTGACAATCCCGTCAATATTGCTGAACGCCAGTTAGGATGAAACTACACCATTAAGTCATTACCGGTCTCACTAATAGCGACAACAAGAATTTTAGCGACAAGAAGCGTCAACAAGCGACAAGAAGCGACAACAAGAATTATTTTAGCGACAAGAATCGACAAGAAACTATTTAGCGACAAGAAAACATAATTTTTTTAATTAAAATTAATTATTGCAATAAATATTAAAAGAATATGCAAAAAAAAATTATTTTAGCGACAAGAAAGTTAAAATTGATAGAAAAAAATGAAACATTATTTACATAATATTTTATCAGCTATTATGTATAACAGCCAGTATTACGTTTAATTATTGTATTATGAGATTACTTTTCCTTGTGTTTTAGAACATATTATTTATCTTATAATTTGTTTTTTAAAACTTTTTTCGTGCAATATATATTAAGCTCGCAAAATGAATTATTTGTGCATCATTGTCCTGAAAATATTGACACAAATTGTGAAATACAAAGAACTGAAATCAAACAAGAGGAAAAGAAAATTGAAATGTGAATGTTTTCATCTTTTTATTTGTTTATTGCCTCATTAAACGATATTTATCATGTTTTTGCATATTGATTGAAGATGACAGGAAATTAATGACAATCTTGAGTTTTCAACAGGTGTTCACTATTTACAATGATTGTATATTCTGGCGCGTGTACAAAGTTGAAGGTGTTAATTGGATGTTATTGTAGCAATAAAACGGGACACGCGCCTCGTTAATCTCATTTGATGTTCCACATTGTGTGTACTGTTATTACCTTAGGGTGAAGCCACATCTAATGTTGTTCCTATCAAGAACAATGAATTATACTGTTAAAAAGGAAATTATATTTCATGTTTTTGTTTCAATAAATCCTTCAAAGGAAAGTTGACCTTTTTTTGTTTTTGTTTCAATTTTATAGAGTGTGCATTTCCTTTGCTCTACCAAGCTTACTGAAGCCATTCAACTTTTATGTTTAGTATAAGCTCTATGGCGGATTAAATCGGAGAAAGAAAAGGCTTTTGCATTGCAAAAATTCTTGACTCATGGGAGAAAGTTAAACGCAATCCCAGAGTCCACCACTTCAACAGATGGTGGGCTGACAATCCCCAAAAACAAGTGCATGTGCACGGAAACCTTGCCAACGGAAACGTATTAAAAATGCTTAAACTACAACTTCAAAAAAGGCAAACATACAGTGAACCTTAGTGGTAAAAATCTACGGCTTATCAAAATGGGACCACCATGTACAAAATGTATAAATATTATGTTAGATAGGAATGTACATATTACTATATAAATAAATGACTAAAAATAATTAAAAAAATAAAATATGGACCCCAAGGTAGAACCACGTCCTCGTCGTGGGGTCTGGAATAAAATTGAGAATGGAAATGGGGAATGTGTCAAAGAGACAACAACCCGACCAAATAAAAAACAACAGCAGAGGGTCACCAACAGGTCTTCAATGTAGCGAGAAATTCCCGCACCCGAAGGCGTCCTTCAGCTGGCCCCTAAACAAATATATACTAGTCCAGTGATAATGAACGCCATACTAATTTCCAAATTGTACACAAGAAACTAAAATTAAAATAATACAAGACTAACAAAGGCCAGAGGCTCCTGACTTGGGACAGGCGCAAAAATGCGGCGGGGTTAAACATGTTTGTGAGATCTCAACCCTCCCCTATACCTCTAACCAATGTAGTAAAGTAAACGCATACCAATACGCACATTAAAATTCATTTCAAGAGAAATCCGAGTCTGATGTCAGAAGATGTAACCAAAGAAAATAAACAAAATGACAATAATACATAAATAACAACAGACTACTAGCAGTTAACTGACATGCCAGCTCCAGACTTCAATTAAACTGACTGAAAGATTATGATTTCATCATATGAACATCAGGCACAATCCTTCCCGTTAGAGGTTTAGTATCATACCATCATAACATAAATGAGAAGAACATAGCCCGTGTCATGCCAACAAACACGCTTAAATAATAAAGATGGCAAAGCGTGGCTGAGAGTTCTACAAATAAAGCATCGAATTGACACAACAAGAGTACACTTAGAGTATAGTATTAAGCAAATGAATCAAAATATTATATTCCATCTTCACAAATGTTTAATTTCTTCATCTACCAATATACTATAATATATTCAAAATCTCTTTCTTCCTCACACATGTTTCATTTCTTCGTCTATCTATATAATAAAACATTTTTATTAGACATATCTGCTCGTATATTTAAAAAAAAACCACATTAAATACAAATTTCTTTATATCTAATAAAATAAAAATGTTTTCTTGTCGCTAAATAGTCTTCTTGTCGCTAAAATAATTCTTGTTGTCGCTTGTTGTCGCTTCTTGACGCTTGTTGTCGCTAATTAAAGAGACCCGTCATTACTTAACTGCAATTGAATGTTACTTGTTTAATACAGCTTTAGATTAAGGTTTATGACCCCTTCTGTAGCCATTTTTGTACGAACTTTTCAAACTTCAATTGTATCAAAACTACAGATATAATGAATAATAGAGATAGGCTATTTTGTACATATTCCAAGGGGAAACTTGATGCAAAGCATTATTTTTTACTGTTCCATTGCATTTAATTAATTAATAGAAAAAGAGGACTTTGTGGCAAATAAATCAAGATTTTTATAGAAAATCCACAGCCTTTATCCTTGTACTCTCATATTTGGCAATTTGATGACTGATAGATATAGGATTATTGCATGCAGTGCAAGCATTTATTTCCTTAAAACAAGTTTATAAATGTAGTTATAGAACTTCCCCACAGATAATAATTGAAGTGAGCTGTATTGCTTGACATGGACATGAGATGGACAATAGATACCTGACAATAATTGGTTATTTAAACTGTGTACCTGAGTGGACCATATCAAGGTAAACTCAACTGTTTGTTAATTTTATCATCTTCTGCAGGGACGAAAAAAGTGTACGGCAAAATCCAGTTAAGTTGTGAATTTTCAAAATCATACAATGCATTTGAATTCTATTTACCTAGGGCATGCTATGCCTTAAATTTTTTCCAGATACACAGGTTTGCCTGTACGCAGAGTAAATTTTGAGGTGAAAATACGGCCATTTTAGCCATAGGGTCCACATGAACCTTAAGACAAGTATACATATGGCCAAAATCAAGTACACCTGTTAGGGTGCGCTCGACTTTAGTGACTCAGCACGAGGTGTTTTGGAATTTACAGGTTACTTAGAACTTTTTGTAAAAAATAAACGCTAGCACATCATAGAAAATCAAGTGGGTAATTTATGTTTCAAATTTTATAACAAAAATCTCTGTATTAAAGGCTGTGGATTTTCTATAAAAATCTTGATTTATTTGCCACAAAGTCCTCTTTTTCTATCAAATGCAATGAAACAGTAAAAAATAATGCTTTACATCAAGTTTCCTCTTGGAACATGTACTAAATGGCCTATCTCTATTATTTATTATATGTTTAGTTTTGATACAATTGAGGTTTGAAAAATTCGTACAAAAATGGCTACAGAAGGGTACATAAACCTTAAGGTTCATGTGGACCCTTTCATTAAACCAGAAGGTGCCAAAATAAACTAAGTTGGGAAACAGGTTTGAGAACTTCCCCACAGGTAATAATTGAAGTGAGCTGTATTGCTTGACATGGACATGGGATGGACAATAGATACCTGACAATAATTGGTTATTTAAACTGTGTACCTGAGTGGACCATATCAAGGTAAACTCAACTGTTTGTTAATTTTATCATCTTCTGCAGGGACGAAAAAAAGTGTACGGCTAAATCCAGTTAAGTCTTAACTGGATTTAGCCGTACACTTTTTTTCGTCCCTGCAGAAGATGATAAAATTAACAAGTGTACGGCTAAATCCAGTTAAGTCTTAACTGGATTTAGCCGTACACTTTTTTTCGTCCCTGCAGAAGATGATAAAATTAACAAACAGTTGAGTTAAAGTTATGAATTTTCTTAATCATACAATGCATTTGAATTCTATTTATCTAGGGCATGCTATGCCTTAAAACTTTTCCAGACGTACAGGTTTACCTGTACTCAGAGTAAATTTTGAGGTGAAAATACGGCCATTTTAGCCATAGGGTTCACATGAACCTTAACACATGTATACAATGATGTTTGGATTACAATGGAGAGCGAAGAGAGAGAGCGAGCTAAAACATAGTTAACAGTTCCGGACAATAGAGCCTATTATGGCGTTACCAGTTTTTCTTTTCTTTTCTCATATATCAAATTAAAGTTACTTTTAAGACTCTGCATAAATGTTACAAGAACAAACATATTAATTGTTGAAAAAAAACACACTTTCATGATCTTTCATAGGGTAGACTGCCCTCAAGTGATATCGAGGATTATTATGCCCCACTTATCATGCTTATACATAATAATAATCAAACAAATAATAGTAAAATTTGCTATTCCAACGCAAATTGTTTTTGTGCTAATGGTCCACACTAGTAATATTGGTACACAATGATTTGTCTCTCACTTAGATAGAACATAATTGTCTTGAAGAAATTTCGGAGGATGGCGTTCCCGTGTGGATTGTCGAATTACATCGGAGTTAACTTGATCATCAGGTTCGTGTTGTAATTCATTTTCGCCTATTGGTAAGCTTAAGTCACCTTGTTCGTTTTCGAAAAGTTCCGGTTCTAACTCCTGTAAATGAGGAATGGATATTACATTCGGAATGTCAGGATGCTTTGTATTTTCACTGTATTATCTTCCTCGTCTGAAGATGTAGAATTGTCGTGACTATAAGTATCCTGTTGGCGTAAAGTGTTTAATAGTGACGGGACTTTATAACAATTACTCCTTTTTACACGGTATGATGTATTGCGTAACTGAGAACCAACAAATTTTCTTATGTTGCACCAAGAATTGTCTGTAGAAACAACCAGGTATCGGTCATGAGCACAAGTTTTGTTTCGGTCGTTATATACGTAAACTAGATCACCAACTTCTAAATGCGGAGATTCGGGTAGGGCTCCAGAGGGAGCTTTAGAAATTTCGCTGTAACTGTGGTTCGACTTTCGTAACTCATGTTGACGCTGAATAAGACTCTGATCTGTCAAAGGTATTTGGTTGTTTGAGAATTGATCACGTTGAGTCCACATTTCTCTTGCGGATAACCCACGGTTACGAATGCGAGAATTTAAACGGGCAATAGCCAGAGTGAGCGACATGGGTGATATACATCGTGTATTCGGGTCTTGTCGCAAAATTTCTTCTTCTAACTCTTGAATTGCCTTGTCGGCTACAGGGTTTTGTTTTTGTTTTTGAAACGACCAACTTCTATGGTAATTCTATGTCGACGCAAAAGTTCATCGTTGACCAGAGCTTGGAATCCTGGTGCAGGGTCGGTACGAACAACGGCAAATGGTCCATCGAGTGGACATAGTTCAACACAAAGACACAATAAAGACTCGCGTAAAGTTTCTTGGCGCTCGTCTGTGATCAAGCGAGCGGCTGTGTATGACGTAACATATTCGCACACAACTAGGATAAGCTGTCGTTCACGCTTCATCACATCTGCAGCAAATGCAGACCCTATTGTCTCTGGTGGGTCACCTGTAGATTGTACATTTAACTTGTGAGGAATTTTTTGAAGAGCGGCACATTGATGACATCCATTACTGACAGTTTCAATTGCTTTATCCATATCAAGTGCGAAGAAGTAACGGTGTACGACATATTTAAGTTGATATGTTGAAGGATGGTCGAGTTTAATGTGTAACGATGTAAGTAGTCCATCTAAAACCTGACGAGGAACAACAATACATTCACGTGTAGGAGCCATCGGCTCGTTTCTCTTGACAACGAGTAAACCGTCTTTAGCAATACATGCATTGTTTAGATAGCGTTTTATGTTCTTTACATTAGTAAGTTTTTTTGACGGTCGGGTCCCTGTGAGCATGTGTTCGCCGTAAGTCCGAGCATTCTGTTTGGATTGATATCCAGGCGTTCCTGCTTGTAAACGGAAGTTTTTGAATCCCTTCAAGAATGTCTTTTGTTGAGATATGTCTAACAACTGAATTTTCAGTAAATTACACAAATGCACAGATTTGACAGGCTGAATCCTCACAGTCTGGTGCATTGCGACTTGCAAAATCGGACGGAAGTATAGCAGCTCCTGCTACATGTCTTACTGTTAGTTGATATCTACAGGCTGTTGAAAGAAATGTCGAAACACGTGGGCTTGCTGAAAATATCCTACACAGCTTCTCGAATGCCTGAACACAGGGTTTACTATCGGTCAATATGCAAGTGTTATGTTTTGATTGTATGATATACGGACTACAGTGCTTAATAGCTGAGGCAATAGACAGTGCTTCGATTTCACAAGGCAGCCACGTTAATTGGCGTTTTCGCAGTTTGCACTAAAAAATCCAGAAACATGTATTTTATCATCACGTGTTATGTAAAGGGTAGCGCCTAAGCCATGTTTTTTTCACAGAACCATCGGTAACAATCCATAGTTGATCATTTGGTTTAGGTAAAAATATTGAACGATTTGTTGAAAGAGCTTTCTGGGCCTGTGAGAATATATCAGTAAGTTCATACCATTTTATAGTTTCTTTAGATTCTCGACCGGCTACCATATCATCAAGTTTACCTAGTAATGAAGCGCAATCTGGTATTACTCGTGCGAGTACTTTATACGCTCCAATAAAAGACCGTAAACCACATACTTTGTCTGGTTGTGGACAAACTGATAAGGTAGAAATACGATGCGGGTTGGCTTTGATAGTTCTTATTGCCAAATCCATCCAAGAATAGTTGCAGTTTTGGGTGCGATAATCGTTTTAGTAGCAGACAAATTTAGACTGTTCTTTTGCAGAGCCTGGAGAACCCTTGTCCAGTTTTGTAGTAATTCGAGTTGGGTATTTCCACCGCAATAAAGATCATCAGCTATTTTAGCTACAACACCTTCTTCTACCAGATCACATAAAGCACGATACAATAGCTCCTAAAGTGCTGTTTCTGAGCCTGGCATGCCCATTGCAGAGCGCACATACACACGCACACCTTTAAAGGGGGTTACTACACCACAGTATTTCATTGAATCACTCGAAAGCGGAATTTGGTAGAACGATTTAGTAAGGTCTGTAGCTATTATGTATTTCCACTGTGCTATTTGTCGTAAGGTTGAATCAACATCTGGCATAAGTGACTGTTGGGGTTTGCTATATCGACCTACGTCTGCAAATGCGGTAACTAAACGGAAACTGCCATTTGGTTTCTTAACTAAAAAGGACGGGTTAACATACTCTACAGATACGCCAATATCTTCTGGGCGTTTGAAAACACCAATTGCTTCAAGTTAATAAACTTTTGTTGAAGTTCTACTAGTTGATTACGGGAATATTGCGGCACACGGCCTTTGCGTTGCGGTGGTTGGACTGGTCCCATGTTCACTCTAGCTTGAAATGGACCGGCGCCGCCATTGTATCCCTTGAAATATGGATAAAAAAACATCATCAAAGTTTTCACTATATCCCTGAATTTAACTTTTAACTCTTGAGATAACAAATTATCTGGATCAATTTTTACTGATTCTGAATGATTTGTCAATCTTGGGTGATTTATTTTATCACTGTTTTCAGTTGATTCGACGGCATCACTTTTACACTCTGGAACATATGTTGATCGTATTTGACAAAAGTGTTCGTTGCGTCTTAAACTATGGGGTTCCTGTGTCAAATTTGGGATACAAATTCTGCCGGCAACGCTTGTAATCAAATTTGGCGGGGGCCACACGTTTGAATCCTTTCCAGCATGCATTGATGAAAGATGCGACTCTTATCTTGGTTCAATGGCGAATGTATCATCAGTTGAGCAAATATCAGATGGTAATTGCATTTCAAGATAATCACCAGGCCAAATAGTTGTAAATTGAGCTGGAGCACGTAAAACCTGTGCCCGATGGACTGTATGATGTTCGGACGTGTTTTGAACGGAGCCATAAGTATAAACGGTATTGTTACCCAGTATTACTTGACGTTTAGCGGGACGGATAAAAATGTCATTTTTTTTCAATAAAAGGAATACCAGCCAAGATGTCTACATCCAAAGTTTCGACGACTAAACCCTCAAAATGTAGTTCACGTCCATCACGTGTGAAATTAGTGTGCACTTCCCCAATGACTTTGATGAGTGAAGATCCATCGGCCTGATGTGCAGATTGTGAGCTAGACTTTATTTCAATACCCATTCGTTTAGCTGTGGAAGCACGTAACATATTGCCGGTCGCACCACTATCAATAGTTAAACGCGTGTTATAATGTGTATGGAACACGTCAAGATACGGAGACTGGCGGACTTGGACTCGGTTTACTGAATGCATAGGTTTAGAAACAGTGTCGACTTCTACGTCTGACAATTCGTCATCTGAATTATCTAATATTCCGGCAATTTGTCGGGCTTTAACCATGTATTTTCTGTCACTGTTCGGTAAGAAAGAGCACTTGCTGAGGAAGTGGCGGTCGGTCTACCTGCTGCTTTACACAACGGACAACTTTTAATAGAACGTGGATAAGATAATTTGAGTTTTTCTTCATGAACAAACTTGGATTTTGCAGGAAAGTTAGAAGTAGCTGCTCGCATAACTTTTGCATCATCAGAATTACGGAGTTCCTCAAGTAATGAGTCAAGCGCTTGCGAAACTTCCGGTTTTATTGACGACAATGTTCGCGATCTCAATTCTGTTCCATATCTTTGTTTGACCAGTTTTGGTATGTCTGTATGTATTAGTCTTAACCATGTTAAAACGACAAAGTTTTCAAGTAAAGGTGTCATTTCTTCATCTTCCACGATTGCACTCCCGTGATGTGTTATTTGGGTATCGCGTCGGAGCAATTTGTCTTCAACAAAAGCCATTATTCGATTATAAAGGTCTTCTGGTCGTTCGTTCGGTTCAAAATGTATTGCTGCAAAGTCTATAAAATGAGCACCCGTTGATTGGAATCCATAATGTAAAGGGATGGTTTGCCATATATTTTCAATAGAAGTAGAATTTTTTACTATTGTGTTTCTGGATATAACTGGGCAATAATTGGCTATTTGACCAAGCATTAATTCTAACATGCTGACGTTTTGTTCACGTGTACGCCTATTTGCTTCGGCTACATCTTCACCATCATTCAAAAGCCACGGTTGGGACCAAACCTAGTTTTCTTTTCCCATTGTACGTTGTCTTCTAAGAATGGTGCAAAATGTGGGTCTAATGATAACGTGTATATTATGTTTTGTCTCCAGTTTTCAAATGAATTTACAGTTTCAATTTTAGTAAGGCACCACTGTGTAGGTGCTCTGTGAGTATTAGCCATTGTGTTAAATGCTCTTGCTTATTTATAATGCAAAATTTTATTGCCGTATAAGATGACAGTATTATAATAAAGTATAAGATTTATTTTATTATTATCGCACAATGTGGTTATACTTTTTCCAGTAATTTTGAACATTTTTAATACAAAAGTCTCTCTAATGCTGGAGTAACCTCTGCAGTGTAGCAGCATGTTCTGTTCATTTTCAATTTCGCCACTTTTACAGATTTCACAAATTCTTTGATCTCTGGGCATTTTTAAATATCTCCCTCTTTCAATGGCAAGGTTATGAGCACTAACTTTTAATTTACATAATGATGATCGATCTGATTTATTTTTTTAAAGCATCAACAAAACCTGCCCGTTCACTCATTTTGTAAACACTCTGGAAAAATGTTAATTTTGGAGATGCTGAAATATTTGCATGTTGTTCCTGAAAACCCTGGTCGATTAGTCTTTGTTTTATAAAACCAAAAAGGTGTTTAATAGTAAGGTTATCATTTGACAAATAAGATAAACCTAAGTTTGAATAATAATATTTAACCTTTTAACCCATGATGGGTTGCTTTTGTTTGTAGCATTATATATTTGGTGAACTAAACTTCCTTCTGAAGTGATTAAATGGTCCCAGAATTTAATGCTAGATAACATTATCCTATTTTTCAATGGCAGTCTTGCAAGTTCGGAACGACATTATATGCAACTTTTCATAGGCATCACTGTCTTTAAATGTCGAAATAATCCCCCCGATTGCGCTACAATAAAGGAGAATAGGGGCTACTAAGGAATCAAAAAGTGTTTCCAGAAGTTTACAAGGGTTATCCAATCCTATTGTTTTCTTTATTTTAAAATATGATTTCCTAGCTTTTTCCATAAGCGAAGTGATGGCGACATTAAAACTGTCATTATATCTAATATCAATTCCCAAGTAACGATTCCCAAGTAACAATAAGTATTGACTGTCTCTAAGATTCGCCATTATAATAAAATTCGTTCAGAAAAGACTTTCCGTTTGAATTAAAAACCATTACTTTTGATTTCTCTGTATTGACTTGCAATTTCCAAGAAGAACAATAATTACTTAATGTATTGAGACAATTTTGCAAACCGTCTTTGCTATCAGATAATAATACAATATCATCGGCATACAAAAGTGCATTTAATGAAACATCACCAACTACAACTGGATCTGCATTGATATTTTCCAAGTCTTCAAGTATGTCGTTTATAAAAAAATTAAAGAGAAGAGGACTCAATACATCTCCTTGTTTAACACCACAGTTTAATTCAAATGATGGGATAAGACCATTAGAAAATTTAATTCTACATGTTGTATTAGAGTACATTGAAAATATTATATTAAAAATATGTTTTGGTACATTACTTTGAAGTAGTTTATGAAATAATCCTATTCTCCAAATTGTATTAAACGCTTTTTCTAAGATCAATAAAAGCAGCAAATATTTTTTTGTTTTTGGATTTACAATTGCTGACAATAGATTTCAAGGAAAAGATGTGGTCTGCAGTTCGACTATCTTCTTTGAAGCCAATCTGTTATTACTAATTAATTTGTTTACATTTATATGAGCAAGTAATCGAGAGAGGATTATTTTATTAAACAATTTTCCCAGGTTCGAAGTAATGGATATCCCTCTGTAATTACCAGGGTCACCTTTACTTCCCTTTTTATGTAGAAGTATTAAACATGATTCATTCCAAACTTTTGTAAAACTTCCATTATTTAAAATAAAGTTAAATAGCTTTTGTAATGGTTTTGTTAAGACTGATATTCCATTTTCAACATTTCATTTGAAATCAGATCAGTAGCTGTGCTTTTCCCATTTTTAAGGGACTTTAAATTGCCTTTACGATTTCACTTGTTTTAATGTGTTCGTGAAAGTCATTTGTCCTGTTGTTGTTTTTGAAAATCATCAAATAATGTTTCAAAATTTTTGAGAATTTTTTCTTGAAATGGGTAAAAACTCTCGTCCGTTTTGTTTATTTTTTTTTTTAAAATAGTTGATAAATTCATCTTGTGCAAAATGTACAGAATCTTCATTATTACAAGATTTACTTAGTTTTTGTAAAAGATTCCAAAATGTTTTAGGGTCTTTATTAACATTTGCACTTATTTCAGAACATATTTTATTTTTGTATGATCTTTCTGCCTTTTTACAAGCTCTTCTATACTTAGAGCGGCAGGAGTAAAAAGATTTTCTGTAAGTGTTATTATATGGAAATTTGTTAACCAGTTTTCCATAGCTTTCAACTGTTTTGCGCAAATCATTACAAGAGTCTGAAAACCATGGCTTTCTTTAAGATTTTATTATTTTTCTATGGGGCATTTTGTATACTAATTTTGCTGATTTTTTTGCGCTTTCATATAAAATTGATATTAATGATTGTACAGCTGAATCACTGCTTTTAAAAGAGTTATTTGTAAATAATGCTAATTTAGTTTTATTTTCTTTACTGGTGATATCCTTCACATATGACTCTATGGCTCCAGGTGACCAAATAAATTTTCCTGGAAGGGGATCCAGTTGTGTTTGGTTAACAAAATTTGTGGAACGGAAAAAAGTTACCAATGTACAACTGATTGGACAATGGTTTGATAGTGACGTTAAGTCATGTATTTCAAAATAACCAACTTAGTAAATCAAAAGACACAAGTGTATAATCAACAAGACTGCATCCGTTATATGTTATGCATGATTGTTTACCGGCCAATCGTTCTACCATTCAATATTGTAAGGCTTGTTTCTTTACAAAGATCAAGCAAACATCTACCACTATTATTAATATGTTTGGGGTCAAGATTATTTCTTGGCATTATACTGTCTTCTACATAATAATTATCAACTACATATGGTTGTTTAGATTCATCAAATAACACATAGTCTGGTGAGGTATTTGTGTGGGCATTAAAATCACCTTGCACCATTATATCTCCTAGTTTACAATATTTTTCAATATCAGACAGTAAATGTGCATATACAGAGTTAAGATCCGGTACATTACAACTGGAGTTTTCAGGCGATACATAAACAGCAGCCAAATATATATCTCTTTTTTAAATTAAAGAATGTATGATCAAGTATAACCGAAGCTATATCAGAGTGCTCATTGTGGATTGATTTTACTCCATTATTTATAGATTTTTTTACAAATATGTTGATACCGCCAGAATAACGTCTGGCTTTTTTGTGTTTTTTCCTACTACTTGAAGATATCAAATTAAATTCTGGTAAACTTAATTTTGATCAGAATTACTCCAAGTTTCTACAAAACTGACTATATGAAACTCGGAAATAGTTTCCAGAAAGTATGGATCTTGTGATTTATCTGTGGTCAATCCTTCAATATTCCACATAGCTGTCTTGAGCGAATGATGAGATGAAAAATGATTTGAAATGATTGATGAATTGACAATGTTATTTATTTAGGGATGTTGGCACAGGCACTTGTCTCAGAAAAAAATTCCTATATATACCTTAATATTAAAAGAATATATATAAAAAGTAGTATGTAAAAAAGTGTATAAAGGAATAATACTTAGTACAATATTGTCTGATGTCCCAAAAAACCCCAACCTAAAATTGATTTTGAGAGTCATTTTGAGAGTATGCCACATTACGACCCCACTGGCCAAACGGGGGCCATTGCCATGGATTTTGCCAAGGCAGGAGCGGAGGTTGAAAATTTGAAGGTGGTAACCAAGGCATAAAGTTTTGTTGTGGGAATGAACTGGGTTGTCGATAATGTGAACTTCCTTGTATATAAGCAGGTGGTGTAATTGGATGAGGTTCCATTGTTTGATTAGATATTCTTTCTATATCCCAGTTGTTGGTGACATATGAGGCTGTTGAATTTTGCTGGTTTATGTTACGACCATAGTCATGATAGTCTTTGACTTCACGCCGATTGTTAACATGACGGCTTGTACTGCTTGTATGTCTCTGTGTTGGCCTAAAGCCACGGTTCTCAGTTGGTCGATAAATATTCATAGCCATTTTCAGGTGTTTTACCATGTTAGAAGACCTCTGTTATTGTTCAAGTGAACGTCATCATAGAACATGTCTTCAGATGGTTCAAAGGGGTCAATAAGACAGACATGCGGAAAGAAGTTACACGCAGATTGAAGTATTTTATTTGCTTCGTTGACATCTTCATTCGGAATATCTTTTCTTTTAACTATTGACAGGATGAAAATTTTGGAACTATTCCATGTTTTGGAAGCAATCTCTAATAAGTTTCGAAACTCCTCTTCTTTTACTCCTTCACTTTGTGAGTCCCTTGTTCCAATGTGAATGAGGATGTTTTTTGCATTGATAGTTGTACCATTTTTTTCAATAAAGCTGGTACATGTATTTGCGCCTCCTTTTATATACCGTTTCACGGTTTTTTGTTTTGGAGTAAATCGGTTTGGTTGAATCCTTCTTAATATTGAATCACTTAAAATAAGGTAATCACAATTTATTTTTGGAACATCGCGGTTGGGTTCCTCAGCATTTTGGCGATCAGAAATAATTTTGTGTTGGTCTTTATCTTTTGTTACAAAATTAATGCCAATTTGTGGTTTTGTCGGGGTTTCAGTTTCTAACTCTGTCGTGTTGTTAAGACTTGGATGTTGAAGTTGTTGATCATTCTGGGTATTACATTTACCCTCGGAGGTTTCGAGAGTTCTAATTGATCAACGCGGTCTTGGAGATTTATAACCAAAGAGGTTAAATTTGACAACAAGTTTTTGCTTTCATCGTGTGCTGTGTCCAT
Source organism: Mytilus edulis (assembly GCF_963676685.1). Lineage (NCBI taxonomy): Eukaryota > Metazoa > Mollusca > Bivalvia > Mytilida > Mytilidae > Mytilus > Mytilus edulis. Next base: position 59,031,787 of record NC_092356.1, read on the forward strand.
TTTCTTCAGCTGAGAGTCTATTAAATTAGACTTTGTATGAAGAGAGTCTAAAGATTGGCTTGAATGTTTCATTTTTGTTTCAATAAGAACAAGATTTTCCATGATTTTCTTCTTGTTTGTTGACACAATCTCAGTTATCATGGATTGCATGTTATTAGGAACATGATCAGTAGAGTGCTTGAGATCTGATAACATATTTAGGAATGATTTAATGGAGTTATCAATGGTTGATAAAATTGTATGAATTTCAGTAAATCTTGAGTCTATTGACTTGCCGTGTTGTAAAACACGGTCTTTAGGAGTAGACAGATTATTGACAGACGATTTACTTTTTCTGGAGGGTGTTGATGTTTTGTTATCCTCTACTCGGTATCCACCTCGATGATTCCAGTAGAATTATTGTTAGAATCTATTGTTTCAATATCTAACTGTTTCAGTTTTGTTTGACTACAATCATTATCACTTATATCGTGTACGTCGACAGCTGTGTTGTCATGGTTGTTTATAAGCACCTCATTGTCAAAGTCAGCCTCAATTTTGGTTTTCAGTGTCGTAAAATATTGATCGAAAAATGCTGTACATTTAGCACCTTGGACTACCACTGAACCCGTAATAACAGTTTTTATCTGTATTGATGTCGCATGACACTTTAATTACTGAACCTTCTTTGAGTAGTGTGGTTTTAGATTGCCGAAAATGGCTTATAATTGTTTTTTTTCCATAAATCAATTCTTGAATGTTACATTGTTAGTTTTGCCGTCTCATTGTGGGTTGTCGACTGCAATTTCAATTTTTGAAAGATCATTTACAGGCTTGTCTTCGAACATTTTATCAAAATCGACACCCATTAAACAATCAGAAAATTTTGATGGAGGTTTTGATACGCGGCTAGACGAGCTTTCAGTCGCCGCCGCCATTACTATATATATTGTTTATCGTATATTTTCCACGTGTTGAATGTTGATTGTTGTTGTTATATAAAATACTGCTTTGATATGGAGCCAATGTGATGTGTATGAGATTATATCATACTTGTGTAACTAAAAAACACATTCCAACATCCTTAAATTTGGTAATTTTGAATAAAAACATTGAAGAGAAATTTTCACTGTTTACATCATCAACCAAGCATGAAGGAAAAAATTAAATGAGTTAATTTTTAATATTATATCAAACACAAATGTGTATATCTGTCTCTGATTGTATATAGTCAGTGTCTTTTAACATGTTTAATGACGATTTTACCTTTTGTTTGCGTTTTTGCCTATTTTCTTAAAAGGAATAATTGATAGACAGAAACTTTAAAAAGCAAAAATAATCAGCAAGACACGATCTTCAAATAAGTCAAGTATTGCCGAACTCGTCAAGTGAGGGGAGGAGACAATATGTTTTTATGTTAACCTGTTTTGGCCTTTTTCAAGGTGTTGTTATCTGTTAATCTGAGATAAATTTAAACTGTTAACTGTTTTCAACCCACTGTGTTAACTGTTATCAGCATTTTTGCATTTGTTGTTAACTGTTTTTGCCAAAATCGAGGTGTTGTAGAGAAGGTAATGCATAATGCATGCAATTAGGCTATACCGAAGTACAACAAATCAATAAGAACAACAAGCACTGGGAAATCGCTTTGGAATAAAAATATACCAGAAGCATCAAAGATTACTAAGGAAAACATGCCTTATGGAAAAAAGAGCGAGCACCAAAAGACAAAAATAATCCTCTAAAATCACAGCTAACAGCAGCCAAAAGGCTATTACGAAAGGCTCATAGACAAGCATATGCCTCTCAAAGAGAAAAATTGGCAAACCAGATAATGACAGCATCTTCCTCAGACAAAAAACTCTTTCACAAATTACTGAGAACGCAAAGATCAGATGGAAACCGATTTACAAAGACGCTACGCAGAGATAATCATATGGCTAAAACGAACGAGGACATTCTTCATATGTGGACAGACTATTTCTACGAGCTATCAAATCCAGACTATAAGTAAGATTTTGATTACGAAAAATATGAGATCTCATCTCTGCAAAATACAATAATCGAAAAGCTAAAATCGAACCAATATGAGAGGAGGAAATATACGATGCTGTAAGAAAACTTAAAAACTGAAAATCTTCAGATATCGATGGAATCTCAGCCGAACACTACAAAACACTGAGACTGAGCTTTTACCGCTCATATTGCATATCCCAAATACAGTAATAGAACAACTTGATATCCCACAGATGCTGAAAGGAGAAATAATGACACCAGTATCAAAGGAGCACTAGCTACGAGATATATAAAAAATCTAAAGTTTGATTTGTTTTTCAATCAATAATGAAAGTGAAATAGTAGGTAACAATTCGCTTTTTGCAGCCAAAAAGGTTCAATTTTGTCAAATTACGCTGAGAAACATTGATAATTAGTTATTCACTTGCAAGTGAATGAGTCGACCTCTTTGAATCCGTATTCATGTGAACTTCAATTTAACCCCCTAGCTAGAGATTGACACGCATGCATTGTACGTGTACTGGTTATTTAAAGAAAAAGAATGTCAACAATAAAAGTGAAACTACGGTAAATCATTTGATTACTAATTCGATGCACAAAAAATCATTCTTATACGGTTAAAAACAATGAGAAACATATATTTTTAATCTATAAAATAAAATCAAACAGACCTATAAAAATCCAATTGCACGTGTTGGTTTAATCTATTCATATCTTTATTTATGTTTACATTGCTTATATGGTCATCTGAGGTCAAATCGATAGTTAATTAGATGGTGTCTGGACTAAAATACACACGAAACGAACCTATATATTATCTACCCCACACAAAAAAAAATTATTACTAAGTAATTATATTTACTTGAATTAAGTATTCTTTTTTATTACTCATTACTAGAAATTACTTACCAATTACTCACTATTACTAGCAATTATTTATATTTTACCTGATATGAAAGTAGTTACTTGAAACAAGTAATTGTTTTACTGAAAAAGTGTGTCTATCAAAAAAATTACTTAAATTAAAACAAATACTAATAACAATTTTACTCACTTGAGTAAATGAATTACTTAATCCATATTTAGGTAATAACTTATCCGTACTGTTTTTAGTAGAAAGAAATAACTTAGATTAAGTCATATATTCAAGAGCTACACATGTTTTTTAATTTATACTGAAATGCTGTATGAAAGTTACTGGAATTACTTCTGATAACATGATATAAAACTTGTTATTACTAAGTAGGTTAAGGCACTACATCATGTTGTTTTCTTGCATAAGGCTTATTATATATAATAATAAATGCTTCCTATGAAAGAGACTCCATAATTTAACAATATCAACAATATGTAGGTTTAAGTCTGAAAATTGCATAATTTTGGATAACAATTTTCTTTAAACATGCAATTATTCCAACTTTGAAATATTTTTGATTATATGGAATTTGCATAATTTCCTGTGCTTGAAATTTTTTATAAGTTTCATGTATATTCTGTATTTTAATGTTTAGTGTGGCGCCCAACATTTTCTATTCCAAAGTAGATACATGTAACACATTTTCAATAGAATGTACTGTGCTGAGCACAACACTATCTATACAAAATACATTGTATGGAAAGTATTATGCAATGCTTAAAAATAATAATGTAGAATAAACATGGAATTTCAAGCACAAGAAATCATGCAAATTACATAATTAAAAATAATTCCAAATTGAAAAAATAGCCTGTTTTTTTTTATAATACTTTGAAATGCTTAAAAAAAATTGATCGGAATTACTTAGTATAAGAATTACTAGTCATTACTTAACCTATTTTCATATCAAAATATCTTCAAATTATTATAATCTATTTTTGATATAATTTTTATAATGTAAGATAACATGACTTAGTTTTACTAAAATTAAAAATTAACTATCTATTATAAATGTACAAAATTGTATAATATTTCCTGTATTTTTCATAAAGAAGTTTTTGATTTGAGACTGAAAAATTATTCGGCCAATCAGAATTAAGGTTTCATTTGACTTTGGTAAGCTATTTTTGAATTTGAACAAAAGTTTACAGAGTTTGTTGAAATACTTACACGAGTTACACACATGAAAGGAAAGGAGAACCTTAAAAAAAGGACACTTTCTGGCTACTCTTTGTGTACTAATTCAATTAAATGAAAATGTAACACAAAGAGTTGCTGGGAAGGTAGCCCATGTTAACTTACAACAAACAAGAGAAATGGATTATAACAAAGGATATAGTATATGATCATTCTTTAAAAAGGGATGTTACTATTTCAAATTATATGCATTTATATTAAAACAGTGTAGAATTTTTATTTCAATCTAAATATATTATAAATATATATATAATTTATATGTAAAAGAATTACTCAATAAATATTAAAAGAATTACTTACTTTTATTAATACAAATAATCAATATGTATTAAAAGAATTACTGACTATCATTAAAAGAAATACTTAACGTGTATTAAAAGAATTACTTACTTTAATCAAAAGAAATACTTACTTTTATTAGAAGAATAACTTACTTTTATTAAAATAATTACTTACTTTTATTAAATGAATTACTTACTATAATTAAAAGAAATACTTAAGGTGTATTGAATGAATTACTTACTGTAAAAAAAGAATTACTGAGTATATAGGAAAGAAATTACTTAAGTATTCATTAAAAGAATTACTTAAGATACATTGAAAAATTACTTTAATTTAATTACTAGGTAATTAATTACAATTACTTGGCATTACTAGGAATAACTCATTTTTGACAAACATTTTTACTTGTTTTTTTACTTAATTTGAGTAAATTAAATACTTGTTTTAAGTTAATTCAAGTAATTATTTGTTTTTAGTGCATGCTCTATAAACTGTTTATTTTAGACTTTGATAGTTTGGATAAATGTTTTACATTGTTATAAATCAAATATGAGAATTTGAGTGAAATCGGTGACCATGAATTTGACAGCTAGTGCCCCTTTAATGAAAAATAAGGACCGTGAAAACCCGGCAAACTATAGAGGAATAACAGTGACCAAAATCTTCACTAAAATCCTTCAGAGTGTACTCAAATCAAGAAGAGATATAAAGATCCACAAAATCCAAAATCAGCGACAACGAGTATTTACGGAAGCAATACCCATGAAATTTGCCGCATTCCTGGCATCAGAAGTTATAATACAATCTAGTGAAGACGACCAGGAAGTCCTATTACTAACCTTAGATGCAGAAAAGGCTTTTGACAAATTGGAACATGAGATTCTATTAAAAAAGGTCTACCACTATGGCATTGATGGTGACATGTGGATCCGACTCCGTAATATGTATAGAGGAATGAGCATTAGAATTAAATAGGACGATCTTGTTTCTCACAACATATCTGTCAACCAAGAAATTCAGCAAGGAGCAAAACTCTCGACTTCCTTATACAAATGCTATAATAATGCCATTATAGATAGTGTTACAGAAAGTGGATTAGGATGCCATATGGGGACAATAGACATTGCTACACCTACATGTGCAGATGACATTCTAGTACTAGCAAACTCTGAATGTGAACTACAAGGCATTATGGACATTTTATACTACCATACACCTGGTCAAAATCAAGCCGCAGAAATCGGATCTTGTATGCTATAATACTAAACAGGACAGAGTAGTAAACATTGGCTACTCTCAGACAGGTAGGAGTGAAACTGCAAAACACCTAGGTATAACCAGAAATGAAAAGAATACAATTGATATTGATGAAAAACTGAAAACAGGAAGGGCCACTATTTATGGTATGTTAGGAGGTGGTCTCCATATAAGGAAAGCTTTTTCTCCTCTTGTATCCCACAATTTGGGGAAGGTGTATTCTGTTCAAAAATGACATATGGGCTGGAGGTCATACCAATTAAGAAAAAAAGAAATGGACCAAATGGAAACAATGCAACGGAAAATCTTAAAGCAGCTACAGGGCCTTTCCAATCAGGTAGCCAACACAGCAGTCTACACATTAATTGGAGCAGTACCAATCCGTATGGTGATAGACAGAAATATGCTATCCTTGTTGATGAACATAATAAAAAACAATAACTCATTAGAATTTCAAATCCCGGAACGCCAAGTTGTAATGAAAAGTGAAAAAAGCAACATATTTATAAATAGAGTAGAGGAAGCTCTGACAAAGTACGGGATGGAACCGGTTGAGAATCTTATGAAACACCCAAAATCAAAGGAAAAATGGAAAAGGATAGTTAGATATCATCAAAATAAATACTGGCATGAAATATGCCTTGAAGACCAATCCAATAAAAAGAAATTGTCATATCTTCAAATACAGGAAAACCCATAATTTATGCCGCATAATATCTGGCAGTCTACAGGAAACAACCCTACAAATGTGAAAACAGGAGAAATAAAGAACAGACTAGTAACACAAACGTATATGCTACAGACAGTTAGGTCTAGACACAATAAGAATATATCCCCAATATGTATTCCATATGAAACATCAACAATACACAGAGTTAGAAAACCCCACACGACTGTTCTGCTACGACATGCATACCAGTAGAATGAGACAGATGGCTGGGTAGGGGCGATCGAGGGTGTAGTGACAGTTTATGTAGAAGCATTTTATCTACTCAAAATTAACGACAATCCGCTTGGCTATTTACCAACAAGTATTGCTTATTTGGCCATTTTACAGCATAGTGCTTTAAAATTCTCTTTTCCAGCATATTTACCGCATAGTGCTTTAGTGTACCTAAATTTTAAATACATCTACATATTCTGCAGATGAACGCATATATCAAAATATAAGACATTAACATTTAGTGCTTACCTATAGACTGCTATAAAGCTAATGTATATATTCGCACACCTAACATAAATTAGCAACTAGTATTTTAGGCATGGATCAGTGAAGGTGAAAATGTGTTAATATGAGTTTTTAGTGGGTGCGGGTGTATATTTGTATATAGCGCATTAGCCATCCTACTATGTAGGAGTGCACCGATTCATACATGTAGAAAGAAAGAAAGAAAGTTAACATATTAATGGGCCCCCTATTGCCCCCCTCTTATAGGAACTATTGCCCTTAAATGATTATGTGTACCAATATTTTTTTCTGTTCTTGCCTATTATTTGAAACCATAATAGATTGAGAGAATCATTAAACAGCAAAAATGATCAGCAAGTCAGGGTCTACAAATAAGTCGATGTAGATGAATTTATTGGTCAACTCCTTAAAGGAATTACTGCCCTTAACTGACGATTTTTACCAATTTTGTTCTGTTATTGCCAAATATTTGAAACCGTAATAAATAAAATCATTCCACATTAGTATTACATAGTACGTTTTCTCTTTATGAATTGTATTTTGGATAGAACAGCATATTCACCTGTAGAGAAGTGATATTCACCGAACTTAACGTCACGCGCTTTTACATGTAACGTTATGGTAAAATGTTTGATGACATCAAATATTTTCATTAAATGTTAATTGTATATTATTCCACATTGGTATTATTTAAGTAGGTTTTTTCTATATGAATTTTTTTTTTTAAAAGACAACATATTCATCTGTTGAAAAGTATATTCACCGCGCTAAACGTCACGTGATTTTACTGACATGTAGCTTTATGGTAAAATGTTTGATGTACAATTGGTTTAGGTAGATAATTGTCATTAAATACATTGTTTTCTCTGGAAAATGGAATAAAATAATTAATCTCTTTTATTTTGGTAAATATGTGGTAACTTATTATTCAATATTAGTATTATTAAAAAAAAGTAGGTTTCTCTAAATAAATTGGATTTTGAATAGAACAGCATATTCATCTGGAGAAAAGTAATATTCACCGCGCTAATTGTCACGAGCTTTTATAAATATGTAACGTTATAGTAAAATGTTTGACGAACAATTTGTTTTTGGTAAATATTTGTCATTGAATAAATTGTTTTCTTTCGGAATATGGAATAAAACAATTTCTGTCTTTTCTTTCGGTAAATATGTGGTTTAATTGACTTTTGAAAAACTGATATTCACTTCTGCCGTCTGCCTTAGTGAATATTAGTTTTTCAAAAGTGAATAAAACCGCATATTTACCTGATCAAAAATAGTAATTGTATAATATTTAAAAGCGAAAACGATCAACAAGGCAAAGTCTACAAATAAGTCGACGAAGCTGAAATTGTTATCAATGAAAATTTTAATCATTTTTAAGGGGTGTTTTTGCTTATTATCTTGAAAACCATAATAGAAAGAAAGAATCTTTAAAAAGCAAATATAATCAACAAGACAGGATCTACAAATAGGTCTGCATAGGCGAAATTGTCAGTTGTCTTTTTATAGAAGTTATTGCCCTGATTATATAGCCTTAAATTTAGATACGATTCATTAAACTCTATATACTGATCCATTGAATAAACCTATTCTTAAAGGTTATCAGTTTAACACTGTATTGAGATCTATGAATATTGTCTTTGTTGATTTTGTTAAAGATAAATTGAAAAATAACTAATAGGTTTTGCTATACATTTATAAACGATTATTGTCCTACATCCTATCAATACTTATATTTTGGCACTACACAACTTCATGCTATTCCCAGACTGTTTATATCAATGATTCCTTTACACTTATTACACCAAATCCATTAGATGTATATCGATTGATATTTTAGTCTGGGAATAAAATTGAGAATGGAAATGGGGAATGCAACCCGACCATAGAGCAGAACAAGTAATCACAACTGCGGGTATTCTTAGAGCGATACCTTGTAACTTTTGTCATTTTGTTAGTTATTTTGTGTGCTTCGTGTTAGCCGTTTCCAAGTTGAAGGCGTAGTATGGTGACCTATAGTCATTTGAGATCTGTTGGATATTTGTATCATTGTCAATCATACTTTATTTGATGCCAAGGATCTTAATGTATAATAATTTTGTATATAGTCTACAAACAGCCCATTTAAAGGATTCCAGTAATTTAGGTAAATCCTAGTCTCATTTGTAATCTTGTGTTCCTATTTAGTGCTGGAGTTCGAGGGTTTGATTTACTCAAATTCTTATACCGGGCAAAATATATTCATATACAATTAACTTTATAACAACGTATGTTTGGATATTTCATTTTTACACGGGAAACTCTACACTAAAATTTACGACAAAAGGGACGATATTTCGTTCAAAAATGTTAGTTTTCCTTTTTTGGATGGGGATGTTCCTTTGGCACCATATTTATTGCCTTAAAATATTCAGAAGTATAACATGCTATCTTAAAACTGTGAATGTTGACAAAAGAAGTTAGATGGTCAATTGTAAAGAAAATCACGTGTCTTTCACAAAGGACAATGTTTTTGTTAATATTTTGAAATCGACTTTCAATTTAATCTAACAGGAGATTTACAGTTTACATTTTCTGTGATCTCCTGTTGGTATCATTAAAGTTCGCGCGGTTTGTTTCATAACAAGCCCATTCGATATAACATTGATGGCAAAAGGATGTCTTTATATATTGGTCGTCGTGTTTATGTAACGCAATCAAGGATAGTATAAGGTTCAGAACATTTTATTGTGGATGCTTAAACATATTCTCTCCATCACTGATTGTGCACGTGGCATTTTTTTCTTTTCTGAAACTACATAAAACCATTGTTCCAGTGACCTAAACATCCAATTGCCGATAAGTTTAAGGGCATACGATACAGGTACATGGGGTAATTACGTTGCTTACGTTTTATAAAACATTATGTTATATTTTAGAAAATAAATAACTAAAACAGAGTTATTGAAAAAGACTCAAAAAAAAAAAACAGGAAAAGAATAGACAAAACATCCCTTCCAAAACGCTTTCATGGATTTACGTCAATCCGGAACGTATACATTTAACAACTTAAAAGCCAAGGATATATAATTACCTTAAAACGCGAGTACTTTATGAATGATTGGGACATGAATCAAATAGCCCAAATATCACAAGTTGTAACTAGTCTTGCCAATATAAAGATATAGACTTACCTATGTCATGTTGCTCAATTGTTCTGGTTTTCAACTTGACGACATCAAGAAGCGTGCATTGAACTTGCAAACATCATGCACACTTTTGAGGGTATATACACTTATTGCCTTAAAATATTCAGAAGTATAACATGCTATCTTAAAACTGTGTATGTTGACAAAAGAATTTAGATTGTTAATTGTAAAGCGAATCACGTGTCTTTCACATAGGACGTAAAGCGAATCACGTGTCTTTCACATAGAACAATATACTTGTTAATATTTTGAAATCGACTTTCAATTAAATCTAACATGAGATTTACAGTTTACATATTCTGTTGACATTATTAAAGTTAGCGCGGTTTGTTAATAACAAGCCCACTCACTATAACTTTGATGGCAAACATATGTCTTATATATAGGCCATCGTGTTAATGTAAGGCAATCAAGGGTTAGTATAAGATTCGGAAAGTTTTATTGTGGCTGCTAAAACATATTTTTTTTATCACTGATTGTGCAAGTGTCATTTTCTTCTTTTCTGAAATCTCTTAAAACCATTGTTCCAGTTGCCTAAACATCAGCATACCGATTATAATTCAAGTTGAAGCAACTTAAATTGCTCCCGATTGGTGAGATTTGCTTGCTCCACTAGTGACACCTGCCGTGTTGCTCATGTGTCAAGTTTAAGGGCATACGATATAGTTACAGGGAAGGTACTGACGTTGCTGAAGTAAAATGTAATTTTTCGCGACGTCAAACTGTGACATATCGGAGAAAGATGCATGTTTTCGACTGATTTTTATCATTCAGATTGAATTAACTTAAATACGAGTTCATGGACCCCTTCTTTTTTAAAATAACATTAAGTTTGATTACGTATGAAGATTATTTGTACCAGTATTTATGAAGAAGGCACCGATAACTTTTCTTAAATAAGATAAATATACAGCAAACAATACCGTTTTTTTTATTTTTCTAAAATGCTGAAATTTTGATAAACCTTAATTATTTCCAAAGAATTGTTATACAAATTTAGAGCAGACTTATTTATGTAAAGAAGATTTTCCAAATGTTTTTACACAAATCCGCTTGTGTTTATCGTTTGAAACAAACAAATTAGGTATGTCTATTCAAAGGATAGGAATGTCCCAAAAACTGCAATTTTGAGTAAATGTCTACAATAATTATCAAAGGTACCAGGATTATAATTTTGTACGCCAGACGCGCGTTTCGTCTACATAAAACTCATCAGTGACGCTCATATCAAAATATTTATAAAGCCAAACAAGTACAAAGTTGAAGAGCATTGAGGATCCAAAATTCCAAAAAGTTTTGCCAAATACGGCTAAGGTAATCAACATTGACCCCATTTATCTCTCAAAGTAGCACACAAAGTTAATTTTTCATAACATATTTGAATTGCTTAGGTGAAAAATATCTTGTATGCAAATTTTCGTAAAAAATCACCGTGTTATCAAAACTTTATAATATGCCCTAAATACAGACACCTCCCAAGTCAGGAGCCCGTACTTTAGAAGTTGTCGGTAGTGCTTGTCTGTCAATAGTGTTTTTCGTTTATTCCTTTAGAAAACATAATCGATTTCCTCGTTTGTAATGTTTAACAATCTGTCATTACAGGGCCCGTTATAGCTTACTATGAAATATAGGTATTTGTATTGTTGAAGGCGTAGTATGGTGACCTATAGTCATTTGAGATCTGTTGGATATTTGTATCATTGTCAATCATACTTTATTTGATGCCAATGATCTTAATGTATGATGATTTTGTATAAAGTCAACAAACAGCCCATTTAAAGGCTTCCAGTAATTTAGGTAAATCCTAGTCTCATTTGTGATCTTGTGTTCCTGTTTAGTTCTGGACTTCGTGGGTTTGATTTACTTAAATTCTTATACTGGGGAAAATACATCATATACAATTAACTTTATAACAAGGTATGTTTGGATATTTCATTTTTACACGGGAAACTCTACACTAAAATTTACGACAAAAGGGACGATTTTTCGTTCCTTTTTGTCAATTTTCCTTTTTTGGATGGTGAAGTTCCTTTGGCACCATATTTATTGCCTTAAAATATTCAGAAGTATAACATGCTATCTTAAAACTGTGAATGTTGACAAAAGAAGTTAGATGGTCAATTGTAAAGAAAAATCACGTGTCTTTAACAAAGGACAATGTATTTGTTAATATTTTGAAATCGACTTTCAATTAAATTTAACAGGAGATTTACAGTTTACATTTTCTGTGATCTCCTGTTGGTATCATTAAAGTTCGCGCGGTTTGTTTCATAACAAGCCCATTCGATATAACATTGATGGCAAACGGATGTCTTTATATATTGGTCGTCGTGTTGATGTAACGCAATCAAGGATAGTATAAGGTTCAGACAAAAATTTTATTATGGATGCTTAAACATATTCTCTCCATCACTGATTGTGCACGTGGCATTTTCGTCTTTTCTGAAACTACATAAAACCATTGTTCCAGTGGCCTAAGCATCCGATAGCCGATAAGTTTAGGGGCATACGACACAGTTACATGGGGTAATGACGTTGCTAACTTTGTATAAAGCATTATGTTTTATTTTAGAAAATAAATAACTAAAACAGAATTATTGAAAAAGGTTCAAAATAGAAACAAGAAAAGAACAGAAAAAAACATCACTTCCAAAACGCTTTCATGGATTTACTTCAATCCGGAACGTATACATTCAACAAGTAAAAAAAAAGGATATATAATTACCTTAAAACGCGAGTACTTTATGACTAATTCGGACATGAATCAAATAGCCAAAATATCACAAGTTGTAACTAGTCCTGCAATATATATATATAGACTTACCTATGTTATGTTGCTCAATTGTTCTGTTGGTTTTCAACTTGACGACATCAAGAAGCGTGCAATGAACTTGCAAACATCATGCACACTTTTGAGGGTATATACACTTATTGCCTTAAAATATTCAGAAGTGTAACATGCTATCTTAAAACTATGTATGTTGACAAAAGAATTTAGATTGTTAATTGTAAAGCGAATCACGTGTCTTTCACATAGGACATAAAGCGAATCACGTGTCTTTCACATAGAACAATATATTTGTTAATATTTTGAAATCGACTTTCAATTAAATCTAACATGAGATTTACAATTTACATATTCTGTTGACATCATTAAAGTTAGCGCGGTTTTTTCAATAACAAGCCCAATCACTATAACTTTGATGGCAAACAGATGTCTTTATATATTGGTCATCGTGTTAATGTAATTCAATCAAGGGTTAGTATAAGATTCGTAAAATTTGATTGTTGCTGCTAAAACATTTTGTCTTTATCAATGATTGTACAAGTGGCATTTTCTTCTTTTCTGAAACCACTTAAAACCATTGTTCCAGTGGCCTAAACATCAGAATACCGATTATAATTCAAGTTGAAGCAACTTAGATTGCTCCCGAAAAGTGAGATGTGCTTGCTCCACGAGTGACACATGCCGTGTTGCTCATGTTTCAAGTTTAAGGGCATACGGTACAGTTACAGGGAAGGAACTGACGTTGCTAACGTAAAATGTAATTTTTCGCGACGTCAAACTGTGACATATCGGGGAAAGATGCATGTTTTCGACTGAATTTTATCATTCATATTGAATTAACTTAAATACGAGTTCATTGACCACTTCTTTTTTAAAATGACATTAAGTTTGATTACGTATGAAGATTATTTGTACCAGTTTTTATGAAAAAGGCACCGATAATTTTTCTTAAATAAGATAAAATCCTGAAATTTTGATAAACCTTAATTATTTCCAAACGATTGTTATACAAATTTAGAGCAGACTTATTTATGTAAAGAAGATTTTTCAAATGTTTTTACACAAATCCGCTTGTGTTACATTTTTGAAACAAACAAATTAGGTATGTCTATTCAAAGGATAGGATTAATGTCCCAAAAACAGAAATTTTTAGTAAATGTCTAAAACATCGACCCCATTTATCTCTCAAAGTAGCAAATAAGGTTAATTTTTCATAACATATTTGAAATGCTTAGGTGAAAAATATCTTGTATGCAAATTTTCGTAAAAAATTCACCGTGTAATCCAAACTGTATAGTATGCCCTTAATACAGACATGACCCAAGTCAGGAGCCCGTACTTTAGAAGTTGTCGGTGGTGATTGCCTGTCAACAGTGTTTTTTGTTTATTCCTTTCGTAAACATAATTGATCGTCTCGTTTCTCATTCTGTCATTACAGGGCCCGTTATAGCTTCCAAACAAACACACAACATTTACAAAAAAAAAATCAAATGTCATATGGACGTCTCTCACAAAATGTTTCAATAAGATATCATTTAAACATAAAAAAATGACATTTAAAAAAAAATGTTTTTATAAAATTAACAAAAAATTATTTGCTAATGTCTTTTGAATGTTGTATTAATATAAAATACCAATTGAAGAAAATATTATTTATTTATATTAAAAAAATATCTACAGGATATTTTAGAACAATGATCTAGAACATGAATAAAAGACATTAGCAAATAATATTTCGTTAATGTTATAAAAACATTTTACTTAAATGTTAGAAATAAAACATTTCAAAAACAATAAAATAAACATTTTTTTTTATGTTTAAATGATAAATAAATAATATTTTCTTCAATTGGTATTTTATATTATTACAACATTTAAAGTAAATATTTTCCAAATATCCCAAAAACATTCTGCAAAAAATGTTTTACAGAAAACATAGTTTTGCTATTTGCATAAAATGTTTTATAAAGTAAAATTAAAATGTTTTACATAAAACATCTGAAAAACATCAGCTAAATGTTTTCTATAAAATATTTTGACATGCACATTTTTTAATAGTCTTACTGATATTTTATTCAATATTTTATGGATATAAGAATAAAATGTTATCTAAACTTTATTTAAAACCCCCACATATCGTTTTGTGGAATTAGCTCGGTCTTGTTTCAGGATATAAGATATAGTACTACATTTCATCAATATCATGACAAGCAAGATACATGTACTATACCATTGTAATCCTTGAATGATATCTGGAAGGAGTCAGATTTTATTCCTTTTTATATCAAAATTTAAAAGATTCAACATTAAGGGTGTACTAAGGTGAGGTTTTGGCATTTGGTTCAAATGTTCAAACTCCTTGGTGTTTTCCCATTCAAAACAAGGTTAAATATATTGCCCCATAACACCCATTAATTTTTTTATACAAGATTTAATAGCTCATAAAATTGTCATTTACCAAAATTATAGCCGATTGTTGATTTTTTTTTCTTTTGATTTGAGACCCAAATAATACCAATGCAAATATAAGGTAAAAGTCCGAGTCAGCCTTTTCCCGCCATGTTTTAAATATTAAATATCTCGAAAAGGAGGTCCATGACCTAACAATATTTATTGCTTATTTTGATTCGTAACCAATGCTCTTTTGACTTATTGTATCAATTTTAAATTCTTGTAAATCCGTTTTCGTATCGTTACGCATTACGGAAAACCGATCTTACGGAATCGACTTTTGTTTTATAACCGTAAATGATATTGAATTTGAATTTTGAAACGAAGAGGTCAGAATATCAACAAAAAGAGCAAAGAAAATTGTTTGTTTCGCGATATATGCTCACTTGGTAAGAATGATCATTTTTTTAAGATGAAACCTGTGCATTCGTTTTGTGTGTTCTATCATAATTGGAACCAATACATCTGTTTCTAGAGGTGCGTTTCAATAAGGGTGTCTATTCCCTAAATCCGCCACTGTTCCAGCATTCATGTACACAAATTATAAAAATAAGGATATGTGGTTTGTGTGTAATTCACAGGCACTTATTTTTATCCATGGGTAGAACCACTATCCACGTATATTCACATGCACTTGTTTCTATCTATGGGAAGATCCACTATCACGTATATTGACGAGTCTATACGTTGATAGTGGCCCACTGGGTCTTCAGATGGATAGAAACAAGTGCATTTGGTTTGATTGCCAATACACTTTATCGCTATTCGTCCGTCATTACTGGCCATGGACATCACAAAAGTTCCCGTCAAATGTTGACGTTATAATAGAAAATATTTGACACATTTTTGCTATTAGTCCACTACTGGACATCACACAACTGTCACAAGGTCCTGTAAAAATTTGATGTCATAATAAAAAAAATCTGACGCCAAAATGGAAAATTGATTGTTGTTTCACATCAAAACTTCAAGCAGGACAGATTCTCAGGTCGATCGGGAAAAGTGATTAGGTGTACTATTGTACATGTTGTATGACGTATGCTGACGTAAAAGAGTACAAGCAGGATAGATTTCCAAATACTGAAATAGCGATAAGGTGTGTGAGACAGCTATTCATCAGAATTCAAATGACTTGGATACAAGAAATTATAGGTCACTGTACCGTGTATGGCTTTCAACACTGAGAAAACCCATAACATTAAGTCCATTTAAATTAGCCTTTAAAAGGCCTTGACCATGTTGACAAACAAATGTCAATGTTTTCTCAACACAATTGACACATAACAACTAACCGTCTACACCAAATACACATTATGAAAAACAAATATGAAAGACTTAAACCAAAAATAACTATTGCAATACGCATGACTCAATACCTTGTTTTGAGGCATACAAACAAGTTACAATATAACACTTATTTAAGCACCATGTGAATATGGAGATTTTTTTTCTAGTAAAATCAGTGTACATGTACATTTACGTATGTATAATTTTCAAAACAGTAAATTAAATTTCCCTTAACAGCTTAATGAACATTACAAAAAGACTATGTCATGTATGTAAAACTTCATTACGTATAAGCAAGATAATACAAACTATTGGTAAAATTATATTTATTGATTTATACACACAATGTACATATATGTATTTCTTTTATTTTTAAACAAGAGATAAAAGAAAGCCACAAAGGACAAACTCAATTTGCAGGTTTACAATTTGGAAGTGTCCCAGGTTCTTTTGAATGAAGACAACCTTTCAGGAGATTTTTTTTAAGTAAGATTTTCATTTAGAATTCCTGTTTTTCCATATTTTATGTATTCAAGTCAAATATTTAGCATAAACAATACATTACATTCAAGATTAAGGGCACACAATACAGAAAAGATATCTGGATATTTGAATGAATTATGTTTTTGGTGACAAAATAGATGTTATTTAGATGGAGAGTTGTCTCATTGGCATTTATACCACATCTTCCTATATCTATAAGTTATTTATTTAAATAAATCTTTTAGTCCAAAAATTTGCTTTCATAAATAACATGTTTGCTTTCCTTTGAAGTATTTAAAATACATATAAAGAACTCATTTAAGGTTTATGTACCCTTCTGTAGCCATTTTTGTACGAATTTTTCAAACCTCAATTGTATCAAAACTAAAGATATAATAAATAATAGAGATAGGCCATTTAGTACATGTTCCAAGGGGAAACTTGATGCAAAGCATTATTTTTTACTGTTTCATTGCATTTGATAGAAAAAGAGGATTTTGTGGCAAATAAATCAAGATTTTTATAGAAAATCCACAGCCTTTAATACAGAGATTTTTGTTATAAAATTTGAAACATAAATTACTCACTTGATTTTCTATGATGTGCTAGTGTTTATTTTTTACAAAAAGTTCTAAGTAACCTGTAAATTCCAAAACACCTTGTGCTGAGTCACGAAAGTCGAGCGCACCCTAAAAGGTGTACTTGATTTTGGCCATATTTATACTTGTCTTAACCAATAACTACATTTATAAACTTTTTGTAAGGAAATCAATACTAGCACTGCATGCAATAATCCTATATCTATCAGTCATCAAATTGCCAAATGTGAGAGTACAAGGATAAAGGCTGTGGATTTTCTATAAAAATCTTTATTTATTTGCCACAAAGTCCTCTTTTTCTATTAAATGCAATGAAACAGTAAAAAATAATGCTTTGCATCAAGTTTCCCCTTGGAATATGTACAAAATGGCCTATCTCTGTTATTCATTATATCTGTAGTTTTGATTCAATTGAAGTTTGAAAATTTCGTACAAAAATGGCTACAGAAGGGTACATAAACCTTAATGACATCTGTGTGTTTCCCGGAAGTTGTTATATTATTATCATCTTTGTGAAAACAATGCGTAACACTTCGAATTGTTATTATGTGCTTATAGTATACTTCTAGGACTGTATCGTATGCCCTTAGATACAAATGACTAATTATAAACTATGTCACTCTGCAGAGTTAAACACTTAATAAGGACAATGATATGTTTTATGTAGCAGGGCTTTTAAAGGCCCTTACACATGTACAAGATACAATGTATTTAATGAAAACTAAAAAAAATAAGAAAAAATAAAAATAAAAGAATAAAAACAACAGCCCGATTTAAACAAAACAATAAAAGAAAAAAAATCTGATAGACAACAATCAATAAGTATAATGAAATAAGACTCTTAACTGGACACAAATCTTGTCTAAAGTTTTTTATATTTTTTTTTTAAAACTAAATGAGGTTCAGCGTGTCATATTGCTCTTGTTTAAAAAGGTCAGCCTTTTATCGTCCCATTCCGACAGACTAACATTGTTATTTATTTCAAAACTTTAGAGGAGAGGGGATGTATATCCATCTGGCAACGTGATTCGTTCTGTAATAAAGGAATGCGCAAAAAAGTTTATATATGAATGTAAGATTGTTAATTTTTTTTTCAGAAGCATGGCACAGCAAGAAAAAGATATAAGATACTACAAGAAGACATTCCTAGTGATTTTTAATAAAACAATTGATTGACTTTTTCAATGTATTCTTAAATAAATCAAATAGTTGATGTAAAATGATGTTTTGTTCTCATCTCTTAATGATTATTGACTCAAGATGTAACCGTTTTAGAAATGTAACATTTAGTTTAGTAAGAGAAGTTATATGGGGTAATCTGAATTTGGACACAAGTTTTAGTCAATATAACCTCAGCTTAAAAATGTGTATAATGTTTGCATAATGTCCAATGGCAAATATGTCATGCATGTTCATGTTGACATTTGCATGATGTGTATATAAGATAGTTGAGTTGAGAGTGAAAAACTAAACATTATACCATTGAGGTAGGAATGTAAGCTTTCTTGCACTGTCTGTCGTCTTTGACACCTAAATTTGTCGGATTTCGATCAACAAATATTTTCATTACTGTGTTTCCCAAAACTGCTGATTGAAATGAGTTCTTATTTGATGAGCTGCTTGATAGTGATGAACTGTGATGTGTAACCATTTTTGTATCTGGCACCTGTTTCCCGTTTGCTTATATATTTTATTTCAAAATGTTGAATATTTTCAAATTTTTCATTAATTTTATAAGTGATGCTGCTGAACAGAATGACTCCATATTTGGTAAGTGGCTTGACCATGATGAGTTGTGTCTTCCATTTTGGATGTGTCAAAATTTGGAGATACGTCTTGTTTTTAGATACTTTAAATTGTGAATTTTCATACGTTTAGCAGAACAACTGATTTATTCTTGTATGTATAATGAATGAAGCACTGTATATCTATTAAACTAATGATTTGTTGCTTAAAAAAACAGGAAACGCAACCAAAAGTACAGAAACTTTAATATTGATATGATCAAGATATCAACTTAAAACATTTTCTTAAAACATTTTGAAAACATTTTGAATACATTTTTTAGGCACAGTCTCACTAAATAGAAAACATCTCAAAAACATTTTTATAACGTTATTTGATGTTCATGATGTTTTTCAAACGTTCAGAAAATATATCTAGAAAATATTTTTTAAAAGATTATCAAAATATTTTATACGCTATTGGTTTTCACATTATCATGATATTTCTTGACAACATTTTAATAATATTGTTCAAATATTTTAGAAGATATTTTAGAAAACGTTTTAACGATATATATTCAGCCATACAATTCATGTTTTTCTTACATTTTTTTGTGATATTTTCATGACATTAGACACAACATTTTAATAACATTTTAAGGATGTTTTTTGTGTTTGCTGGGTTATTATAAAATATGGGTATTTGTATTGTTGAAGGCGTAGTATGGTGACCTATAGTCATTTGAGATCTGTTGGATATTTGTATCATTGTCAATCATACTTTATTTGATGCCAATGATCTTAATGTATGATAATTTTGTATAAAGTATACAAACAGCCCATTTAAAGGATTCCAGTAATTTAGGTAAATCCTAGTCTCATTTGTGGTCTTGTTTTTCTCTGTAGTGCTGGAGTTCGTGGGTTTGATTTACTTAAATTCTTATACCGGGCAAAATATATTCATATACAATTAACTTTATAACAACGTATGTTTGGATATTTTATTTTTACACGGGAAACTCTACACTAAAATTTAGGACAAAAGGGACGAGTTTTCGTTTCTTAATGTTTATTTTCCTTTTTTGGATGGTAATATTCCTTTGGCACCATATTTATTGCCTTAAAATATTCAGAAATATAACATGCTATCTAAAAACTGTGAATGTTGACAAAAGAAGTTAGATGGTCAATTGTAAAGAAAATCACGTGTCTTTCACAAAGGACAATGTATTTGTTAATATTTTGAAATCGACTTTCTATTAAATCTAACAGGAGATTTACAGTTGATATTTTCTGTGATCTTATGTTGATATCATTAAAGTTCGCGCGGTGTGTTTCATAACAAGCCCATTCGCTATAACATTGATGGCAAACGGATGTCTTTATATATCGGTCATCGTGTTTATATTACGCAATCAAGGGTAGTTTAAGGTTCGGAAAATTTTATTATGGATGCTTAAACATATTCTTGCCATCACTGATTGTGCACGTGGCATTTTCTTCTTTTCTGAAACTACGTAAAACCAGTGTTTCAGTAGCCTAAACATCCGATTGCCGATAAGTTTAAGGGCATTCGATACAGTTACATGGGGAAATGACGTTTTTAACGTAAAATGTTATTTTTCGAAACGTCAAACTGACGTTTCGGGAAAAGATACATTTTTCGATTGATTTGTACCATTGAGATTGATTTAACTTGAAACGAGTTCAGTTTAAAATGACATTTAGTATAATTACGTATGAAGATTATTTGTATCAATTTTTATGAAAAAAATACCGATGAAATTGTTTTGAATTAGATGCCGTGTTTTTTCTATCTAAAATCCTGAAACTTTGATAAAAAATAATTATTTCCAAAGAATTGTGATACAAATTTAGAGCATACTTATGTAAAGACGATTGTCCAAATGTTTTTACAAAAATCCGCTGTGTTTATTTTTTGAAACAAACAAATTAGTTATGTCTATCCAAACGATAGGAATGTCTCAACAACCGACATTTTGAGTAAATGTCTATTATTTTGACCCCATTTATCTCTTAAAGTATGTTTTTGTTTTGTTTGTATAGTTATTAAGATGATAACACAATGTTGACTGCTGTACCCCTATTTTTGACATTTTTACCTATTGTGTCTGTTTGTTTTGTTTAATATAATGGAATTTGATGCGACTGTCATACACGTGAAAGGTTTTTCTAGCTATAAAACCAGGTTCAATCCACAATTTTCTACATAAGAAAATGCCTGTACAAAGTCAGTAATATGAAAGTTGTTATCCATTCGTTTGATGTGTTTGAGCTTTTGATTTTGGCATTTGATTAAGGACTTTCCTTTTTGAATTTTCCTCGGAGATCAGTATTTTTTTTATTTTACTTTTTAGCACAAAAAAGGTTTATTTTTATTACATATTTGAATTGCTTAGGTGAAAAATATCTTGTATGTAGATTTTCGTAACAAATTCACCGTGGGATTGAAACTGTATAGTATGCCCTTAATACAGACATGACCCAAGTCAGGAGCCCGTACTTTAGAAGTTGTCGGTGGTGATTGTCTGTCAACAGTGTTTTTTGTTTATTCCTTTCGCAAACATAATTGATTTTCTCGTTTGTAATGTTTAACATTCTGTCATTACAGGGCCCGTTATAGCTTACTATAAAATATGGGTATTTGTATTGTTAAAGGTGTAGTATGGTGACCTATAGTCATTTGAGATCTGTTGGATATTTGTATCATTGTCAATCATACTTTATTTGATGGCAAGGATCTTAATGTATGATAATTTTGTATACAGTCTACAAACAGCCCATTTAAAGGCTTCCAGTAATTTAGGTAAATCCTAGTCTCATTTGTGGTCTTCTGTTTCTCTCAAGTGCCGGAGGTCGTGGGTCTGATTTACTTCAAATCCCTATACCGGGCAATATATATTCATGTACAATTAACGTTATAAATAACCTGTATGATTTCAAAATTAACGATGGACATTAAATATCCAGCTACTATTTTATCTAGAGACATACACATTTTATAGATTAAAACAAAATCGAAATGATAAGTTTATCGACAAGTTGTTAGGGAGGGATCTGTTAAGTCAATTCTTTCTAATTGAGTCGACATGGGTATGAATTTTCGAATAAAAGTTGACATTTGCAGTCCTAGTCTTTATTTATTTGTCAGAGCAGTCGGATTTTCCAGTAGTAAATACATATAAAGGTATTTTTTCACTTAGAAATTCAGTTTTGTATATTTTCATCCTTTTATTTAAACAAGAGGGAAAAAAAAGAATACCATAAATTAAGTAGCCAAAATGTACCAACTTTATATTCAAGACCGCAATTTTACACAAGGTTTATTACCACAAAAGGAAGGTTGGGATTGATTTTGGGAGTTTTGGTCCCAACAGTTTAGGAATTAGGGGCAAAAAAGGGCCCACATAAGCATTTTTGGATTTATTACAAGTTTTATCCGTTTGATCAATGAAGACATTTTAAAGCAAAGCATATATGCAAAATAAGATATTTTTTCACGTGTTATTTTTAGTAACATCTTCTAAGAATATAAATTTTACTTCTTAGTACTCAACTTTTATTAATATTTATCAACATTAGGATTTTGACCACGTAAATACAACAGATTCATGGAAAATTTGTCCACTCTTTCCTCTAGAATTCTGATTTCAAATCACCTAATAGTAGTAATGCAATGATACATTAGTGTAATACTGACGCATTGTTAGGCATACAAATTGAGTTATTATAAGTCTGAATCTGTATTTTAATTTCTTAATTATCATCACACTATCTTAATTTTGCATTCCACTTTTGCAAGAAAGCACCATATTGAGTCCAACCAACTTGACGAAATGTATGCAAATTAAGATGTCTGTCCTTACAACCAATTAAGGAAAGAAAGTTGAGTCTTACCTGTGTTGTGTTTGTTTTATTGTTCTGTTGGTTTTCAACATGACGACATCAAGAAGTGAACATCAAGTCTTTAAACATCATGTACACTTTTGAAGGTATACTTATTGCCTTAGAATAATCCGAAGTATAACATACCAATTACAAAAATTGTGCCTGTTAACATTAGAAGTTGGATTGTCTAATGTAAAATTTATCACATGTCTTTCATATAGGAAATTTTATCTGTTAATGTTTTGAAATCGATTCTTAATTAAATCTAACAGGAAATTAACCCGAATAATTCAGTCCATCTCCGTAGTCGATCTCTCCTACTTGCGAGATTAATGAAGTAATCGTAGATCAGTGGAATATAACGACTGAATTATTCGGGTCAACAGGAGATCTACAGTTTACATGTTCTGTTGACACATTAAAGTTCGGGTGGTTCGTTTCATCACACGCCCATTTACTCACTGTAAAATTGAGCAAACGGATGTCAACATATTTTTAACGTGTTTATGTCACGCAATTATGTGGTATATGATACGAAAGATTTTTTGATGGTTGCTGAAACATATTTTTCTATCATAGATTTTGCACGTTGTAATTTCTTCAATTTAGAAACCACATAAAATAACCAATTTATTTGAAGTTTCACTGGCCTAAACATCCGATTGTTGATTATAATGTCGATTGAAGCCAAGCTGGTTAGAAGTTTTTACGTAATATAGAATATATAGGGCACGTATTAAACAGTGGGACGATATACCTTGGGTAAAACACAGTTACTGTAAACAAAAACCGAACAGAACAGTCCACAACACCTTGCACAGAAAACGAAGGAATGAGAAACATGCACAACTACGTACACTAAGATGCTCCTCATTGGTAATATGTCCTTAGGTAAGGTTAAGCGCTCTCAAACATGTTTCATATTTAGCACAGACATATGCATACGTCTCAAATCAGGAGCCCGTACTTAAGTGGTTGTCGTTGGTAAGTGTCTGTCAACAGGGTTTTTCGTTTGAGAGTTTTACATGTTGTCATACCAGGGCCTTTTATAGCTTACAATTGAATATAGGGTTTCTCAATGTTGCCGGTAAACATTGATTTGTTTAAAGTTATTGTTTCTGAAATTTACATTTTCATGTTTTCAATTATCATCACATTCCTTGATTTAACCTTCTAATTTGCATGAGAGAGTACATACAGTATCATATTATAGCATCATACTTTAATGTAAGTTAAGTAAAGTTTTAATCTCGGCCTGACAGCAGATAAAGGAAAGAATGTTAAGACTTACCTTTGTGATGTTGTTCAATTGTTTGGATGGTTTTTAACTTGACAACATCAAGATGTGTACATTGAATCTTTAAACATCAAGTATACTTTTGAAGGTATACTTATTAACTAAAACACATTCTTAAGTATGCGTTCGAATTATAACTTGCTGTATTAAAATTTTGTAAAATGTTATGGAAACATGATAATCAATATATTAACATGAGGAAGAGGATGTGGGTTTAACAAACCGTGCGATCTTTGATAGTGTGAACTATGGACACTATCAAAGATCGCACGGGTTGTTAAACCCACATCCTCTTCCTAATGTTAATATATTGATTATCATGTTTGTGAAATGCAACCCAGGCACGAAAATATTTGCAAAAACTGTTGATGAAGCTCACCTTGAAAGCTAAAAAGACGTCACGAACCGCGGGGTCAATTATTATATTATCATTTTTGCTATTAAACTTGGCCACATGTAAACATAAAAACATGTAATTAAACGCCTGTCTTGAGAACAAGTTGACATTTTTTTAGTAAACATGGACTGTTTTTCAAGTACAATTTGACATTTAAAAAGTTCGTTTGTGCAGTCTTTGAATACATGTAAACTTCTCTGTAGAGAGAAAGAAAATTTCAATTCAACTTTTGCACAAATGGCAAATTTTACTAGGACAAAAGGACATTTTGTGTAGTTTTTGCTTTGTGCACTTGTTCTGAAGAATTCAACAAGTTAATTTGTAGTAAGTCGATATGTTGAATTATTTTTAAATATATAAACTTGTTTTACAAGTTCTATAATAATGCAACTTTCCCACTTGTTTTATCGTCAAGTTGAGTTGACAACTAACCAACCGTCAGTGGCGTAGTTAGGTCATTTTCAAGTGAACGCCCGAACCTTGGTCAGGGCCTAAAGGCCCTATTGGATCCAGACCAATGAACTAGCTTGTAGTAGATAAGCGGGTGCTAAGCCTCTGGAAGTTTTGAAGTTATCGAGACTAACATACCATTCCTGTCATTGAAACTCATACAGAACTCATTGAAATCTCAGTACCAGAATCTATGACAAACGAGACGATTTTAATTTCGAAATTATAAATTTCCCCCACCTTAGTAGCAATATACCAACTTCACCTGCGTATGGGATATATATTTCTCAACTTATTCGATATTCAAGAGCTTGCAGCTCCTACTCAGACTTTGTAAAACGTCATCAGTGTCTGAGTAGAAAGTTGATGAACCAGGGGTATGTCAAAGAACGTCTCGTCCTTTTTCTAAAAAAGTTCATCGGAAGGTACCAAGACCTTGTTGATAAATATTCCGTATCAACTTCTCAAATAATACACGATGGTCTTGATGTATAGATTCTGCGTACTGATGTTGTGTATCATCTTAACAACATGTTTTATTGTTCTTTTATTTGTTTTTGTTCTATTATTAAGATTACTTGTACTGTTGAATGGTTTTATGTGATATCCGTTTGACGTGGCTCGGTACTTATACATCTCGTCAATGTGTTTGTATTGGCTTTCATTTTTTTGTGATTTGTTTTGTATATGTGACTCTTTGTATTTCTTTTGTGCTTATAACGTGACTCTGTACTTTAAAAGATCCCGTCAGTATGATATTTGTCTATAATATGTCATATGTCATTATGATATATTTCTATAATGAATTACCATTCATTAGTAAAGATAATGCAATTTCTGCCATTTTATTAAGGTCAAAAACAGTCTACCCTTCCCAGAATGATTATCAGTCCTAAATCCACTTTGGCCGGCAAAAGTATGTATGCACATGCTGCCCCAGTTTGTGTTTTTCAAATCATATGACTGTCATGTGACATGGTTTTACATTTAAGCGGGAATCACTGTAAAACAAATGATCGTCGCTTATATAATTTTCTATTGTTTATCGATTTTTTTCATTCATTGTACGAAGTATACATTGATAAATGTTTTAATGTCAATGTTGTTTTATGAATGCAATTACTTCTTATTTTCAAGTATATGGAATATATATGTCACTTTGATAAATTTTGAACAATTTTATATAAAATTTGAAATAAAATATAGGTTACAATTAAATTAATGAAAAAAATTGTGTTGCTATCAACATGATCATAAAAGTGACTGTAAATGTCAAAATTTGTTATTAAAATTAAATTTGTTGAATAGTGTTAACTTTAAATTATCCGGATTGAAGCAATTTTTCGAACATCAGGTACACTGCAAGTGGTTTTTACTGGTTTGTTTATAGTGCGTCATTACTGGTACCCATCATAAGTTGACAGTCCGTTTGTAATGTTAGCAAACATGATTTTTATTGCTTTTACTGTTTCAAAAATCAACTGTTTAATGATTGAAATACATTAACAAGTGATCAATCTTTCATTCTATTCCGTGTTTCTTTTTCTTTTAAATGGTAGATTAAATGCAGAGACAAACACAACGTTAGGTGCGTCATTACTGGTTCCTCGGGGATATATAATTTTTCTGACGTCAGACACTCAAATCAATCCATGTGTTCTTAGACAGTAGATGTTTTTGTGTCCTGTTAAATTGTTTCTTTTAAAAGTTTTGGATTCTCATAAATTCTATGTATAACTTTTGGACTAGTTTGAATCTCGGTCTATTTCTGTAATTTATTCTTACATACTTTTGATTTTTTAACCCTGTATACGTACATTGTCTATATAGATTTTAAAATTGTTTGTATGCACATTGAACGACAAATTTATGTGACGTATATAATTTTTCTGACGTCAGACACTCAAATCAATCCATGTGTTCGTAGGAAGTAGATGTTTTTGTGTCCTGTTAAGTTGTTATACGATGATGACTGATGTACCCATATTTTGACTGTTTTATTAATTGTGACTGTTTATTTAACGCATCATGTAAATGTAGCGGAATTTGATGAGACTGTTATTAAAGTGAGAGGGTTAGCGCTATAGAACCAGGTTTAATCCACCATTTTCTACATTTGAAAATGCCTGTACCAAGTCAGGAATATGACAGTTCTTGTCCATTCGTTTTTGATGCGTTTTGTTTTTTGATTTTGCCATGTGATTATGGACTTTTCAAATTGATTTTCCCCTGAGTTCAGTATTTTTGTGATTTTACTTTTTTCATATCAATAACAACATTCTTTAGATTCAAAATGGAAATTTTTTATGTTTAATCTATTCATTTTTATTTCGAATCGTAAATGAACATGAAATGATTAACTTTCTGAGTTGTTCAGGTGCAATATTAAAATTTGTAAATAGAACCCTGGTTCTGAAATTTCTCCCCGCAAAAAGCTAGTTCATTTATCAGTTCATTACAGAATTTAAACAAATCAAATATTTTCATTTAATTTCTGCACAAGTTTCATGACAACATATTGAGGTTTATAAATTTATAATGTAAATTAACTAGACATCATAGATACAAGGATGGAAATTTATTCTTGCGCTATACGCGTTTTCCTTCAAGAAAGTTTCATTAACTTTGACCACGGTTGTACAAATAATTTATATGTACCAAATTTTAACCTCAGAATGTAAATACTTCAAGAAATTCCTTTAAAAAATCCATAAATTACGGGAAAATTCATTATATATAATTTCGTCATGATGCGCTGGATACTCTTTTGACCATAAACAGTTTTTATCCAGCTATCGTAAAATCATACGATGGTTTGACAAAAATATTGATATATTAAAACTTTAACCACATACTGAACCTACATCTACACAGTTATAATTAAAAAAAATGCAAACCACATTTCGAATCTAAGTACATAAGGAATTGCTTTAAAAAAGGAAAGCAAGTATAGAAATCTCGGTAGATTTAGACTTTGACAGAAAATGAACAAATATATAAATATGACACCCATTTTGTCATTTTTATTCGAAATTACAAGCAATTGAAGAAAATAAAGGCAACAGTAGTATACCGCTGTTCAAAACTCATAAATACATGGACAAAAAACAAAATTTGGGTAACAAACTAAAACCGAGGGAAACGTATTAAATATAAGGGGAGAACAACGACATAACACTAAAATGTAACACACATAGACAAAATCCCACGAGAATAACAAATATAACATATATATATAACATCAAAACCAAATACATGAATTTGGGATAGACAAGTACCGTGACACGTCTTATCGCAATGTGAATTTACACTCCAAAATAAGAGAAAACAAACTACACAACGTTATAATGTAATACACACAGAAATGGTGGGTTGAACCTGGTTTTGTGGCATGCCAAACCTCGCACTTTTATGGCCATATGAAATATAACATCAAAATGACAACACAGGACTACAATATAAATAAATTGGAGAACACAATATACAAAGAATCACACGAACAACAGCCAACAAAAGGCAACAAGTTCAAAATTTTAATACGCCAGAAGTGTATTTTGTCCACACAAGACCTACGTGTGACGCCCAGATACAAAAAATTGAAAGCCGAAACGAGTACAAAGTTGAACAGCATCGAGGACCAAAAGATCAAAAAGGTTGTGCCAAAAACGGCAAGGGTTTTCTGTTAGTTACCAGAAAATCCCTATAATTTAGAATAATTTATACTTTTGCAAACAGTAAATGTTATAAAATGAATATTCAAAAGATGTACATGATAAAACTGAAGTATTAACTAATTACAGGAAACAACTGAAATACATTTACATAACCAGACATTTGAAACACAAAAGTAGACACATCCGAATAAGTTTAAACCTCTACGCCAAGTGACGTCCTATTATTGTAAATCTCCATTTATGTTATAAACCGTGTATCGTTGTATAGTGTTAGCAATCTCAGGCAAAGAGAGAGGGTTCCGTGGAATCTTTCACGAATTTAGTATAGTACTGATTCCATCGGAGAACTAAGGAAAATAAACGGTCTGACTAAATGGTAGGGGTATATCTATGGAAGCGCATATGGTACACCCCTTGTAAAGTTATTTTGTTGCTAATAAGTCTGACTAAATGGTAGGGGTATATCTATGGAAGCGCATATGGTACACCCCTTGTAAAGTTATTTTGTTGCTAATAAGTCGGAATTATTAGTCAAGTTGTGTGTTATAAGCTGGAATCTTATCATCAAGTTGAAGTCAAGTTGTCGGAATGATGTAGAAAAATTGTTTTACAATGTCGACTTGCTGATATAAATATAATGGCATAGTAATAAGAAGCCGGCATGTTGAATTCAACTTGTTAATTGATTAAGTCGACAACTTGTTTATTTGATATTAAATCATCATGTTGAAGTCAACTTGTCGGAATGCTACAGAAAAAGTTTTAATTACAATGTCGACTTGCTAATATAAATGTAAATGACATAAAATAAGAAGTCGACTTGTTTATTAATTAAGTCAACTTGCTTATTTGATGTTAACTTTATTCGTTCTCACGGTCAGATTCCCATGGTCCGTATTTTACTTCCTGTGCTGACACATTAAAGATGGAGATCGACAGCAACAACATCAGCGGGAGCAGTGGAAACGAGTCATAAGTAAGTTTATATTTGTTTTCTTTGGAGACTTAGCGTTATATTTTAATATGAAGCAATACTGAACACAAAATGAAAAAGATCATAGGGAGAAAAAACGTTATTGTTTGAATGAAAGGGCATTGAAAAGTTACAGTTTAACGTGACCTGTGATAAGATCTAGAGTAAGACGTCTGCTATTATTAAAGATATATTCTACTTAAAGGGTTTCACCCCTCTCCCCACCATCCCATCACAAGTACACTACCCGTTCTGTACGACTGTCAATGAAAAATGGAAAAAAACTGAATGGTCCCTCCCTTTCGCCTTTCAGAGTCCTTTGTCGATCAATCTCCATGACTCATTTAATTCATAACAGCTATGCAAAAAAAAATTAGTAATCTAAACAAATAATTTGATTCACAACTAGCAGGGTGGATCTTGTCATTTATAAGGGTTGGGTATGGGGATCCTAGCCCACGATAAAGGGGAGTTCCAACTATATGTCCCCATTCAATTGCATTGATCTTCCAAATAAATGTAAAAAAGGGTTCCAACCCCGGACCCCCTGGATTCGCCACAAATGCCAGGTAGAAAAGCATGATGCGAAACGAAATATGTGTTCACTTTATTTTGATATTGACCGATTAGAAGATTTTGCTATTCATTAAACATTTCAATTGAAGAAATATCGTCTATTTCAGCTGCTTGGTCACCTGCCCGTCTAATAAATGGTTAAAGACTATGGAATCAAGCAATATTTTAAAGGTAATGTTGAAAGTAAAACAAAGAAATATGTTGCTGACATCGAACATCAAATCAACACACTTTGGCTTAAAAACAAACAAAATTTGTCAAAACTTTCTTGTATAGTTTTTATAATGTTTTTCTTCATTTAGACTAATCAGCTCCATCTTCGTGGAAAGTATGAAAAAGGTTTAATACTGTATTGTGATTTATTTTTTGTAAAAACTGCACCTTAAACGGCCAAAAATTACAAAAAATAAAGGATTACCAAAATAGGAAAAATGAGCACACATTTACACGGCTCTAGCGAAAAATATAGTGAACCATGATATAAAGTTTTCTTCATATTTTGTCTAGCATGCGCAGTAAAAGCGAGACATGTAGGTACGGTTTTACAGGCGACGGTGAATAAATGGCGTTAACATTGCAACCAAGTTTGCTGTTCATGTCTTTATCTCGTGAAGCATAACGAGTAAGGTTCTTATATTTAGGATGCAGATTTCCTACATATTGTTCTTGCCAGTCAGTCATGTGCCATTTATCTTTGACCTATTTTAAATGCTTGAATGACCCTGAAGAACTCTAATAGTCAATTTTGCAACCGAGTTTACTGCTTAAGTCCATATCTCAAGAAATAGAAGTCTAAGGTTGATAATATTTGGCATTAACGTCTCCAACTACAAGGGGATGATAGTCTGAAGTGTAATTTTAGCTTTGACTTAGGTTGATGATATTAGACAAGGAGGTTCCCCACTACCAGGGGATGTCATTTTGATACCTGTAATTTGATCTTGGCCTTGTTTTTATGGTTGATTGACTTTGACAATATGCGACCAAATTTTATAAATTAGTCAATGATTGATAAAGAACTAGATATCATGTTTAAGGAGGCATGATGTTACAACAAATTTAGCAAAAATTGAAACATATTTTTTTCATAACAAATTTTATTCATTAGGTACACTATTCGTTGTTTCTTTAAGATATGGTACAAAAATCAACCAAACAAAATAAATTCGTTTAGGCATCAGATGACTTTTAAAATGTTTATTCGATTGCAATATGCTGGAAGAAGATATGTCCTCTTGTTTGAAAATGAAAACATGTTCAAATGTAAAAATATCATATGCTTATACCTGATACCTATAACGGGTAAATTTAAAAATGAAATATGTTATAAATATCGCCATGAAGATTTATTTTGGATTGTCAAAACTTACTGTGTATTTTTCCATTTCGTATTGCATTAAATGTGAAGGCGCAGCGCATTTCCTAGTAGTTTTATAGTAAGCTGATGACGTCACAGTGAACACCCTATTTAGATATCAAGCCAATCGGATTTTTCATTTTATCATTACATCATACGTGTAATTTCTATCTTTATGTTTCAGTTACTCTGTTGTCTCCTTTGTGTTGCTGATCATGACGTTACAGGAATACCTTACCCAGGCGATGATGCTTCTTTTTAATGTATCGTGTCCAGTACATAAAGAATGTGTTCGATTTTGTTTCCTCTCCGTTATCCAACATCAATTGGACATGTTTGCTGAGAACTGGAACTCACATAGAATAAGAAGACAACGTGCTGAAGTTGTAACACCAAGTGGTATTCCAAATATGTTATACTATCAGCCAGAGATCTTTGGTGGAAGAGACTGTTCATTTCCTTTACCATGTAACTTACAAACAATTGACAATCTCATAGAGGAATATACAGAGAACTTTCCAGAGCATGGCTGTAGCAATGAATTTATTAACATTGTCGAGTTGCTTACTGGAAACAGACGAGATCAGTTTCCCATCATCACATCATACGATCACGCAGAGCTATTGTTTCGGACATTGATTGCTGCCTTACCGAATTGAACATTTGCTATACATTTTTTATACAATAATGATTTTGCATAAACATTTTTTTAGAAATTAATTATATATATAATATAAGTAGGTTTGATATTTGGTTTTACCATACAAGAATTAAATCAAACAAAATTACTAGGAGTTACTATATACTGTTTCTTGGTCTAGATTTTTTGTTGTTGATTATGGTAAATATAAAAGAAAATACTCTCTACGCCTAGTGCAGCATGATACGATCACATTTATCAAGGGAACAAACAGTAGGGCAAGTGTTGACACAAAGCTCATGCCTGATTTGTAACGCCTGGTCTCGGCACAAAAAAGTTTGCCAATGGGATATGATATTCCTATGTTGATCGCATTCGTTTGAATGGTTTTGTTTCTACTTTCTTGTACTCAAGGATCTAGTTTAATGACAAACTTTTTGCGCCAATACTTTAGGATATGAAACAAAAGACTATTAAGAGGCTGTATCGCTCACATCAACCGTGGCTACATAAGCCAGCCCAATTTAGACCCCGATATAATAGGTATGTTCCCCGTTATTGCTCATCAAGGATGGATATAGCACTGCTTGAAAAGTGTTCATACAAAAACAAATGTTATCAAGTTTGGTCTCAGTAGTTTTGTTTAAGATCTTTGATCCCCCTGACCCTCAGCTCAGGGTCCAATGTTAAACTATGTTGTTAGTAATTCCTGCAATCTTGGGTTACAGTCTTGAACCTACCAGACATAGTTTGCCTGTGCATTGTAAAAGATCATTGTGACTGACCAAGTTTCATTGTAATTTGCACTGTACTTTTAGAAAATATCTTTCAATAAATTTCGCCATATGGTATAATCTCAACTACGTTCGTCACTGGCAATCAAGTTGGATTGTACCCTGTCCTGCCGAACACAATTTTGCTAGAAGGCCATCCAATGATAAGTTTTGCTTCAATTTGCTTAGTAGTTTCTAAGTAGAAGATCTTTCTATGCATTTCCAAATAAGATGCACTTACACTACGTTTTCCGCGGGCGGCCATCTACGATTGGAGACATACCTGACAGATATATTTATTGTAAGGATTTACTAGTAGTTTGTTTGCAATTAGTTCTATAAATTCTGTGTAAAAATGTGCTCCGTAGAGCGTAGCAAGTAACGACCGTATAAAGGATACATTCGGGTAAGTGTTGACACAAAGTAAATGTAGACATATTAAATTGCTAGACTCCATCCAATTCAATCGCCCCGAAAGGGCCAATCACATCTCTAGACCCGATTTGGGCCTCTTGTTTGTTGGAAACGATAAACAAAAAACTTAAAAAATTAAGTAAAACACAATGTATGAAATCTACAAAATAAAAATATAAATCTATAAAGTATACACATGTCGAACAACATTTTTCGTTTCATCAAGTTGAAGCCTTTTCAGTCTAGATCCTTTTTGGTACTCTTCTTTTTCAAAACCGCCAACAAATTACATTATTTATTAAAATACCTTCATATGATTTCTGTTCCAAACATCTTCATCAAAATCGGACAAAAAAAAATTGATTTCCAATTTGTTCTTGGTTCACCCCTTTTGGCCTTGTGTTTCTCAAAAACGGTAAATTCAACATCAAATATTTAAAACTATCTCCTACAGGGTCCAATGTGAAATCGTTGTTCCCCTCGGAGGCCTTGGATCAAACCAAAACCGGCCGGAAACAATTTGCAAAGGGAACTAGGTTTTGTTCCAATTGGTTGTTTTGAGCAACTGTTTAACTATGTTCCCGCTATGCCAGATCGTTTAAAAAGAATCAATACAAGAACCAATGTAAACAAGTTTGGTTCCAATTGACCTATAATTGTTAATGTTTGTGTCATTTTGGTCTTTTGTGGATAGTTGTCTCATTGGCAATCATACCACATCTTCTTTTTTATAAGTAAGTTCAGAGAAGATATTTGAATGCATTTCATATAAGTGTGGCAGTTAGTAGATATATATAGGAAGATGTGGTGTGAGTGCCAATGAGACAACTCTCCATCCAAATAACAATTTAAAAATTAAACCATTATAGGTTAAAGTACGGCCTTCAACACGGAGCCTTGGCTCACACCGAACAACAAGCTATAAAGGGCCCCAAAATTACTAGTGTAAAACCATTCAAACGGGAAAACCAACGGTCTAATCTATATAAACAAAATTTATTATGTCATCATTATTTCCCTTGTTTAAAACTATAAATTTCATATTTCTTTATTTGATGATTTAGATGAAGCTTATTCGCTATATATTTGTTAAATAGCATAGCTTTTGCTATTTGAATTCATTGGTAAAGGATATCTATTTATATTGTAAAGTTTAATATTTGCACCGTCGCAAAACCTTTGAGAAACTTATATATTTTATAGAACTCGTTAACCGGATTTTAGGGACAAAAATGTCGGTTATTGATTGAGGATATACGGCGACCGGGCGGGCGGCAATCAAATGTTGTCCGTGCATTAACTCATGAACCGTTCAACCAAAGCTTTTAAAATACTAATAACTAAATGAAGGTCAAGTTCAATAATGGCGAATTTGACTTTTACCGTTCAGGAGTTATGGTTCTTAAATGATGGAAAAATGGAGTTTCCAGTCGTGTCCGTGCATTAACTCATGAACAGTTCAACCAAAGCTTTTAAAATTTTAATATGTTGTTACTGACAACTAAATGAAGGTCAAGTTCAATAATGGCGATTTTGACTTTTACTGTTCAGGAGTTATGGTTCTTGAAAGATAGAATATTGAAGTTTCCAGTCGTGTCCATGCATTTACACATGAACTGTTCTACCAAATCTTCCCAAATTTTAATATGTTATTATTGATGACAAAATGAAGGTCAAGTTCAATAATGACGATTTTGACTTTTACCGTTTAGGAGTTATGGTTCTTGAAAGAATGTGAAATGGCATTTCCATTCAAGTGGTTGCATCTAAGCTTTTCAAATTTTAATATGTTGATACTGATGACAAAGTGGAGGTCAAATTTGATACTGACAATTTTCACTTTCACCGTCCATCAGTTATGGTTCTTGTGATATTGGCAGGACAAAAATAAATGATAATAAATCCGGTTTGCTGTCGTTGTGACAGCCAGCCTCTTGTTTTAGATTATTATCTTGAATTCTCTAAGGATTGATATTCAGTCCAACCAAGGAAAGCCAAGCTCTCAAAACAGAATTTAGGTTAGTGCATTTGCTACATGCCTCCATAGTACATTAGTGCATTTGCTACATGCTTTCTAAGTACGAGTTTGAAGATATTGAATGCTCCATTTCTGATTACCTTTGGCATGTGATAATAAAAGTTGTACTTTGTTAATTAAATTATATATTGTTTTCAGTTATTGTTTTTCATTCACTTAGATATATTTTAGCGCATCACATTTGGCATCAGTCATTTCTATTACATCAAACTAGAACTAGTATCTCAATTGTTTGTAAAACAATTGAAAGGTCTTTCCTGTTAAAGTGATGTTTTCGTAATGTACTTTGTACGACCTTTCGTTTGATATACGACAAGCATACCTTCTAAAACTTTTCGCTTATAACACTTAATGGTCTCATCCGCCTAATTTTTTTTTAGATCGGAAGTATGATATATGTAACATAGAGTATATGAGCTTTCATTTTATATGCGACAACTCCATGTTCTAGAAAGTTTGATTTTTGCACTTAATAACCCTATTCAACTTATTTTTGGAGGTCGGGAATTTGATATTTCATATGTTCATATCATGACCTTTCATTTGATATACAACAACCCTATCTTAAAAGAAAATGTATTGTTTGCACTCAATAACCACATTGGCCAAGTAATTTCAGAGGAAAAGATTCTTCAATGTTAAGGTCCTGTTATGTTTTGATATGTTACATGTATGTTGTCAACAATTTTTGTTTAGAAACGAACTTACTGGACTAACATTTTAAAGCAAGTGATCCAAGGACCATAGTGACTAAGTTTCAGAAAAGATCTTTGAAGTATTTTTCCTTATTAAAGGTCCATTGTTAAACTAAGTTCCATGATGTATGATATGTACTGGAACGGACCTTGACCTGTCGAACACAATTTTCAAAGGGTACCATTTAAGAGTCGTTGAGACCAAGTATGGTTCTAATTGACATCCAAATAACAATTTCAAAAAAGTAAATCAGTATAGGTCAATGTACGGCCTTCAACACGGATCCTTGGCTCACACCAAACAACAAGCTATAAAGGGCCCCAAAATTACTAGTGTTAAACCATTCAAACGGGAAAACCAACGGTCTAACCTATAAAAAAAAAACGAGAAACGAGAAACACGTATAAATTACATAAACAAACGGCAACTACTGTACATCAGATTCCTGACTTAGGACAGGTGCAAACATTTGCAGCGGGATTAAACGTTTTAATGGATCCAAACCTTCTCCCTTTTACAGAAACAATAGCATAACATCACAACATAGAAAGACATGCATATGTGACGCCTATGAGATTGACATTGTATGTCATTCAATCTTTTTGAAATGACAAACAGGAATGAATATGATTTAGTTTAGGAGTTGGTTTTTCAATCTTTTACAAGTTCTCAAAACACACACAAGAGGGGATGGGGTGACCCTAAGGACTGCCCTAATATTTCATTTAATGTTTTTGTATCTTGTCCCATACATGCATATATATGGTTTGGGGTGGGGATCTCAATCGTTATCAAGTTTTCAAACAGGAGGGGTGGGATGATCCTAGTATATTTCATTTGATTTGTTATGTTGTCCAATACATGGATATATATGGTTGAGGAAGTATTATTTGAAACATCAGTGACTAGCAGACTTATAATCCAGATGAAATAAAGTGGAAAATTTTGGATATAAATTTCTGTTTCTAAGTTATCAAACAGGAGTTTGTAGGGTGACTTAGTTCTCAATCATGAATATATATGGTTTAATTTAAAGGTGGGGATCTCGACTGTTTCGACTCGGGGGATTATAAACAACATAAGGAATCCTAATGTGCTCTACTTCCTATGTGCAACTTCAAAACTTTTGGGAAAATCGATCATTTAAGGTTTTTCTGGTCATATCTTTTGTAATCCAGAACGAAAAGTATGAAAAAACTATCCTTTAAGTTATAAATAGCAAAGTTACCAGCTAGATAAGAACAATGGCAAGTATTTCAGTATTTATTGGGTAGAACACAAATCCAGGGTGCTTGCATAAAGCAGCTTAACTGCATAAAAAGGTTACATTCCAAGGACCACCATGATCAATTTTGATCCTTATTGGCCAAATACTTTCAGCTATCTTAGATTGTGTTTCCCTTTTAAGTTCAAATGTTCAATTAAGATCTGTGGCATGTTGTTAACCATCTTGGATCGGACCCGAACCTTCTGGATACCCATTTTGACCATGTTTGGTTACAATTTGGCAAGTAGTTTCAAAGACTTTCCTTATGGTCCAATGTTTAACTATGTTCCATGCTGGCAGTAATCTTATAGATTGAACCTACCAGACACAATTTTTAAAGGACGCCATCCGTGAATACTTGTGATAGAGTTTGGTTCTAATTGGCATAGGAAGGAACAGATCTCACAATTCATGCCATACCAATATGCAACCACAAAAACTGTTTGAGGCCATATAAAATGAAGTCCACGATAAAGAGGAAGTGAATGTTTCGTTGCTCTCTGATTGCACCCAGGGTATGGCATTAATACATAATGAATTGTCCATCAGGATTCAAAGATGGGTAGTTGCTGAGAAAATTGTGATTAATATTCGGTGAAGTCATCACTTTATTAATTCCACCCAAACTATGAATTTACCAAGTCAAACTGAACTGCTATCGTTAGCTAATAGCTGTTATTTACCAGTTCTTCATATTTTTGGCATTATTTTAGCTGTTCTTAGCATTCCATATAATACCAGTTTGAAAAAACTGTCTAATTTGACCATTTCTTAGCAGTCATGGTACCTTTTAAAGTGTTGTCAATTGGACAACAGTTATGACAGCAGTTCCATAGCAGTTAGATAGCTGATTGGATTTTAATCTTTGTTATAAAAATGCTTGGACCTGACTTGTGTTTTCAGCTTGAAAGTAAACCTTCATTTGAATGATCAAATGTGCATTTTTGGCTCCAAACTGTGTGTAAATTCTTGCTAGTGAAAAACTATTTTTGTCAATTATAAATTATAATTAAGGCTAAATGGAATGCATTCACAAACCCACAGTACAGTAAGTTGAAGTTACAGTTAATGCATGTGTATATTCTGACATAAATTTGTAGGGGAAAACAGAAATCACACAGACAGCCCAAAAAGGGGGGATACTGGTTTATTCAAATAGAATAGTTGATGTTGGCAGGAATGTAATAAACTAATAGCATATACTTGCAGTGCAAGATGTTATTTGAAAATGAAGATACGACTATTTTAATATGATTTTGTTAAAAAACAAAAATACATCATATCCATTATTCAAGACTTGAAAAACGGGGAGGGAGTATTAGGTAAACATAGGCTGCAAATACCCGATTGGTTATGGTTAATATTGACCAAACAATCCATTTTATGAGTTTGACTGTCCCTCTGGTATCTTTCGTCCCTCTTTTAATGAAGTTGATGTATGTTACTGAAGTTTGTTTCCAAAATTGGAAACATAATTTTGGAAACATAATACAATGTTTTACATATTACATAACATTATTATTACGTGTATTATTATTTTTTTTTTTAAATCCAAAAGAGAAAGAGAATTAATATAGTTTCACCACTGCAACAAGTGTGTTGCAATATTTCTCCACTGGAGACAGTCAATTTTCAATATTTTAAGTGCTAGGCTTTCTTAGTTTTTTTAAATTTTACTGTGGAGAATGGAGAAATATTGTAATACACGAGTTATCAGTGGTGAAATCTGTTTCTCTGATGTACAGCTTAGAAAATCAACTTAGCACTTTGTATGAATATGCATTGATAGCTGTTAGTATACCAGTTCTCATGAATATTCAGTGCTGACATCAGTTTTTTGGGGTACATGTATCTCATTTAAAATTTTCGTCACAAAAACCTGCTAATAATTGTGAAGGCTAAATAAACTGCTATGAAATGCCTATTATGCAAACTAGCCATTGCCTTGAATTTGTCAACTGTGAATGCTAATGAACTGCTGTCATTAGTTAGAACTGTGAATGCTAATAAACTGCTGTCCACTTTGACTTGGGTTATCAAAACATTCAAGTATTCATTTTAAAAAGTTGAATATACTTGACTTTATACTTCATCTGGGCACTGATTGAGTCAAAATTAACAATGAAACAGATGTTATTAGTATCTGTTATTCTTGTATCTTTCTTTGTAAACGCATTTTGTATGTTCAGTTATGTATTGGTTTATTAGGACCCAGCTACAAAATGTGGCTGATGCCTTATAGTGATCAGGTCGTCCAGACATAACACAGTGTCCAGGCTGTGCCTCTTTATATAATTGGCATTACAGTACTGCAACTGATCTCAAAAGAGACGCTTAGTTAACAGTTTAATGTTCATTTTTTTTTTACATAAATAAGGCCGTTAGTTTTCTCGTTTGAATTGTTTTACCGGTCTTATCGTGGCCTTTTATAGCTGACTATGCGGTATGGGCTTTGCTCATTGTTGAAGGCCGTACGATGACCTATAGTTGTTAATGTTTGGGTCATTTTTGTGGATATTTATAGTTGCCTCATTGGCAATCATACCACATCTTCTTTTTTATAATATAACAGTTCCGGAATAAAACACGGCTGCAAATTGTTTTAAATGATAGACTAGTATATAGATTTAAATTTCTTTCTGTTCATAAAAAGTTTTGTGGTCACATTTTTGTATTTTAGCACTTTTAATTGGGTATACACCTCAATTTACGGTGTTAGTAGTCACCTTTAAATCCCAAAACCAAAATCATTTTGTTATTTATTGACTCTTTTTATTAAAATTTTCGATGCACATATAATCAAGGATCATTGGACTGATGAAGACATAAATTTAATACCATCCTCGAGTAAAACTCTCAAACTTAAAGTTGGCAGTTTCTAAGATGGAAATTTAACGCATTTGTTTTTGGAAAACAAGAAAATATATGATTCAAAAGTAATATTTGACGTTTCAGAGGACAAATCATTATTATTGTGATACTGCATGCAAAATTTGTTGGGCAAATTCCAAAGTTTAAAAAAAAAAAAATTAAATAAAAAAAAAAATTAAAACATCATTTAAAGGGAAACCGGTACTACACTATATTACATTTCCCCAACATTAGGTTGGCCTTTTGTGTACCCAAGGCAGATGAAGGAAGTCAACTTAGAAACGCCGTGATTGGATGCAAGAGTACAATATATTTTTTTTACTGATCTATGAATATTAAACTGCAGTGTGTATATTTACAATAAAAATTTAAAAACCCATTGAAGATTTTCTAGAGAATATTCGAAAAGACTTCCAAAATTTCATAAATTTGGTGTAAAATGACGGCGGGCATGGATAACACTCAGCAATGATGATCTAGTTTTAAAATTGTTTTCATCCTACTTTCCAGATATGCCAGACCTAAATCAGAAACTCGCTGCAAATGTTTGCACCTGTCCTAAGTCAGGAATCTGATGTACAGTAGTTGTCGTTTGTTTATGTAATATATCCGTGTTTCTCGTTTTGTTTATATAGATTAGACCGTTGGTTTTCCCGTTTGAATGGTTTTACACTAGTAATTTTGGGGCCCTTTATAGCTTGTTGTTCGGTGTGAGCCAAGGCTCCGTGTTGAAGGCCGTACTTTAACCTATAATGGTTTAATTTTTAAATTGTTATTTGGATGGAGAGTTGTCTCATTGGCACTCACACCACATCTTCCTATATCTATCTACTAACTGCCACACTTATATGAAATGCATTCAAATATCTTCTCTGAACTTACTTATAAAAAAGAAGATGTGGTATGATTGCCAATGAGACAACTATCCACAAAAGACCAAAATGACACAAACATTAACAATTATAGGTCAATTGGAACCAAACTTGTTTACATTGGTTCTTGTATTGATTCTTTTTAAACGATCTGGCATAGCGGGAACATAGTTAAACAGTTGCTCAAAACAACCAATTGGAACAAAACCTAGTTCCCTTTGCAAATTGTTTCCGGCCGGTTTTGGTTTGATCCAAGGCCTCCGAGGGGAACAACGATTTCACATTGGACCCTGTAGGAGATAGTTTTAAATATTTGATGTTGAATTTACCGTTTTTGAGAAACACAAGGCCAAAAGGGGTGAACCAAGAACAAATTGGAAATCAATTTTTTTTTGTCCGATTTTGATGAAGATGTTTGGAACAGAAATCATATGAAGGTATTTTAATAAATAATGTAATTTGTTGGCGGTTTTGAAAAAGAAGAGTACCAAAAAGGATCTAGACTGAAAAGGCTTCAACTTGATGAAACGAAAAATGTTGTTCGACATGTGTATACTTTATAGATTTATATTTTTATTTTGTAGATTTCATACATTGTGTTTTACTTAACTTTTTAAGTTTTTTGTTTATCGTTTCCAACAAACAAGAGGCCCAAATCGGGTCTAGAGATGTGATTGGCCCTTTCGGGGCGATTGAATTGGATGGAGTCTAGCAATTTAATATGTCTACATTTACTTTGTGTCAACACTTACCCGAATGTACCCTTTATACGGTCGTTACTTGCTACGCTCTACGGAGCACATTTTTACACAGAATTTATAGAACTAATTGCAAACAAACTACTAGTAAATCCTTACAATAAATATATCTGTCAGGTATGTCTCCAATCGTAGATGGCCGCCCGCGGAAAACGTAGTGTAAGTGCATCTTATTTGGAAATGCATAGAAAGATCTTCTACTTAGAAACTACTAAGCAAATTGAAGCAAAACTTATCATTGGATGGCCTTCTAGCAAAATTGTGTTCGGCAGGACAGGGTACAATCCAACTTGATTGCCAGTGACGAACGTAGTTGAGATTATACCATATGGCGAAATTTATTGAAAGATATTTTCTAAAAGTACAGTGCAAATTACAATGAAACTTGGTCACAATGATCTTTTACAATGCACAGGCAAACTATGTCTGGTAGGTTCAAGACTGTAACCCAAGATTGCAGGAATTACTAACAACATAGTTTAACATTGGACCCTGAGCTGAGGGTCAGGGGGATCAAAGATCTTAAACAAAACTACTGAGACCAAACTTGATAACATTTGGTTTTGTATGAACACTTTTCAAGCAGTGCTATATCCATCCTTGATGAGCAATAACGGGGAACATACCTATTATATCGGGGTCTAAATTGGGCTGGCTTATGTAGCCACGGTTGATGTGAGCGATACAGCCTCTTAATAGTCTTTTGTTTCATATCCTAAAGTATTGGCGCAAAAAGTTTGTCATTAAACTAGATCCTTGAGTACAAGAAAGTAGAAACAAAACCATTCAAACGAATGCGATCAACATAGGAATATCATATCCCATTGGCAAACTTTTTTGTGCCGAGACCAGGCGTTACAAATCAGGCATGAGCTTTGTGTCAACACTTGCCCTACTGTTTGTTCCCTTGATAAATGTGATCGTATCATGCTGCACTAGGCGTAGAGAGTATTTTCTTTTATATTTACCATAATCAACAACAAAAAATCTAGACCAAGAAACAGTATATAGTAACTCCTAGTAATTTTGTTTGATTTAATTCTTGTATGGTAAAACCAAATATCAAACCTACTTATATTATATATATAATTAATTTCTAAAAAAATGTTTATGCAAAATCATTATTGTATAAAAAATGTATAGCAAATGTTCAATTCGGTAAGGCAGCAATCAATGTCCGAAACAATAGCTCTGCGTGATCGTATGATGTGATGATGGGAAACTGATCTCGTCTGTTTCCAGTAAGCAACTCGACAATGTTAATAAATTCATTGCTACAGCCATGCTCTGGAAAGTTCTCTGTATATTCCTCTATGAGATTGTCAATTGTTTGTAAGTTACATGGTAAAGGAAATGAACAGTCTCTTCCACCAAAGATCTCTGGCTGATAGTATAACATATTTGGAATACCACTTGGTGTTACAACTTCAGCACGTTGTCTTCTTATTCTATGTGAGTTCCAGTTCTCAGCAAACATGTCCAATTGATGTTGGATAACGGAGAGGAAACAAAATCGAACACATTCTTTATGTACTGGACACGATACATTAACAAGTCCAGTGTCTTGGAAATCCTGGAAACGGTTTCTCCAAAACTGGGTGAAACTCGTTTTTAGTGTACCCCAAAGCCTTTCTATTCTTTGAT
Source organism: Mytilus edulis (assembly GCF_963676685.1). NCBI lineage: Eukaryota > Metazoa > Mollusca > Bivalvia > Mytilida > Mytilidae > Mytilus > Mytilus edulis. Next base: position 59,075,755 of record NC_092356.1, read on the forward strand.
TTGCAACAGATCTGCCGACGAGAAAAGAATTTTGTCCCGACATTTCATCGTTTTGATTATGTCGCAACGATCTTTGTAAATCCCTCATTATGACGTTTTCTGTTCCTGCATCCGATCGAACAACCCTTGGAAGCATCTTTCTTTGTTTGATCCAATTAAGATACCAGTAACCGACATATCTGGGGTTATTGTTGGAGGGACTTGCTATCAACCATAAAAGTTTACGAGAGTATCCATCCATTGCCCCATGTATAGCTATGCCGTAGGGTTTTAATTTATCGTAACCATCGACATGAATCAGATAGTTTGGTCCTCTATTGTAGTACACTCTCCTTCGAAGAACTCGACGCGATCTGTTAAGTACACCCTGTTGGTCTATTGTTCTTAAGCAAAGCCTTGCTCTTGATTGTGTGACGCAAAGTCCAAAGCCTATGTTCAGAGTCCTCCACATATACCTGTATCCAACATTAGACAGGCCATTACGGTGTAAAGCCAGGATTGTCCTTACAACTGTAGGTAATGGCGACTGGTTGTTACGCCGTCTGATATTTAATCTTCTCTTAAGTCTTTTTAACATGGAACAACTCATGAATGTTCCGTGAACAAACAAGAGAAATCCACATATTTGAAGGGACGTGTAGCATAATTGATGATAGTATTGGACTAGTTCAGGCACAGAAGCATCATCGCCTGGGTAAGGTATTCCTGTAACGTCATGATCAGCAACACAAAGGAGACAACAGAGTAACTGAAACATAAAGATAGAAATTACACGTATGATGTAATGATAAAATAAAAAATCCGATTGGCTTGATATCTAAATAGGGTGTTCACTGTGACGTCATCAGCTTACTATAAAACTACTAGGAAATGCGCTGCGCCTTCACATTTAATGGAATACGAAATGGAAAAATACACAGTAAGTTTTGACAATCCAAAATAAATCTTCATGGCGATATTTATAACATATTTCATTTTTAAATTTACCCGTTATAGGTATCAGGTATAAGCATATGATATTTTTACATTTGAACATGTTTTCATTTTCAAACAAGAGGACATATCTTCTTCCAGCATATTGCAATCGAATAAACATTTAAAAAGTCATCTGATGCCTAAACGAATTTATTTTGTTTGGTTGATTTTTGTACCATATCTTAAAGAAACAACGAATAGTGTACCTAATGAATAAAATTTGTTATGAAAAAAATATGTTTCAATTTTTGCTAAATTTGTTGTAACATCATGCCTCCTTAAACATGATATCTAGTTCTTTATCAATCATTGACTAATTTATAAAATTTGGTCGCATATTGTCAAAGTCAATCAACCATAAAAACAAGGCCAAGATCAAATTACAGGTATCAAAATGACATCCCCTGGTAGTGGGGAACCTCCTTGTCTAATATCATCAACCTAAGTCAAAGCTAAAATTACACTTCAGACTATCATCCCCTTGTAGTTGGAGACGTTAATGCCAAATATTATCAACCTTAGACTTCTATTTCTTGAGATATGGACTTAAGCAGTAAACTCGGTTGCAAAATTGACTATTAGAGTTCTTCAGGGTCATTCAAGCATTTAAAATAGGTCAAAGATAAATGGCACATGACTGACTGGCAAGAACAATATGTAGGAAATCTGTATCCTAAATATAAGAACCTTACTCGTTATGCTTCACGAGATAAAGACATGAACAGCAAACTTGGTTGCAATGTTAACGCCATATATTCACCGTCGCCTGTAAAACCGTTGTCTCGCTTTTACTGCGCATGCTAGACAAAATATGAAGAAAACTTTATATCATGGTTCACTATATTTTTCGCTAGAGCCGTGTAAATGTGTGCTCATTTTTCCTATTTTGGTAATCCTTTATTTTTTGTAATTTTTGGCCGTTTAAGGTGCAGTTTTTACAAAAAATAAATCACAATACAGTATTAAACCTTTTTCATACTTTCCACGAAGATGGAGCTGATTAGTCTAAATGAAGAAAAACATTATAAAAACTATACAAGAAAGTTTTGACAAATTTTGTTTGTTTTTAAGCCAAAGTGTGTTGATTTGATGTTCGATGTCAGCAACATATTTCTTTTTTTTACTTTCAACATTACCTTTAAAATATTGCTTGATTCCATAGTCTTTGACCATTTATTAGACGGGCAGGTGACCAAGCAGCTGAAATAGACGATATTTCTTCAATTGAAATGTTTAATGAATAGCAAAATCTTCTAATCGGTCAATATCAAAATAAAGTGAACACATATTTCGTTTCGCATCATGCTTTTCTACCTGGCATTAGTGGCGAATCCAGGGGGTCCGGGGTTGGAACCCTTTTTTACATTTATTTTGAAGATCAATGCAATTGAATGGGGACATATAGTTGGAACTCCCCTTTATCGTGGGCTAGGATCCCCATACCCAACCCTTATAAATGACAAGATCCACCCTGCTAGTTGTGAATCAAATTATTTGTTGAGATTACTAATTTTTTTTTGCTTAGCTGTTATGAATTAAATGAGTCATGGAGATTGATCTACAAAGGACTCTGAAAGGCAAAAGGGAGGGACCATTCAGTTTTTTTCCATTTTTCATTGACAGTCGTACAGAACGGGTAGTGTACTTGTGATGGGATGGTGGGGAGAGGGGTGAAACCCTTTAAGTAGAATATATCTTTAATAATAGCAGACGTCTTACTCTAGATCTTATCACAGGTCACGTTAAACTGTAACTTTTCAATGCCCTTTCATTCAAACAATAACGTTTTTTCTCCCTATGATCTTTTTCATTTTGTGTTCAGTATTGCTTCATATTAAAATATAACGCTAAGTCTCCAAAGAAAACAAATATAAACTTACTTATGACTCGTTTCCACTGCTCCCGCTGATGTTGTTGCTGTCGATCTCCATCTTTAATGTGTCAGCACAGGAAGTAAAATACGGACCGTGGGAATCTGACCGTGAGAACGAATAAAGTTAACATCAAATAAGCAAGTTGACTTAATTAATAAACAAGTCGACTTCTTATTTTATGTCATTTACATTTATATTAGCAAGTCGACATTGTAATTAAAACTTTTTCTGTAGCATTCCGACAAGTTGACTTCAACATGATGATTTAATATCAAATAAACAAGTTGCCGACTTAATCAATTAACAAGTTGAATTCAACATGCCGGCTTCTTATTACTATGCCATTATATTTACATCAGCAAGTCGACATTGTAAAACAATTTTTCTACATCATTCCGACAACTTGACTTCAACTTGATGATAAGATTCCAGCTTATAACACACAACTTGACTAATAATTCCGACTTATTAGCAACAAAATAACTTTACAAGGGGTGTACCATATGCGCTTCCATAGGAATCTAATCATCATGTGGAGTCAACTTGTCGGAATGATGAAGAAATAATTGCATTACAATGTCGACTTGCTAATATAAATGTAATGATATAGTAATAAGAAGTCGACGAGATGACTTCAACTTGTTAATTGATTAAGTCGACAACTTGTTTATTTGAAGATGATGTAAAACCACGTGACTATTTTGGAAAAACATAGGTCTATTTTTAAATTGATTTCCATATTTCGTTTGTTTAATGTGCTTCGGCTGTGTGCGTTATTTTGTATGAAAAGGGGGAACGGCAGTCAAATATCAGAAAAAGTAATAAATAAATTATATTTCAGACATAAGGGGAATATACTCCCACCATGTAGTCAGGCCGTTTTTTTTTTCTTAGTTCTCAAATGGAATCAGAACTATACTAAATTCTTGAAAGATTCCACGGAACCCTCTCTCTTTGCCTGAGATTGCTGTTGACTCTAAAAAATTCATTTTTTCTGTAACATACAAGATTTAAAAAATACATTTTTTCTGTAGATGCTTTATCTTGATCTAAAAGATAACTCCTATATAACGATACACGGTTTTATAAAATAAATGGAGATTTACAAATTTATCAGGATAAAAATGTTTTATTAACTGCAAAGCAAAACTCTCAGAATTGTACTTAGTGTTATTTTGTTGTTGGGATATACAAGTTCCCGGCCATGTCCACTCTGAATTATTTCTATTCGTATCCATCTGATGAGTTAAGCCTTTTACAATTGATTTTTATATTTCATTCTTATGTTGTAATGTTACACCACTGTCCAAGATTAGGAGAGGGTTAGGATCCCGCTTACATTGTTAACCCCGCAACATTCTATATGTATGTGCCTGCCCACTGTCAGGAACCTGTTATTCAGTGGTTGTCGTTTGTTGATGTGTTACATATTTGTTTTTCGTTCACTTTTTGTTCATTAATAAGTTCGTTAGTTTTCTCGTTTGAATTGTTTTACATTTATCATTTCGGGGTCTTTTACAGTGGACTAGCCAGTATGGGCTTTGCTCATTGTTGAAGGCCGTACGGTAACCTATAATTGTAAATTTCTGTGTCATTTGGTCTCTTATGGAAAGTTGTCTCATTGGCAATTATACCACGTCTTCTTTCCTTATACTTATATAAAAATAAGAAAATGTGGTATGATAGCTAACATGAAACATCTCCAAAACATACCAAATCACTGAGAAGTATACAGCTATATGTCACTATATGGTCTTTAACAATGATCAAAACCCTAACCGCATAGTAAGCTATGAAAGATCCCGAAATGATAATTGTGAACAAAAAAAAAAATGAGAAACATAGCAATCTAAAAGACGAAGACGCCGACGCCATTAATACCGACGACTGAATTGCTTTGTCTCACTTCCGCGACATTAATGTCGCAGGCCTGACACTAATCAAATGACTAGTACTGTTTTGTCGACAAATGGAACACTTTTAATTATCTCACACCAGAGACCAGTTATTTGGCCAGTAATATCGATCTATTGAGTTATCCAGCTACAGCTGATCTTTTATGGTTTTTGTTGTGCTGTGACACGGCGGTCCCAGGTTTAGGTTGACATGTTTAACTCCGCCACATTCTTCATATGCCTGTCACAAGTCAAGAGCCTGTAGTTCAATGGTGCCGTAGGTTCATGTGTTTCATATCTGTTTTTTGTAAATTGTTTTGTTATAAATAAGGCCGATACATTTTTCGTTTGAATTGTTTCACATTTTCACGTGGTGGTCTTTTATAGTCGACTAAATTAAAGGCCGTACGACTGCCTATGATTGCTGACATCCTTTGCATTTAAATCTGGTAGCTAGTTGTCTTATTGGCAATCACACCACATCTCACAACTTTATTGAGTAGTGGCGTCGGCGTCTTCGTTATTTAGATTATTAGGTTTCCTGCCGATGTAGTTTTACATGTCATTTCAGATTCTTTCATAGCTTACTATGTGGTAAAGGTTTTGCTGATCTCCTTATTTTTATTTAGCTTGCGGATCCCTCCCGTGCTCTTCCTTCGATATAATTCACTGCGATTCTACATAGATACTAGGGAACAGGAAAATCTCCATTAATTGTTATAGGAGTTAATAATTTAGATCATCCAAGATTTTTAAAAAATGTTTTTTTTTTGTAGATGCTTTGATTTAATAGATCAAAATAAAGCATCTACAGAAAAAAAAACTATTTTTTAAATCTCGTATGTTACAAGAAAAGTAAAATCCCAAAAATACAGAAAAATTGACTTCACAATTTTACACTGACAGCAGCAATCTCATACAACAGAAGGTTCCGTTGAATCCTTCACGAATTTATCTTTATACTGATTCCATTTGAGAACTAAGAAAAATAAACGGCCTGACTGAATGGTTTCTGATATTTGACTGCCGTTCCCACTTTTCATACAAAATAACTCGCACAACCGAAGCACATTAAACAAACGAAATACGGAAATCGATTTAAAATAGACCTATTTTTTTCAAAAATAGTCACGTGGTTTTATCTCATCTTCAAATAAACAAGTTGTCGACTTAATCAATTAACAAGTTGAAGTCATCTCATCGACTTCTTATTACTATGTCATTACATTTATATTAACAAGTCGACATTGTAATGCAATTATTTCTTCATCATTACGACAAGTTGATTCCACATGATGATTAGATTCCAGCTTATAACACACAACATAACTAATAATTCCGACTTATAAGCCACAAAATAACTTTACAAGGGGTGTACCATATGCGCTTCCATAGTTTCCATACGAATAAGATTCTGAACGGGTATTTTGGGCTGCTTAAGCATTATTTTCTACATTGCTGATTTGTCCTTGGCCATTTCCTTATTCCATAACCAAATGAAACCGATTTATTTGAAATTCCTTCTTCCTAAACATCCAGTTGCCGATTATATAATTCCGGTTGAAGCAATGCATATTGGGACTTGTTATGTAATATAGAATATGGCGGGAATAGTGGCGAAAGATACCATAGGTCATAACACAGTAAAACAAATCCGACCAGAACAATCAACAACACAATAGACAGAAAACTAGTGAATGAGGAACATGCACACCTCCATACTCTCAGATGCACCTAATTGGTAATATGTGCTTGCTCCGATATTGGTACTTTACGTATTGTTAATGGCAAGTAAACAAATAGATAAAAGTCTTGTTGAGTTTTTTCTGATGCTGTGCTGTACACCAATGTCCCAGGGAAGGTACGGCTAATCTCTTTTAAACTTGTTTTTATATTAACACAGAGCCCGAACTTAGTGGTTGTCGTTGGTGAGTGTCTGTCAACAGTGTTTCTCGTTTATTCCTTTAGCAAAATTTAATGGTTTTATCGTTTGACATGTTTGACATTTGTGGAGCCTTTCATAGTTTGCCTTACTGATGGTTGATGGATTTTTTTGGTATCTATACATTAAATTTATAAAGACATATTAAAGCAAAACATATATACTTTTAAAATTGGAAATTATGTAGCACACCACATTTCAGTGTATACAGCGCAGGAAAACATCTTTATTTCATGTTTAAATTCTATGTTAAATATTTTAAGTATATTATTGAGACTCGTTAATTAGTACTAAACTTGATTTCATGCGAAAATGTCCACACTCTTTTCCATAGAATTGCTATTTATAAACACTTATTAATGTAATGTTGTCGCATCATTATAAAAATTTCTTAACAATGAGGCGTAACATAGAATTGTTTTCAGTCGTTTTTCGATAAAGGAAAGCATGTTTAGACGTACCTTTCTGATGTTGTTCTACTGTTCGGTATTTTTTCAACTTAACAACATTAAGATGTGTACATTGAATCATTAAACACCAAGTACACTTTTGAAGGTATACTTATTAAAAACTGAAAAACATTCTGATGTATGCGTTCAAAATATGAAACGCTGTATTGAAACTGTGTATGTTTACACCAGAAATGTAAAATTTATCGCATGTCTTTCACATAGGATACCTTAATTGTTTATCAGAATATGCTGAAATTTTGATATCGACTTTTGATTTAATCTAACAGGAGATTTATAGATCACATGTTCTGTTGAAACCATAAATGTTCGTGCTGTTTGTTTCACGACATACTCTTAGAGGAAACCACTAAATAGGCCTTCCGTTTAGTGTAAAGTTAAATATGCAAATTTTGAAACAGGTCACATTAACAAATATGTTTTTCCCAGTATTGCCAAGATGCTCAACGTATATAACATCAAGTACTTTACAATAAAATGAACTACTTTATATCAATTGGTTACCAAATAAGAAAAAAATATTATTTGGCAAAATGTACCCACATTACAATAAGCATATCTTCAAATTCTATCCGTACTAATTTGATGTGTCCCACAATGAAACACAATATTTTTATATTCTGTACGCAGTAGCTACTTCGTTTTTCCGACGTAGTCGGTATAGTTTCGGTTTGTGTCCTTTGAACTTAAGGACGCTAAACTATGGCAACAGAATACGCATGATCGAAAATCCTTTCTGTGATTGGACAAAATGCTGTCATGGTGGGTGATTTGGTTGTGTTTAAAAAAACGTCTCGTTAATTATATCGTGATGGAAAGCAAGTGAAAAACTATAAATATTTGAACTAGATCTTACAAAGATTTATATTTTTATTAAAATAATTGTTTCTCCAATAGCTCTTTGCATCCGTGACAGCTATTTATTCGGGACAATTATATAATTTTTAATGTAAACTTCGTTGTACGAACGTACATGACTTTTAGAACGCACCTACGCATGTGAGATTTCCGCGGGGTTTTGGTAAATGTAAACAGAAAGATACGAGGACCGAGATTACTGAACACAAACAGAGAAAACGTTATTTAAATGGTATCTTTGTGCTTTTGAAGGTTATCGAAATGATAGTTTTAAACATATACTCAAATTTAAATACGTCGGATATCTTTTTTAAAGATAGTTCTTGTTATCATTCCTTGCGATTAGACAATACGATGGTCGATGAATTGATCTCATACAAATTACTAGCAACACTTATTTTTATTATTGATTATTTTAGCACTACTTTCGACCACTGTAAAAATATGTCTAGCTAAATAGTGTATTGCCCCTTCAATAAATCGTTGATAACAAACAGATGTCTACATAATGATAATTGTGTTGTGGTCGAATTAACCAGTCATTTTGTAACACAAATTACGTAAGTAAAGGCAACAGTAGTATACCACTGTTAAATAGTCATAATTCGATTAAGCAAGAAGAAAATCAAGGTAACAAACTTAAACAGAGGGTAACACATCAACTATAAGAAAAAAACAACGGAAAAACAGAAACACTGAACTATAACATGTATAAGAAAAATTAACTAAATTCTTTTAAAGAAACTACACTTTTATAGGAAGATGATTGCACACGTAGAAACTATATGGGAGATCATATCATAATTAGTAAATTTATATACGATTCATGTAAATTTATTGATCTATTGAACACCTATTCTTCAAAGTTATCCATTTAACATTGTATTTTGATCTATACATATAGATTTGTTTATCGTTACTAGCATTGGTTTTGTTATTAACAAATTACAACATAACTAATAGGTATTGCTATACAGTTATGATCACTTAGTATCATGGAAGCAGAAATTGAACAGGTCCAGTAACTGCGAAATTGAATAAAATGTTTTTGAACAGATTGCATGTATAAGGAATACCGATCTAAACCTTAATTCATAAGTTTCATTACTTAAAGAGAGTCGAGCGATACCAAAGGGACATTCAAAATCATATGTCGAAAATAAACTGACAACACCATGGCTAACAAATAAATAGACTAACAGGCAAACAACAGTACACGTAACACAACACAGGAAACTAAAAACTGAGCAACACGAACCAAACCAAAAGTGATATCAGGTGCTCCGGAAGGGTAAGCAGGTCCTGCTCCACATGTGGCACCCATTGTCCTAATTTACGCTGATGAATACAGAGTGTGTCATGTATACTGACACTGTAGCGACAGTGATAACTTTGATAATCCAACATTTGATAGTTCTGGTCACTGTATAATAGTAAGGTTTTAAATAAATAGAGAGTAACTTCGAGCTTGATACTTGGCAACTAATTATAACTATTTGTTGTAACTAATATTTGGAAATAAACACATAATTGTTGTTATACTTACTTCACGTCAAAATGACATATTTTGATTGGATAATACGAGGGAGATAATTTTCTCTATCCCATGGCTCAGCTGGAGACAATTTTTAGAATGTCAACCTCTTGAGCTGACCAATCAAAAATCGATAATCTAAAGGACAATGAACTGAATTTACATTAATAAATTAAAGACAATGCTCATGGTCTTCGTATTGGCCTCAGAAGAACTTTTTCGTAGACTGTCAAAATAAAAAGAAATTGTCTTGCTTCCTTTCTTATTTTTCTGCGCTAGTCGCCATAGTTAAGTACTTTCAATTTAAAATTTAATAGAACAAGACAATAATGATAGAACATTCAGTATAATAAATTAATTGACACATAGCTAAGAGGGTGATAATGCAGATTGGTACCCCTGGAAAAATCATGGTCAACCTCGGCTTCGCCTAAGTTGACAATGTTTCCTCGGGATAACAATCTGCTTTATCACCCTCACAGCATATTATTTCATGCTTGTTTATTGTTGTATATGCACCAACCAATCCATAAGTGTTATGTCAAGAAAACGCGTCAGTTGACAGTTCAATTTTACAAAAATATACAGATCCAATTTGCCTTTAGGGATCTATATCGTATCAAATTTTCAGAAAACAATGTCTTGCAATTTTAGGTGGAACTAGTCCTGTCAACATCTCAAGCAACGCAAATTTAGACTTACCTTTGTGATGCTGTTCAACTGTTTGGTTGGCTTTCAAGTTGCCGATATCAAAAATTGTATTAAAACTTTAAACATCATGTAAAAGTTTGAAGGTATACGTATTAACTAAAAAACATTATGAAGTATGCATTCGAAATATAGCTTGCTGTTTTAAAGTAGTCAGAATGTTAGATGTAAAATTTATCACGTGACTTTTACATATAACACCGTAATTGTATATAAGAATATGTTGATAATTTCAATTTGAAATCGACTTTTAATCAAATCTAATAGTAAATTAAAACAGTTTACATGTTCTGTTCACACTATCAAAGATCGCACCTTTGTTTATCACACACCCTCTCAATAATGTTATATAAACTGCAGCTGTGCTATTTGAGCAGTCAAATTGCATTGACCGTATATTCATATATGATATACAGTCACTGACCGTATGTCACCTTGTTTATGACGTTGACAATATGTTTCTGTAGAGTTTTATTTATGACGTCAATAAAACATACAGGTTCGCGGAAATTTTACGTCTTCCGTTGAAAATTAAGAAATGATTTTTTTTACCCTAAGTGCTTCATTTAGAACAATTATAAGAGTTGCATTAATATTTCGGGACAATGTATGGTTATTCTATATATATACTGTAACCCTGCTATTTGAGCAGTCAAATTGCATTGATCGTATATTCATATGTGATATACAGTCACTGACCGTATATCGCCTTGTTTATGATGTTGACAATGCATTTCCGTAGAGTTTTATTTATGACGTCAATAAAACATACAGGTTCGCGGAAATTTTACGTCTTTCGCTCAAAATTAAGAAATGATGGTTTTTACCCTAAATACTTCATTTAAAACAGTTATAAGAGTTGCAGTATATAAAGAATAACCATACATTGTCTCGAAATATCAATGTTATTTGTACTCGCTTTCTACCTGTTTCTAAGCCTTTAAGTTGTACAAATAACATTGATATTTCGAGACAATGTATGGTTATTCTATATATGTTGATTATCGAGTTTTTGTAATTTGATCCAGGCAAGCATAATATACTGTAGGTTTTTTTTACTGCTAAAGCATGTGTTCTCTATTACTGATTTTCTCCTTGGCCATTTCTTTGTTTCAAAAACCACATGAAAGCGATTTATTTTTATTTCCACTGGACAAACTATCATATTGCCGATTATAATTCCGGTTGATGCAAGGCTGATCAGGACTTGCTAAGTTATAAAGAATATGGCGCACAGTGGGGAAGATACAAATGATTAAAACTCAGTATCAAACCCCTATAGAGTAGTCACCAACACAATGCACAGAAAACTATGGAATGAAGAACATGAACACATCAATAAACTCAAGTGACCCCTATTAGTAAGATGTTCCTACTCCACTAGTGGAATCTGCAATGTTGCTAATGGCAAATCAATATTTGTTAAAAAGTATCATTCTTTGCTGTCATAATTTAAGAATACGAATAAGATTGTAGACCAGGCCACGACAGTGGAGCATACTAGTATCCGTGGTCATCTGTGACAGATTTCTCCGTACAAATCAAAAATGCGTCCGTAGATAAAAAATAACACTTTATGTGTTCCCTTTTTTCTATTCGTTCATTTGATTTTGAATTCCAATGCAAAAACTCTTTCGATTTATCAATATCGTCCGAATTATATTGGAGCGTTCTGGTAAACATGACAAATACCTTCTTTTTTATCTGGATTTATTTACATAACCATAAGACGCCTTTCCTCACGTTGTTATTAAAATTTATTACAGGTACCAGAAACCAATAATGATCGGGTTGTTGCTCAAATGACTTGCATTAAATACAATAGTAAAAGGGTCGCATACACACACACATATATATATATATACCTACATACTAGCTAAATCGTTTAAGGTGGGTTTGTTTAAGGAAAACAATTTTTGATAGCCTTATACCTGGTATACATTAGGTAACATTCCCAATACCTCTCTACATGGAACGACCAGTATACGACTTTTAAAAGGACGACAGCGAAGGCCTCAAAGATGACACAGAAAAACGGGACATTCTTTTTTAAATGACAGATATGATTCAGTTTCATCAGTGTAACAAAAGAGAAATGAACACTGAAAAAGAAAATTCCACTGCGTACATCTATGAGCTACGGCATACCATTAGAAAAACTTATTAATAGAATACGAATAACACGTTGTCAATAGGGTGCGTACGAATCGCAGTTCAACTCACAGAGGTACTATCAAAACCAAAAGATAAAAGCCAAGGATGTATAATTATTAGGGAGGCTACTTGAACAAAAGGGATCATTGGTACGAAATGGTAAATATTGGGTACGAAATGGCAGAGGTACGAAAAGGTCAAGGTACAAAATGACTTTCTACCAAATAGAATAGTCAAATATCATATTTGGTGGGTGTTCAATGAATTTTTCTGCTCGTTTTGATGACAGGTCATATAGACATAATGAAATAAGGGCATGCCAAAAGAACATAACTTATGTTAATTATGTTTCTTTTATCATTGCGATAAATTAGGATGACTAAATAGAATCGCACTTTTCATGTTAGTCACGGTTTTGTGTATATATTAAAGGCAGAGTTTAAATATCTGATGCAGAATCCAAAATATCAGTATACAATACAAAAAGAGTATATATGCTTGATTTACATATGATGAAGACATAATCAGTTTAATTGAGGTCTGGAACTGGCATGTCAGTAACTACTAATAGTCCTTTGTTTATTTATGTATCATTGTTATTTTGCTTCGTTTCTTTTGTTACTATTCTTACATCGGACGAGAACTTCTTTTATACTGAGTTTTACTGTGCATATTGCTGTGTGTTTGTTTTGTCTACATTGGCTAGTTGTATAGGGGGAGGGTTGAGATCCCACAAAACATGTTTGATCCCGCCGCATTTTTGCGCCAGTCCTAAGTTAGGACCATCTGACCTTGTATGATGTTTGATTTTAGTTCATTTATATGTTTTGGAGTTTAGTATGACGTCAATTTTCACTGAACTAGTACACATCTTTGTTTAGGGGCCAGCTGATGCCCGCCTCTTGATGCGTGATTTTATCGCTGTGTGGAAGACCCATCGGTGGTCTTCGGCTGTTTGCTGCTCTTTGGTTGGGTTGTTGTCTCTTTGACACATTCCCCATATCCATTCTCAATTTTATATACACTAATAAATACAAAAAAGTAAGGACAAAACACAGTGAGATTATGCCTGATCAAATATCAATCGGTATCGTTTGTTTATCGCCTTGCAAATCTTTCACAATGTTACGACAACACAGTGTGTGTGTTTTTTTTTATTGCAGTTGTAATTTGAAGCTTAGATACCACAATGTTTAATTGGTTTAATACAGCAAACGATCATAAAGTGCATCTTAGTAACCCTATAACTGGTTATAATTTATGCGACTTTTAGCTACGGTTGTAAACAAGTGCATTTTCGACTCTTTTACGTACATTCTATAGATTTCTTTTACCTCTACTTTACCATACAGTGAAAATTCAATAAATTAAAGATAATGTAACAGTAGGATTACTTGCAACAAGATATAGATTGATTTTAAACAATAAAAATGGAGCATAGATTAAAATAACAAATGTACATTATGTTAAATTTGTGCAGCTGAACTTAATGAAGTTGTTTTGAGATTGACGAGTCTGCAGATGTACTATTCATGATGTTATCGTGTAGTTTGTTCCAATAGGTTATTGTTATTGATTAAAACATTTTTTTTTTTCTGGAACTAAGTAGTTGTTCTAAGATGTTGAAGCTTTTTTGTTTTCTATTTTTATATAACAGGACAAATCGTGAATCTTGTCTTTTATCAGAGAGGCTGTGCCATTCAAAGTAATGTGAAGCTTGAGGTGTTTCTGTATTCAATGTGTGTGAGAAGCAATACAACAAAACATTTTGTTGTCGTAACATTGTCACAGATCTGCAAGCGATACATTAATGATAGCCTGTTTAAACTTTGATCAGGCATAATCTCACCGTATTTTGTCCTTACTTTTTGTATTTCATTTGTCTGTATACTATTTTGGTATTGTATACTATTTTGGTATTGTATACTGATGGTTTGAGGTTTACAGAACACCCACCAAATATGATGTATGGCTTCTAATGACCTCTTCAAATGCTGTTTTTGTGATTTTGTAAGTAAGGACTCCAAACGGAGAGGAAATACTCTAGGGATGGTCTTATTAGGAACTTGTATGTCTGCTCTTAAATGGATGTTGATCTGATGTTTAGGTTCATCCTTAGAAAACTATAAGTACTATAAGTTTGCGTTCTTCTATATTATGTTTATTTGTACATCCCATTGAAGGTTGTAACATGTTCTAAAGAGTGATCATGAAATACATACATATTGTTTTCCATGTTGCAAGTTTGTCTAAATCTTGTTGTAATGAAGATACGACCGAATTTGATTTTATTGCCAAAATATGATTTTGTGTCATCGGCAAAAAGCTCCACAGTAGATGGAAGTCATACTTAAGTATTATTTAGTAAGGACAAGCAACAGATCAGTCCACGAACTGACCCTTGTGGAACCACAAATGCTACTGTTACTTAATCAGATGTTTCCCCCTCCATGCCGACTACTTTTTTTGGGATCACTTAAACAAATTTGTAGCCAAAATTTTGATTCCCTTTATATCCTTAATAGACATCTTCACAATAGTCCGAAACCGAAACCAAGAATACTTGAGTGAGTTGACCTTTTCGTGTTTCAATGTAAGTATTTAAATGACGTCACATCGATGACTTTATGAACCACCAATTCACACGAATCTATTTAAATAGTGAAGATTATCATTTAAACCTTTACTGAATATACTTATCAAGTAATATATTATAATTAAATATGTCAGTATAACGTTTTGTATGATGCACATCGATCATGAAGAATGATTCACCGAAAGGAATGTGCTTCAGGAAAGCGCTTCAAACGCACGAAATTTATCAAGACTTGTTAAGTGTTATTTTCATAAGAAGAACATTACACTACATCCTTTATCTAGTCTGGCGAAAAAGTCTATCTATTATATGAAATTGAATATTAAATTAGCTTTTTGTAATTACAAGTCGATTGATACTTTTTGACTTTCTTCATTGTGTTGCCTATTTTTTTTTGTCGTTGAGATTATAGTGTTGACAATATAATAGATAGATATAAAGATCAGAAGATGTAATTATACAACAATGGAAACAACAATCTATCATAAAAGAAAAGGACATGCATGTAGACAACACGTTCTCCGTTCGACTATCAAAAACGATCAAAACTCACATCAAAGTGTACTTTTTAAAACAACATGTTTAACTAGGCAGACTGATTTTTCCTTTTAACATTAAATAAACACAAATATGGCAACTAACAACCAGCTGTTGATTGTGGGGCTCTAACCTTGGATAGACATACACCAAAGACGCAGCTTTCAGATACCGTTTTGAATGTGTTGCCTTTAAAAAGCCACACATCCATATCTCATGCTGTGTTGCTAAGCATCTTATTCCCTTTACACATGATTGTAAAAGGTATGATCACTTATATAAAATTTTAGTCTACATTTGTATAACACGATTCAATGATTTATGTAAATAAACTTTATATTTGATGTCTGATGACCTTTACACAAACTCTCAAGTTATAAACGCCTAGACATTTGTCTAGTATATTTTGTTTGTTTAAGAGTTTTGCTTTTTTGCTTTTTTTTGTTTTTGTTTTTTTGTTGTTTTTTTGTTGTTTTTTTTGTTTTTGTTGTTTTTTTATTACTTTCTAAACTTGCATATCAAATGTTATATGTAATGAATACTTTGTATTCATTATTTGTTACTCGAGAACCAATGTTTGTAGATTTCATATTAGTAAACGAACCACGAATTTAAATGTCCAACAAAGTAAAAAATATTGTATAGGCTTAGTATGCAGACTTTGACATAACCAGTAAAGTACATTTTCCTAAATCACGAAATTGAAATAAACGAAAATAAATGAAAATAAAGGATGAATTACAATCTAAAATTTACAACCATTTAGAAAAAAAGAATCTAATCATTTTCAGTTCTATGGAAAACCAAGTAAATATTGCTAACGCCATCTCTGCCTAGAAGTAGACAAACCTTAGTGTTTCGAAAGATTTGAAAAGTTTTATGAACAATAATTTGTAGTTAAAGACCAGACCAATGATAGGTTATTTCAAAACACAAGGTGTTTGACCACTGGGCTAGTGATACCATCGGGCACGAAACGTATGCCTGTGGCACCAAACCAGTAATTGTATAGTAACTCATCACAGATACTACGAATACTATTCAAAACGCACCACGCGTTAATGGAAGGTAAGGAATATGTACATTTATTTATGACACAAAATTGATACACGCACTTAATTTTGAGGAATTTTGGTCCTCAATACTTTTCAGCTTCGCACTTTGTTTGGCCTTTTTAACTCTTTTGGATTCGAGCGTCACTGATGAGTCTTTTGTAGACGAAACGCTCGTCTGGCGTGATTACAAAATTTTATCGTGGTATTTATGATTTGTTAATTGACAATACACAGGAGAAAAACCCTAGCATTACTGGAAATTTTGCTGAGGATTGTTAAGAAAGGAAAGTAAATGATACACTCCATTGATGTTATTATACAACAATGGAAACAACAATCTATCATAAAAGAAAAGGACATGCATGTAGACAACACGTTCTCCGTTCGACTATCAAAAACGATCAAAACTCACATCAAAGTGTACTTTTCAAAACAACATGTTTAACTAGGCAGACTGATTTTTCCTTTTCACATTTAATTAACACAAATATGGCAACTAACAACCAGCTGTTGATTGTGGGGCTCTAACCTTGGATAGACATACACCAAAGACGTAGCTTCATATACCGTTTTGAATGTGTTGCCTTTATAAAGCCACACATCCATATCTCATGCTGTGCTGCTACGAATCTTATTCACTTTACACATGATTGTATAAGGTATGATCACTTATATAAAATTCTAGTCTAATTTGTATGACACAATTCAATGATTTATGTAAATGAACTTTATATTTCATGTCTGACGACCTTTACACAAACTCTCAAGTTATAAACGCCTAGACATTTGTCTAGTATATTTTGTTTTTTTAAGATGTTTGCTTTTTTCTGTTTTTATTACTTTCTAAACTTGCATATCAAATGTTATATGTAATGAATACTCTGTATTCATTATTTATTACTCGAGAACCAATGTTTGTAGATTTCATATGTGTAGACGAACCACGAATTTAAATGTCCAACAAAGTAAACAATATTTTATAGGCTTAGTATGCAGACTTTGACAAAACCAGTAAAATACATTTTCCTAAAATCACGAAATTAAAATCAACGAAAATGAATGAAAATAAAGGATGCATTACAATCTAAAATTTACAACCATTTAAAAAAAAATCTAATCATTTTCAGTTCTATGGAAAACCAAGTAAATATTGCTAACGCCATATCTGCCTAGAAGTAGACAAACCTTAGTGTTTCGAAAGATTTGAAAAGTTTTATGAACAATAATTTGTAGTTAAAGACCAGACCAATGATAGGTTATTTCAAAACACAAGGTGTTTGACCACTGGGCTAGTGATACCATCGGGCACGAAACGTATGCCTGTGGCACCAAACCAGTGATTGTATAGTAACTCATCACAGATAATTAGAATACTATTCAAAACGCACCACGCGTTAATGGAAGGTAAGGAATATGTACATTTATTTATGACACAAAATTGATACACGCACTTAATTTTTAGGAATTTTGGTCCTCAATGCTCTTCAACTTCGCACTTTGTTTGGCCTTTTTAAATTGTTTGGATTCTAGCGTCACTGATGAGTCTTCTGTAGATGAAACGCTCGTCTGGCGTGATTACAAAATTTAATCGTGGTATTTATGATGAGTTTATTGAAAATACACAGGAGAAAAACCCTAGCATTACTGGAAATTTTGCTAAGGATTGTTTAGAAAGGAAAGGAAATGATACTTTCCAGTGATGTAATTAAACAACAATGGAAACAACAATCTATCATAAAAGAAAAGGACATGCATGTAGACAACACGTTCTCCGTTCGACTATCAAAAACGATCAAAACTCACATCAAAGTGTACTTTTTAAAACAACATGTTAAACTAGGCAGACTGATTTTTCCTATTAATATCAAATAAACACAAATGGCAACTAACAACCAGCTGTTGATTGTAGGGCTCTGACCTTGGACATACATACAGCAAAGAAGCAGCTTTCAGATACCGTTTTAAATGTGTTGCCTTTAAAAAGCCACACATCCATATCTCATGCTGTGTTGCTAAGCATCTTATTCCCTTTACATAGGATTGTATAAGGCATGATCACTTATATAAAATTTTAGTATAAATTTGTATTACACAATTCAATGATTTATGTAAATGAACTTTATATTTCATGTCTGAAAATGTCATATTTTTGTTTACTACCGTCTACGTATGAGGCTTCAATATGTTATCCATGCAAATATTGTTAAAAAAATTTCCATGAATTATATGAATTTTTGCCAACACGGCTAAACATATGGTTGCAATTTCAATCGTTGAACCTTATTCGGTGTTATTTCATCCGTAAGTTCATTTCTACTTACAATGTGTAAACGAAATTAGCATGAAGTTGGTTATAAGTACCTGAATAAGATACTCAAATAAAACTTCATGAATGTCTCTGCGTGTTTGCAATGTCTCTGTAAATCCTTTTGTATAATTGAAAATCTGGTTAAAAAGGTGTCTAAAGAGTGATTTATTAAAATATAAACATATGTAACGTGAGGGTACCCAATTACAACTATTTTACAGTTTTTTTTACCTACATTTATTTAAAAAATGCTTAACATCACTTCAGTAAAAATCAAACAACTGATGCTTTGTTTTATTCCTGCTCATGTTTATACCAACTTGACAATAGTCAATGCATTGTATAAATTTTGTAAAAAATAGATGACCGTGACATATGTGTATTGTACATTTATAAAAGTTGACTTGTTGTGGATATTGCATGCGACCTTTCCGTTAATTTTACTGATATTTTTGAGGAGATCCACGCGTAGCCTCTGGCTGTTGGCAATCCTCTTTAAATAAATAAAGAATTAAATTAAATTTTACTGATGGTACTGGCTACTTCGTCTACTGATATATAATGTGACCCTTTTAATGTATGTTTATGTACATTTAGCAATGTTAAAAGTCGAACATGACATGACGGCATTTAGAAAAATACGAATTGTTTAATCTCTGAGAAAACCTATTAGATTTTCGCTGCTTTCTATCGCTGAATGAGTGCATATTGGTGCAACTTGGGTACTTTCACATTATGTATATTGTTTAGTAAGTTTCTAATACATTAGTCTGTTCTGATTAAACAATGAGGTTCCGATTACTTAAACATAAATTGGTTCCTTTGCAATGACATTATTTTAATTAAAAAGTGATATATGATTGGAAAAACACTTTAGAAATGTCGTGTGTCCGAATCGATTTCTCAAACTTTAACCTTGAAACCGAAGGACGTAAAAGCTTGATGACCTTTACACAAACTCCCAAGTTATAAGCGCCTAGACATTTGTCTAGTATATTTTGTTTGTTTAAGATTTTTGCTTTTTTTTGTTTTTATTACTTTCTAAACTTACATATCAAATGTTATATGTAATGAATACTCTGTATTCATTATTTGTTACTCGAGAAACAATGTTTGTAGATTTCATGTGTGTAGACGAACCACGAATTTAAATGTCGAACAAAGTAAAAAATATTTTATAGGCTTTGTATGCAGACTTTGACAAAACCATTAAAATACATTTTCCTAAAATCACGAAATTGAAATCAACGAAAATGAATGAAAAAAAGGATGCATTACAATCTAAAATTTACAACCACTTAAAAAAAACCAACCTTAGTGTTTCGAAAAATTTGAAAAGTTGAATGAACAATAATTTGTAGTTAAAGACCAGACCAATGATAGGTTATTTCAAAACACAAGGTGTTTGACCACTGGGCTAGTGATATCATCGGGCACGAAACGTATGCCTGTGGCACCAAACATGTGATTGTATAGTAACTCATCACAAATACTAAGAATACTATTCAAAACGCACCACGCGTTAACGGAAGGTAAGGAATATGTACATTTATATATGACACAAAATTGATACACGCACTTAAGTTTTAGGAATTTTGGTCCTCAATGCTCTTCAACTTCGCACTTTGTTTGGCCTTCTTAACTTTTTTGGATTCAAGCGTCACTGATGAGTCTTTTGTAGACGAAACGCTCGTCTGGCGTGATTACAAAAATTTAATCGTGGTATTTATGATGAGTTTATTGACAATACACAGGAGAAAAACCCTAGCATTACTGGAAATTTTGCTAAGGATTGTTTAGAAAGGAAAGGAAATGATACACTCCAGTGATTACCAATAATGTTTAGAATGCAGACTAGAGTAGGCATTTGTTTGTATGATAATGTCACCTCTACTGAGACCCTACACCTATTGTGTATTTTGTAATTCTTTCCAGGATATCCAACAAAAATAGAAGATAATTTAATTGCTAGACAGCAAGGTATAAAAAGCAATCATTAGATTCAATTTACACTAACTCCCGGCTTATCTGCAATGTCTTTTAAATCGTCATTTGTTACTAAACAGACCTATTGAATAAGTTATAAATGTGAAATTATCCATTGATATTAAAATAGAAATCTGAAGTTCGCAACACTAAGTCAAATAACGAGGTCAAAAGTTTCATTTCTAATAACAATAAGATACCATGACATTTTATATTGTTTTTAGACATTTTTAATTAATGCTCAAGCATTGGATTGAGTTAGTGGGTCATCTTTTATGTATAGGTTAGATTATATTTTGTCATGTTTTATGTATATAAGCCCGAGGCGAAGCTAGCTATAATTTAAGTTAAAGAAAAAAAAATTTCCTATAATGGTTAAATCAAAACACAAAGGAGAAAGGCTAGGTAACATGAAATATTTAAAAAAAAAACCATTTTTTTCCTATTCAAAAATTCAAAAATTATTCTACAAATTTTATATATTACTATGATTTTTAGAAATATTCAACATATAACTATGACAAATATGAAGAACATGGTGCATAATTGATAAATTGATCAATCAATTTTGTCCAAATTACTATTCATAAACAAGGTGTAATTTATGCAATATAGACATATACATTGATTATAAATTGTTCACATTTTATAGAAGAGAGAAATAAATTTATAAATCAAAATTTTAAAAGAAGGTCAAATATTATACTATTTACTGAAGTGATGTCTTCAACAAATAGGACAAATCTCATAAATTTATATACGTTTTTACGAATCATAAACAAGCGAGCGTGTCCTCCTGAATACATTGTTTTTGTTTTTGTTGTTGCTGTATATATTGTATATTTATGTTAACATATTTAATTTAATGTATTACATGTCTTCTCTGTACCTGTTGTTTTGGTGATGAGAATATATTTATAAGGTTGATCATGTCCAAGATAATTAAGTAACTCTGACACTCCTTGCGACCCTCGCATATAAAGACAATATATATTTACAAGTGATAGGTGAATATCCTAAGGCCAAATACACATACGTTTTAACAAGTATCTGTAAAAAATGACCACACGATTATTGTTCAAAATGTTTTAGTTGTTCTAAAACTATTGAACTAAACAACTGGAACAAGAACTAAGGATATGGAGAATATGTAAGTTGTCTTTTCATTGGTCATTAGGTTTATATGTTAACATGTCACATATCATAGCTTTATTCTAGCTACAGTTGAATTTGATAAGATACTTGTGCAACTATATCTTAACATACATGTATTTTTAGAGAAAAATACAATTATTCCTTAAATATAAATTAGTTCATTCTTTTAAGGACAAAACGGTGCTTTGTTTTCTACAAAAATTTACATGCAAGGCATTATTATCTGATCAAATCAAACATGTTATAAAACTATACCTGCATGTGCTACTGATAAAGGAACATGTGATCGAAATTTTAGATATTTGCTAAATTAAAATCTTCTTCGTCATTTGTGTCCTTATAGTAGAAATAACCTTTTAAGATAAACACCAACATTTCTTTGATAAAAACATTTGCAATTCCTTCTTTACGCATGTAAGGATTAAATTTGCGTAATAGTAGTTTGGAAATAGTTATCTGTCAAATATTTCATGATATTTTGTAAAAACTGACAATATGTGCTGCTTATTTATCTAATCTGCTTATTAAAAAAACCACAAAATCAGAAATCTCTTAATTTCAAATTGTCACATACAATCTTTCTACACAATTATAATTTTGATAACTCAAATCTGCGGAAAAAATACATTTCTTTTTCCAAAATGTCACAGTTAATGTGGCGAAAAACAACCCTTTTTTGTTCCTCGACATAATAACCTCCGATGTAACTGTAGCGTATGCAATTAATGATTTTGTCGTGTATCTCAATAAATATTTTAATGACATGTAATCAACTCTTCCATCGTTTTGGGTTTATTTTCGACGTAGATTTTCTTTTCATAAAGACTGTCACGTTTATGAATTAGGTAAAATAATTTTAAACAACTTGGATTTAATGATTGTTTGAATGTAATTTAGTTTTAGATATATAAAAACGTTTATGGATCCATCGGTTTGGCTTTATCGAAATGTAGATGAAAGAATGAACTATTTTAATGTTTGGGGTTATTGCTCATGGTGTTTTGTTGCTTCCAAATTCTTGTGTTATGTCCTCTTTTGACTGTTCAATTGCACTATTGATGCTTAGTAACGTTGTGCTCAGTAACGGGTTTTAGCCTTCGTCAGTCTTGCCAAAAAAAAAAACCCCACAAAGAATTACAGGTTAAAACCGCTAGCGCTTACATCGTTTATATGTATATATATATATAAACGATGTAAGCGCTAACGGTTTTAAACATGTAATTCTTTGTGGGTTTATATATATCTACATCTAGGGGTTAAACTGCACACTTCGGGGGTATTTTTGGACATAATCTGTACACTTCAGTAAAGTGTACAGTTGAGGTGTACACCTTAACTGTAGGTATATGTACAAAAAAAAGTATAAATATTAGCTATGTCAAACAAATGCCACACGAAAGATCGATATAATGCGATTACAAAACGGTTTTGATGGTAAAAAACTATCGAGAAATAAGAAAGATATTGATTTCTGAAGTGGCCTACCCCCATTTTTCTATATATGTCACTTTTCACCAAATCGGTACAAACCGAGATAAAGTGTACACTAACTTTAATCACGATTAATTATTGGTTCCCCCGTATATATGTAATGAAATTTTGTCTCAAATGATAGCTTAATATATCTTTTATTTTTTGATACTTCATACAAATATCGGAACTTATTCGTTAAGAAATTATCTAAGATATATAATCGATCCTGACATATATATGCATGGTTTTCGATCGGCTTGAAAAAGATATACACATCCGGGCATTTGAATGTTTGTTTTCGTTTTAAAAGAAAATGGAGGATGTTCAAGCGATGACCTATATCATCATTTAGCTGTCGGATAATGGTTTACAATGACTGAAATACGTAAAATAATGTAAGTTTATATTCAATTTTATGAAATGACGACTTCAACAAACAACAGAATTCCTGAAAGAAGAAACAACGATTGTCGTTAACAATGGCCTGAGATCTGTATCCTGCGACCTTTATATTCATTCTGATTGACAATTCAGTGTTAGATAATTAAAATATTTATTGTTTTTATCAATATTGGTATAAGCCTGAATAGTTCAGCAACAATCTATAGAATACGGACGAATCGTGTCTATAAACAATTACAAAAAAGGGGGGACACATGTGTATGATCAATCTGAAAATGATTGAGACAAAATTGTTATTATTGTTTATTTTTCTTGACCAATCTCCAATACACTTTTTAGCTCACCTGGCCCAAAGGGCCAAGTGAGCTTTTCCCATCACTTTGCGTCCGTCGTCCGTTGTCTGTCGTCGGTCGTTGCAACTTTTACAAAAATCTTCTCCTCTGAAACTACAGGGCTAAATTAAACCAAACTTGTCCACAATCATCATTGGGGTATCTAGTTTAAAAAATGCGTCCGATGACCCGGTTAACCAACCAAAATGGCCACCATGGCTAAAAATAGAACATAGGGGTAAAATGCAGTTTTTGGCTTATTACTCAAAAACCAAAGCATTTAGAGCAAATCTGACAGGGGTAAAAATGTTTATCAGGTCAAGATCTATCTGCCCTGAAATTTTAAGATGAATCGGACAACCCGTTGTTAGGTTGCTGCCCTAAATTGGTAATTTTAAGGAAATTTTACTGTTTTTGGTTATTATCTTGAATATTATTATAGATAGAGATAAACTGTACACAGCAATAATGTTGAGCAATGTAAGATCTACAAATAAGTCAACATGACCAAAATTGTCAGTTGACCCATTAAGGAGTTATTGCCCTTTATAGTCAATTTTTAACCATTTTTCTAAAATTTTAGTATTCTTTTAAAAAATCTTCTCCTCTGAAACTATAAGGCCAAATTTAACCAAACTGGCCACAATCATCATTTGGTTATCTAATTTTAAAAATGAGTGACGTGACCCTTCCAACAAACCAAGATGGCCGGCATGGCTAAAAATAGTACATAGTGGGAAATGTAGATTTTGGCTTATATCTCTGAAACCAAAGCATTTAGAGCAAATCTGACAAGGATAATTTTTTTATCAGGTCAAGATCTATCTTCCCTGAAATTTTCAGACAAAACAGACAACCTGTTATTGGGTTTCTGCCCCAGAATAAGTAATTTTAAGGAAATTTTGCAGTTTTTGGTTATTATCTTGAATAAATTTTTATAATATATTTTCAACTGTAATTACTGGGCCAAGTTCATTATAGATATAGATAATAGTAGCAAGAAGAATATCCAGTAAAGTAAGATCTACAAACACATCATGATCACCAAAACACAATTTTGTCATGAATTTATCTGTGTCCATTGTTTAATCTGCACATAGACCAAGGTGAGCGACACAGGCTCTTGAGAGCCTATAGTTTATAGCTCACCGGCGTGTTATTTAAACAGCGATAATGTTCAGCAAAGTAAGATCTATCTAGACCAAAATTGTCAATTGACCCCTAAAGGTGTTTTGCCCTTTTTGAGTGACTTTAATCATGGTCAAAGGTCAATGACAAGTTATAATTGTTTGGCTTATCCTTGCTTCTTTTCAGAAACCGCATAAGAATGATTAGGTATTGACATATTTTTTTGTCCTAATTTTGTTAGTTACAGTACGTCTTAAAATGTATATTTTAGTTGCAAAGGGTGTGTTTACTTTTGATGGGACTTTCCACCCCTCTTACACTTAAAATTAGCTGTATTGGGATAGAACTCATATCCCATATTATAGTGGAGACTTGGGGTCATTTGATTTGAAGTACCTGCTATATGACTTTGAAATTTAATTCAAGGGGAAAGGTAAATTTGACGTTCTATATTTTGACCTTGATTTTACGGACGCCATCACGAGTTGGTTGACCGTTATGGAATAACCGTTTCAAAAATGATATCGGATATGTTCCTTACGTCGTAACTACAATCCCCTTCCCTTTCATGAATATGACCTACCGAATTAGACTATTTACCGGATTTGTAATCACTTAATCAACACGACGGGTGCCACATGTGGAGCAGGATCTGCTTACCCTTCCGGAGCACCTGAGATCACCCCTAGTTTCTGGTGGGGTTCGTGTTGTTTATTCTTTAGTTTTCTATGTTGTGTCGTGTGTACTATTGTTTTTCTGTTTGTCTTTTTTTATTTTTAACCATGGCGTTGTCAGTTTGTTTTAGATTTATGAGTTTGACTGTCCCTTTGGTATCTTTCGTCCCTCTTTTCTTTTACTCTATATCATTATTTATACATGATAGAGCCATTGTGTCTTTTAAATAAGGTTGGAAGACATATGATATTGAAAATGTCAACCAGAAGTAAACTTTTTAAATCGGAAGTAACAACTTATCTCCCTTATTTTAAGAAAAAGGTTTTAGAAACTATATATTTTGGGAATCAGTGTAAAGTTATTATTTGAAACTGGAACGTGACTTTGTAAATTGGCTTATTATCTTCATAAGTTGATGATACTTTTGCTTTCAAAATTATATTTTCAAAATTAGTTTGTGATTAACTATCATTTAAGATGGGAAATACTGTTTTAAAAAAAATATATTTTAATAAAAAACAAATCTAGAAAAATATATTTTTGAAAAACTTAATGAGTCGGTAAACTTGTCAATCTATTTTAAGTAATAATTTGATATAAACAAAAAATAATATTTTAATGTTTAATACATTGGGGTAAGTCAGATCATCATTGCTAATAAAACAATTTGAATTTAATTTTACACTTATGTTATTAAAACATAAAAAATTTAAGGTTTGTTTGTCATTTTAAACTTATACAATGTATGCGATGTGTTTAAGCATTATGGAATACTTTGGGAGTAAAAAATGCAGACTTTTTAGCATAATGAGCACATAATTTCTTATTTTATAAGTCATAAAAACCTGTATGGCTGTATGTTGAAAGATAAAAAAAACTGTTCACTAACATAAGGACAAGATAATGAGGATTGACATTTTGAGGGAAATGCATCTTTATACAAGACGTATAATTCTTTGATGGGAATTAACTGAATGAGTTAGTTTGCCAGTGCTACTTATTATAATTCACTTTTTTTTAATTTTTGCAAATCAAAATGCGGAGATATTTCATTGTGCATTTATACATTAGACAACTTGTAAAGGAATGCAATCTTAGTTTCTTGGTTAGAAAAATAATGTCACAAGTGTGGGACATTAAGTTATAGAATGTGTAGTAATTAAACATTGTATATTAAGTAAATGCTGATTTTATTAAACATTAAATTTATATTATAAACTAATGTTGTCAAAAATGATATTTAGGTAAAAACCCTATGATATCAATTAAACATAATAGATATTCATTTAAATACCAATTTTATCATTATGCATGCACATTACAAATTTTACTTAAAATTCACAACAGCAATCAACGTTAGTAAAACATAAAAAAAAATTACGTTATATATAGTTTATTAAATAATGTGTTTTAACATTTGCTGGAAAGACAGTCATCACGAACAACTAACACAAATGTTGCAGTACGTGAAGAAGGTTAAAATGCAAGTCAAACATTTCACTTTGTCATTTTCCATTATGATTAAATTATATCTTTCAGTAACTGCCATACTTTGGATGAAAATTACTTTTTCATCCTCCAATTATTATTGTTTTCATCCAAATATTTTGTCAAAACATAAGATTTGGTATTATGCTGTTTGCTGAGATTCTCTATTTACTGTCCATAACAGGTATAAGTTTCAACTCATCTTTAAATATCCAAGGATCTCTATTTATTGGAAAGGCATCAATCGCAAACAACTAACACTGCAATGTGGCAGCTAATGAATGTCGGTCTTTCAGATACTGCCATGTTTTGGATGACAAGTGTTTTTATCTTCAAAATTGTTTAGTTTTCTTCCAATAGATTTGTCAGAAATATATGAAGTGGTTTTATGTTGTCTGCTAAGATTCTCTATTTAATGTTCATCACTTATGTCTGGTTCAATTTGTCTTTTATATCCAATGACTGTAATGGAAAAGCACAACAAAATTATACAACCCAGGAGTCAGTTTCACAAAAAAAACGTCATAAGTATACTGAATTGTTCATGACTTACGAGCAATCTTAATCGTTAGGTTTTTGCGAACTGACTCCGTTTTCAGTATTTTCTGACAGGAGAAAACAATTTTTAAATGAACGTAATTTATGTTTGCTGATCTTAAATTGCATTCTGACAATTGCACTGAAATGGAACAATCATGTTTTGTTACTGTTTAGTTTCAACGTTTTTGTAGCCATCATATTAGGGATCAGAATATATTTTGAAAGAAAAAAACGTTGCACCCAGATACCCACTTTAATCATTTAAAATTGAATGGCCATTCCCTTACATTATAAAATTGCAAATGGATATGGGGAATGTGTCAAAGAGACAATAACCCGACACTTATAAATGTTTGTGCAATAATTGATACTATCAAGGAGTATATGATTTATTTGTAATTTGTAGTTGGCTGTGAATTAGAATTTAGAAACCATGACTTGTATTCTATAAGGCAGCAACCATTTGATTTTCGGGGGGGGGGGGGGGGGGGGCTATTTTTTTTTTTCTGTACAAACTTTTTTTTTCGCCTGTGGCGAAAAACAATTTATTTTTTTCGCGACAAGTTGAAAACAATTTTTTTCTTTCAATTTTAGCATTACATATAGTGGCAGCTTTTCTCCAAAAACTAGAAACAAACTTTTTTTTCCAAAAAAAACCATAGCCCCCCCCCTCAGAAAATCAAATGGTTGCTGCCTAATAAATGTTGGTGTTACACCCCATCTCGGATTTTTTATAGCTAAAGCGCATTGTTGCTTTGCATCACGGTGTGGAGCTAACAGTCGAAATACACGCCATCTTGAATAGCTTCGGATTGGTTGCATTTAATGCGACTGAGATACAGCAAGAGCTTTTGGCTTAAATGAGATAAAGATTTACAGACTTTTCTTGTCCAGGATAAGACATTAAATGCCAGAAAATGAACTGTGTACATTTTATTTCCATTCAACTGTCATTAATTCATGTTCGTTTTATAATGCATACATTTCACTGATAACTTCAATATTGAAATATCAATTATTAATACGTATTATATTGCATGTTACTCTGCAATTTGCACGATTTCCTTTGCTAAACAATGTTCCTATACAACAAACTTTTACAGAAATGCATAATCTGTATTTTATAACTTCTGACAATATAGGCAAGAGTCGTGTATAAATTTATAATAATTTTCATTTTCAACTTGAAGAAATTTAATTTTTGCAAAAGCATGGGTGTAAAACGCACACTCTTAAAGTACAGCCATTTAATATCAATCAATATCTAAAAATACCACATTTCCAATACTAATTTAACAACCATATGCACACATATAACCTTAAATTAGTGTAGAGCGAAGCAGTCTATAGTTTTTTAGAAAGCTAAAACTTGTCGCAATTTAAGATCGGTTCTGCTAGCTATCTTTTAGAACATTGTAATACCATTTCCAGTTATTTCCCTTTGGATGCAATCCAATAAGTGTCATGATTGGATCGGCGATTGACAACATGAAAGTAATTTATCTGCGAATTCTAACTGTAGACAATTTAAAAGAAGACTAGACGATCGTCTGAGCTATATTTTTTAGATGCAGGGAATAAACTTTAACATTTCAAAGATCAGTCGGCTGTTCACATATTTTCATATGACAATGATTTATCAGTTTATACATGTATGTGTATCCGATATGATAATTTTTTAATCACTAATGTCCACGTGGAGCTTTTTACACCCCAAAATACACAACCGCAGCATCACTACATGTAATATATGAACTCACATTTTATACAACACACAGAAGGCATTCATCATTTTCATTAAATCAGTAAGGTTCTATGACCCCTTCTGTAGCCATTTTTAGCTTACATGGCCCAAATGGCTCATCACTTGGCGTCTGTCGTGGTTTATAATCCGTCGTAGTCTGTAAAATTTTACAAAAATCTTCTCCTCTGAAAGCACTAGGCCAAATTTATCCACACTTGGCCGCAATCATGACATCAATTTGGGGTATGTAGTTTGAAAAATGTGTTCACTGACGCGGCCAACGCCATGCAGAAATGTCCAGTAGCATCGTATATTCTTCAAATATTTTCTTGCACAATGTCTGGACATTGGTGGACATGCAACATTGCAAAACCACATGTTTACAAATAAAAATCAACACCCAGACTATAGCTATAGTTATTTGTTTCATCCTAATCATGCTAATGAATGTTGTCTAGCCATTAAAAACATGTTGATCCCAATAAATAACTGAAGCATTCTTAAAGTGTTGTTGTTGTACATGTATGTATAAATAGAATCTTCTACAGTATTTTTTTTTAATTTTATTTAAGTTGTTTATAATGATGATTTTAATTTTTCAACAGATTGAGACTTCAAGTTTTGTGTATCAATGAAATGCAAATTCACTGGTTTGAGCATGGTGACAGTCAGCATTTAAAATCTGCTGCACTTTTCTCAATCCACTGGTATGCATAATACAGCATAGTGCCATAGACGATTGGTGGATAAGCAAAATCATGCTGGAAATAAACATCATTAGCAAAAGGCTACAGCTTCATGTACATGTACAGTAGGTGCATTTTATTTTTGTTAAGTAAATTTGTCTTAATTGGATTTTTTATATCACAGCAATGTAACTCATATCAATAACTGGTGTATAAGTGAATGTTCCTCTAAAATTGTTCAAAACTTCAAAAGGAGGGTTATGATTGAATTTGGGGGCTATCATGGCTATGGCCCAAACCATTTAGGAATATGATTTTCATGTTTGGGGACAATAACTTGAGCAAAAGTCTATGGATCTTTATGAAATTGTACCACAGGTTCCAAACCCAAAAAGATATGTTAGGATTGATTTAATTTTGAGGGTTGAATAGGTGCCGAAAAAAAACTTAAATTATTATGCTGAATCTCATCATGTTGTTAGATTTTGGATTTTTATGCCCTACCTAGGATAGTAGATGGCTATTATGTTCTCTGGTCTGTGTGTTCCTTTGACCGTCTGTCCTGCTTTTGGTCAAATTTTTTGGTCATGGTAGTTTTTGATGAAGTGGAATTTTAATCAACTTAAAACTTAGTACACATGTTCCCCATGATATGATTTTTTTAAATCAATGCTAAATCAAAATTTTGACCCCAATTTCACTTTCCACTGAACATAGAAAATCATAGTGTGAAGTTCAGGTTGAAGTTTTTGTTCAAGGTACTTTTTGATGAAGTTGAAGTACAACCAACTTGAAACTTATTACACATGTTCCCTGTGATATGATCTTTCTTATTTTAATGCCAAAGCAATGGTTTGACCCTGATTTCACGGTCCATTGAACATGAAAAATTATAGTGCAAGTGGTGCATCTCTGTACTATAGACACATTCTTGTTTACCTTTAAATTGGTCCACAGGGTCAATATTAAACATAGATCTATTTTATTAGCAAAAATTTATTTTATGGAGTTCCTTGGTATACTGAATCTTACCGTACTTATTGCGTAGTTATATATTGAATTTTTATCAAATAGGTCCAAATTTATTTATACATGTATTTGCATTTTTTTGTCAAGCCTCTAAGTTTTGTTGTAAAAGCGAGACATATCGATCCTACATTCTGTTGTCGGCGGGGTCCATTATTCACATTATTGTTAAAGTTTTTGAAATTTGAACAACTTTCTTAAACTATCCTGGATTTCTACCAAACTTGGTCGGAAGCTTGTTTAAGATCATAAGATAGTATCCAGAGGTACATTTCGTTAAAAAAAATCCTGTGTATCAGCATTTTATTTATAAATGATCTTTGTTTTTCTGCCAACAAACATCACATTCACTCTGTGGTTAAAGTTTCGAAATGTATATATTCTTTTTTATATATCTTGGATTTCTACCAAACTTGGATAGAAACTTGGATACAATCATAAGAATGTATCAAGAAGTAAATTTTGTACAAAAAAAAATCCTGTTTATCAGTATTAGAATTACTTATTTTTCTGCCTGTTAACAAATACATTCACTCCGTGGTTAAAGTTTTAATTTTTTTTATAAATTTCTTAAACTATTCTTGATTGTACCAAACTTGGACAGAAGCTTATAAATTTTGTCATAAATTCTATTTTTTGTCTTCAATATTTGTCAATTGTTTAACTATAATAGACTAAGGTGTACAACACAGGCCCCCAAAGTACCTATTCTAGTTTAATCTCCGGTCTAGGTCCCAGAGATGTGTGTGGGAGGGTCAAAATCACCCTACTAATGGTATTGAATTTCCAGCGCCCCGAGTCAGGATCGAACCTGTGACCTTCAGCACTGTAGCCTTCGGTCTTAACTACTAGGCCACGAACCAACATATGATATATTAAGCTTCTGAATGATCAAAATTAGTTGTCAAAATGCTATATAACCAGTGTAATTTTTCTGAAAAAAATGGTTGGCTCAAAGTTTCTGATTTTTTATACTTTTGTCAAATGGTCAAAGTAAATACTTTGTCATAATTTTATGAAAATTAAATGAGCCAAACTAATTTTAGTGAAGGTGTTGGGTACCATGTACTTAAGAAGTTCTAGATCTCAAATATCGTAAATATGACTGCAATACACCATATTCACAAGACATTTTAAATAAACTATGTTACTTTCCAGTAATGGAATTGATTGGTGCGACCCTATAGTCCCTAATCATAGATATACATTATACTCCATTTGAAAGTTTATTAAGAGATGAACAAAAGGTATATAGTCGATATGTTCAGCAACGCATATTAGAGGAGTAACGAAGGAATTTCACATCGAAATACGCTTGAACATTAAGAAATAACTTATTTTGAATAACGGAATGCACTGCCGCAAGCCGTTAGCCCCTTATCAAGGCAAAATTAATTCACCAAATTAAAGCTTATTGATAGAAGAATAAATTTAGTTTAAACGATATGTGCCGTAATGACCATTACAGAGGGGTTACGGAGGACCTTATTTCAAAAATACGCGTGAAAATAAAGAAATAGCCAATTTTTAATAACGAAATTGATATTTTGAATAATGGAATTCACTGGGGCGACCCTTAAGCCCCTAATTATAGATATACATTTTACTTCATTCAAAAGCTTATGAAGAGATGAACAATTAAGAAATAGCCAATTTTGATAAACCAAATTGATGTTTTGAATAGTGGAATGGGCTGGTGCGACCCTTTAGTCTCTAATTATAGATATACATTATACGTCATTCTAAAGCTTATGAAAAGATGAACAAAGGGTATATAGTCGATGTGTTCAGCAACGCATATTAGAGGAGTAACGAAGAAACTAAACATCGAAATACGCTTGAACATTAAGAAATAGCTTATTTTGAATAACGGAATGAACTACTGCAAGCCGTTAGCCCCAAATCAAGACAAAATTAATACAACAAATTAAAGCCTATTGATAGAGCAATAAATTGAGTATTAATGATATGTGCTGTAATGACTATTAGAGTGGTTAAGAAGGACCTAATGTTCAAAATACGCGTGAAAATTTAGAAATAGCCAATCTTGAATTATGAAGTGGATATTTTGAATAATCGAATTGACTGGTGCGACCCTTTAGCCCTTAATCAAAGATATACATTATACTCCATTCGAAAGCTTATTAAGAGATGAACAAAAGGTATATAGTTGATATGTTCAGCAACGCATATTAGAGGAGTAACGAAGGAATTAAACATCGAAATACGCTTGAACATTTAGAAATAGCTTATTTTGAATAACGGAATGGACTGCTGCAAGCCGTTAACCCTTATCAAGGCAAATTAATACACCAAATTAAAGGTTATTGATAGAGGAATAAATTAAGTATAAACAATATATGCCGTAATAACCATTAGAAGGGTCACGAAAGACCTTATTTTCAAAATACTCGTGAAAATTAAGAAAAAGCCAATTTTGAATAACGAAATTGATATTTTGAATAGTGGAATGGACTGGTGTGACCCTTTAGTCCCTAATTATAGATATACATTATACTTCATTCAAAAGTTTATGAAGAGATGAACAAAAGATATATAGTCGATATGTTCAGCAACGCATATTAGAGTAGTAACGAAGGAATTAAACATTGAAATACGCTTGAACATTAAGACATACATGTAGCTTATTTTGAATAAATTAAAGCTTATTGATCAACGAATCAATTGAATATTAATGATATGTGACGTAATGACCGTTAAAGTGGTTAGGAAGGTGCCGTAATAACCATTAGAGGGGTTACGGAGGACCTTATTTCAAAAATACGCTTGAAAATAAAGAAATAACCAATTTTAAATAACGAAATTGATATTTTGAATAATGGATTTGACTGGGGCGACCCTTTAGTCCCTAATCATAGATATACATTATACTCCATTCAAAAGCTTTTTAAGAGATTAACAAAAGGTGTATAGTCGATATGTTCAGCAACGCATATTAGAGGAGTACCGAAGGAATTAAACATCGAAATACGTTTGAACATTCAGTAATAGCTTATTTTGAATAACGGAATGGACTGCTGCAAGCCGTTAGCCCTTATCAAGAAAAATTAATACACCAACTTAAAGGTTATTGTTAGAGGAATAAATTTAGTATAAGCGATGTATGCCATAATAACCATTAGAGGGGTTACAGAGGACCTTATTTCAAAAATACGCGATAAAATTAAGAAATGGCCAATTTTGAATAACGAAATGGATATTTTGAATAGTGGAATGGACTGGTGCGACCCTTTAGTCCCTAATTATAGATATACATTAGACTTCATTCAAAAGCTTACAATGAGATAAACAAAAGGTGTATAGTCGATATGTTCAGCAACGCATATTACAGAAGTGAGGAAGGAATTAAACATCGAAATACGCTTGAACATTAAGAAATTGCTTATTTTGAATAACGGAATGGACTGCTGGAAGCCGTTAGCCCTTACTAAGGCAAAATAAATACAACAAATTAAAGCTTATTGATAGAGGAATAAATTTAGTTTAAACAATATGTGCCGTAATAACCATTAGAGAGCTTACGGAGGACCTTATTTCCAAAATACGCGTAAAAATTAAGAAATAGCCAATTTTGAATTACGAAATTGATATTTTGAATAGTGGAATGGACTAGTGCGACCCTTAAGTCCCTAACTATAGATATACATTATACTTCATTCAAAAGCTTACAAAGAGATGAACAAAGGGTATATAGTCAATATGTTCAGCAACGCATATTAGAGGAGTAACGAAGGAATTAAACATCGAAATACGCTTGAACATTAAGAAATAGCTTATTTTGAATAACGGAATGCACTGCTGCAAGCCGTTAGCCCCTAATCAAGGCAAAATAAATACAACACATTTAAGCTTATTGATAAAGGAATAAATTGAGTATTAACGATATGTCCCGTAGTGACAATTAGATAGGTGACGAAGGACCTAATGTCCAAAACACGCGTGAAAATTTAAAAATAGCCAATCTTGAATTATGAAATAGATATTTTGAATAAGGGAATTGACTGGTGCGACCCTTTAGTCCCTAATCATAGCTATACATTATACTCCTTTCGAAAGCTTATTAAAAGATGAACAAAAGGTATATAGTCGATATGTTCAGCAACGCATATTACAGAAGTAACGAAGGAATTAAACATCGAAATACGCATGAACATTAAGAAATTGCTTATTTTGAATAACGGAATGGACTGCTGGAAGCCGTTAGCCTTTATCAAGGCAAAATTAATACAACAAATTATAGCTGATTGATAGTGAAATAAATTTAGTTTAAACAATATGTGCCGTAACAACCATTAGAGGGGTTACGGAGGACCTTATTTCCAAAATACGCGTGAAAATTAAGAAATAGCCAATTTTGAATAACGAAATTGATTATTGAATAGTGGAATGGACTGGTGCGACCCTTTAGTCCCTAATTATAGATATACATTATACCTCATTCAAAGCTTATGAAGAGATGAACAAAAGGTATATAGTCGATATGTTCAGCAACGCATATTAGTAGAGTAAGAAGAAATTTATAAACATCGAAATACGACTTGAACATTAAGAAATAGCTTATTTCGAATAGCATTATGGACTGATGCAAGCCGTTAACCCCTAATCAAGGTAAAATTAATACAACAAATTCAAGCTTATTGAAAGAGGAATAAATTGAGTATTAATGATATGTGCCGTAATGACCATTAGAGTGGTTAGGAAGGATCTAATGTCCAAAATACGCGTAAAAATTTAGAAATAGCCAATCTTGAATTATGAAATGGATATTTTGAATAATGGAATTGACTGGTACGATCCTTTAGTCCCTAATCATAGATATACATTATACTTCATTCGAAAGCTTATTAAGAGATGAACAAAAGGTATATAGTTGATATGTTCAGCAACGCATATTAGAGGAGTAACGAAGGAATTAAATATCGAAATACGCTTGAACATTGAGAAATAGCTTATTTTGAACAACGGAATGGACTGTTACAAGCCGTTAGCCCTTATCAAGGCAAAATTAATAAACCAAATTAAAGATTATTGATAGAGGAATAAATTTAATTTAAACAATATGTGCCGTAATAACCATTAGAGGGGTTACGGAGGACCTTATTTCCAAAATACGCGTGAAAATTAAGAAATAGCCAATTTTGAATAACGAAATTGATATTTTGAATAGTGCAATGGACTAGTGCGACCCTTAAGTCCCTAACTATAGATATACATTATACTTCATTCAAAAGCTTACAAAGAGATGAACAAAGGGTATATAGTCAAAATGTTCAGCAACGCATATTAGAGTAGTAACGAAGGAATTAAACATCGAAATACGTTTGAACATTAAGAAATAGCTTATTTTGAATAACGGAATGCACTGCTGCAAGCCGTTAGCCCCTAATCAAGGCAAAATAAATACAACACATTTAAGCTTATTGATAAAGGAATAAATTGAGTATTAATGATATGTCCCGTAATGACAATTAGATAGGTTACGAAGGACCTAATGTCCAAAACACGCGTGAAAATTTAGAATTAGCCAATCTTGAATTATGAAATAGATATTTTGAATAAGGGAATTGACTGGTGCGACCCTTTAGTCCCTAATCATACCTATACATTATACTCCTTTCGAAAGCTTATTAAAAGATGAACAAAATGTATATAGTCGATATGTTCAGCAACGCATATTACAGAAGTAACGAAGGAATTAAACATCGAAATACGCATGAACATTAAGAAATTGCTTATTTTGAATAACGGAATGGACTGCTGGAAGCCGTTAGCCCTTATCAAGGCAAAATTAATACAACAAATTAAAGCTTATTGATAGAGGAATAAATTTAGTTTAAACAATATGTGCCGTAACAACCATTAGAGGGGTTACGGAGGACCTTATTTCCAAAATACGCGTGAAAATTAAGAAATAGCCAATTTTGAATAACGAAATTGATTATTGAATAGTGGAATGGACTGGTGCGACCCTTTAGTCCCTAATTATAGATATACATTATACCTCATTCAAAGCTTATGAAGAGATGAACAAAAGGTATATAGTCGATATGTTCAGCAACGCATATTAGTAGAGTAAGAAGAAATTTATAAACATCGAAATACGACTTGAACATTAAGAAATAGCTTTATTTCGAATAGCATTATGTACTGATGCAAGCCGTTAACCCCTAATCAAGGTAAAATTAATACAACAAATTCAAGCTTATTGAAAGAGGAATAAATTGAGTATTAATGATATGTGCCGTAATGACCATTAGAGTGGTTAGGAAGGATCTAATGTCCAAAATACGCGTGAAAATTTAGAAATAGCCAATCTTGAATTATGAAATGGATATTTTGAATAATGGAATTGACTGGTACGATCCTTTAGTCCCTAATCATAGATATACATTATACTTCTTTCGAAAGCTTATTAAGAGATGAACAAAAGGTATATAGTCGATATGTTCAGCAACGCATATTAGAGGAGTAACGAAGGAATTAAATATCGAAATACGCTTGAACATTGAGAAATAGCTTATTTTGAACAACGGAATGGACTGTTACAAGCCGTTAGCCCTTATCAAGGCAAAATTAATAAACCAAATTAAAGATTATTGATAGAGGAATAAATTTAATTTAAACAATATGTGCCGTAATAACCATTAGAGGGGTTACGGAGGACCTTATTTCCAAAATACGCGTGAAAATTAAGAAATAGCCAATTTTGAATAACGAAATTGATATTTTGAATAGTGCAATGGACTAGTGCGACCCTTAAGTCCCTAACTATAGATATACATTATACTTCATTCAAAAGCTTACAAAGAGATGAACAAAGGGTATATAGTCAATATGTTCAGCAACGCATATTAGAGTAGTAACGAAGGAATTAAACATCGAAATACGTTTGAACATTAAGAAATAGCTTATTTTGAATAACGGAATGCACTGCTGCAAGCCGTTAGCCCCTAATCAAGGCAAAATAAATACAACACATTTAAGCTTATTGATAAAGGAATAAATTGAGTATTAATGATATGTCCCGTAATGACAATTAGATAGGTTACGTAGGACCTAATGTCCAAAACACGCGTGCAAATTTAGAATTAGCCAATCTTGAATTATGAAATAGATATTTTGAATAAGGGAATTGACTGGTGCGACCCTTTAGTCCCTAATCATACCTATACATTATACTCCTTTCGAAAGCTTATTAAAAGATGAACAAAATGTATATAGTCGATATGTTCAGCAACGCATATTACAGAAGTAACGAAGGAATTAAACATCGAAATACGCATGAACATTAAGAAATTGCTTATTTTGAATAACGGAATGGACTGCTGGAAGCCGTTAGCCCTTATCAAGGCAAAATTAATACAACAAATTAAAGCTTATTGATAGAGGAATAAATTTAGTTGAAACAATATGTGCCGTAATAACCATTAGAGGGGTTACGGAGGACCTAATTTCCAAAATACGCGTGAAAATTAAAAAATAGCCAATTTTGAATAACGAAATTGATTATTGAATAGTTGAATGGACTGGTGCGACCCTTTAGTCCCTAATTATAGATATACATTATACCTCATTCAAAAGCTTATGAAGAGATGAACAAAAGATATATAGACGATATGTTCAGCAACGCATATTAGTGGAGTAAGAAGGAATTTAAAAACATCGAAATACGGCTTGAACATTAATAATAATAATAATAATATCTTTATTTAGAGAGAGTAACTCATTTGGATTACACCAATTTTCAATAAGGCTCTCTTAATACAATAATAATTACATAACAAATAAACAATGCATCAATAAAAATGGTAAATAAAGATTATGTACAATTTAAAATACAATAAACAATTATGATATGGCATTACAGTAAAAATATGATGGTAATGTTAAAAGTACATAGATTTGTATATATGTTTAAATTCTGATACTGTATTTGATTTTTTTATTGAATTAGGAAGAGCATTCCACACTTTTGGTCCATTGTACGAGAAACTAGACTTATACAACTCTGTATTTAGTTTTGGAATAATAAAATTATCTGAGGATGAAAATCTCGTATTATATTTTTGGTTTGCAGAAGCTGATACAATAAGACTGGACATATATTCTGGAGCTAAGCCATGTTTTGCCTTATACATTAGTAATGATTTGTGATAAAGTATTCTTTGTGTGATTGGCACAATGTTACATTCGTGAAATAATTCTCTTGAAGGTTTGGTGTAATCATGTTCGTCTAAAATTATTCTTGCTGCCCTTTTTTGCAGTTTTAGTAAACTATCTAATAGAAAGTTATTACAGTTTCCCCATATTGAACAACAATAATCTAAGTGAGGTAAAACGTAAGCGTTATAGTACATTTGTCTAGCTTTATGATTTAAATATTTCTTTATCCTTTTTAGTAAAGCTAAAGAAGAGTTAACTTTTTTGATTATATAATCGATATGAGATGACCAAGAGAGAGATGCATCAATAAAAACACCTGGAACTTTTTCACGTGTACTTTCTATAATTTGTTGTCCATTTAATGCAATCTTGATGTTTTCATTTGATGTAACGGAAAGCTTTTGTTTAGATCCAATGCATATAGCTTTCGTTTTAGATACATTTACAGCCATTTTATTGTCATCACACCAGCGAAAAATATCTTGTAAAACCGTATTAAGTTTTTGACTGATGCAACTTTTGTTTTGTCCAATGACATTAAGAAATAGCTTATTTTGAATAGCATTATGAACTGATGCAAGCCGTTAATCCCTAATCAAGGCAAAATTAATACAACAAATTCAAGCTTATTGAAAGAGGAATAAATTGAGTATTAATGATATATGCCGTAATGACCATTAGAGTGGTTAGGAAGGATCTAATGTCCAAAATACGCGTGAAAATTTAGAAATAGCCAATCTTGAATTATGAAATGGATATTTTGAATAATGGAATTGACTGGTGCGATCCTTTAGTCCCTAATCATAGATATACATTATACTTCATTCGAAAGCTTATTAAGAGATGAACAAAAGGTATATAGTCGATATGTTCAGCAACGCATATTAGAGGAGTAACGAAGGAATTAGATATCGAAATACGCTTGAACATTGAGAAATAGCTTATTTTGAACAACGGAATGGACTGTTACAAGCCGTTAGCCCTTATCAAGGCAAAATTAATAAACCAAATTAAAGATTATTGATGGAGGAATAAATTTAATTTAAACAATATGTGCCATAATAACCATTAGAGGGGTTACGGAGGACCTTATTTCAAAAATACGCGTGAAAATTAAGAAATAGCCAATTTTGAATAACGAAATTGATATTTTGAATAGTGGAATGGACAGGTGCGACCCTTAAGTCCCTTACTATGGATATACATTATACTACATTCAAAAGTTTATGAAGAGATGAACAAAGAGTATTTAGTCAATATGTTCAGCAACGCATATTAGAGGAGTAACGAAGGAACTAAACATCGAAATACGCTTGAACATTATATAGCTTATTTTAAAAAACGGAATGGACTGCTGCAAGCCGTTAGCTCCTACTCAGGTCAAAATTAATACAAAAAATTAAAGCTTATTGATAAAAGAAATAAATTGAGTATTAATGATATGTGCCATAATGACCATTACAGTGCTTAGGAAGGACCTAATGTCCAAAATACACGTGAAAATTTAGAAATAGCCAATTTTGAATTATGAAATGGATAATTTCAATAATGGAATTGACTGGTGCGACCCTTTAGTCCCTAATCATAGATATACATTATACTCCATTCAAAAGCTTTTTAAGAGATGAACAAAAGGTGTATAGTCGATATGTTCAGCAACGCATATTAGAGGAGTAAAGAAGGAATTAAACATCGAAATACGCTTGAACATTTAGAAATAGCTTATTTTGAATAACGGAATGAACTGTTGCAAGCCGTTAGCCCTTATCAAGGCAAAATTAATACACCATATTAAAGGTTATTGATAGAGGAATACATTTAGTATACATAATATATGCCGTAATAACCATTAGAGGGGTTACGGAGGACCTTATTTTCAAAATACGTGTGAAAATTAAGAAATAGCCAATTTTGAATAACGAAATTGATATTTTGAATAGTGGAATGGACTGGTGCGACCCTTTAGTCCCTAATTATAGATATACATTATACTTCATTCAAAAGCTGATGAAGAGATAAACAAAAGGTGTATAGTCGATATGTTCAGCAACGCATATTAGAGGAGTAACGAAGGAATTAAACATCGAAATACGTTTGAACATTAAGTAATAGCTTATTTTGAATAACGGAATGGACTGCTGCAAGCCATTAGCCCTTATCAAGCAAAATTAATACACCAAATTAAAGGTTATTGTTAGAGGAATAAATTTAGTATAAACGATATATGCCATAATAACCATTAGAGGGGTTACGGAGGACCTTATTTCAAAAATACGCGAGAAAATTAAGAAATGGCCAATTTTGAATAACGAAATGGATATTTTGAATAGTGGAATGGACTGGTGCGACCCTTTAGTCCCTAATTATAGATATACATTATACTTCATTCAAAAGCTTACGATGAGATAAACAAAAGGTGTATAGTCGATATGTTCAGCAACGCATATTAGAGAAGTATCGAAGGAATTAAACATCGAAATATGCTTGTACATTAAGTAATAGCTTATTTTGAATAACGGAATGGGATGCTGCATGCCGTTAGCCCCTAATCAAGGCAAAATTAATACAACAAAATAAAGGTTATTAATAAATGAATCAATTGAGTATTAATGATATGTGCCGTAATGCAATTACAGTGGTTAGGAAGAACACAATGTCCAAAATACGCGTGAAAATTTAGAAATAGCCAATCTTGAATTATGAAATAGATATTTTGAATAAGGGAATGGACTGGTGCGACCCTTTAGTCCCTAACTGTAGATATACATTGTACTCAATTCGAAAGCTTATTAAGAGATGAACAAAAGGTGTATAGTTGATATGTTCAGCAACGCATATTACAGGAGAAACGAAGGAATTAAACATCGAAATACGCTTGAACATTAAGAAATATCTTATTTTGAATAACGGAATGGACTGCTGCAAGCCGTTAGCCCTTATCAAGGCAAAATTAATACACCAAATAAAAGCTTATTGACAGAGGAATAAATTAAGTTTAAACAATATGTGCCGTAATAACCATTAGAGGGGTTACGGAGGACCTTATTTCCAAAATAGTGTGAAAATTTAGAAAAAGCCAATCTTGAATTATGAAATAGATATTTTGAATAATGGAATTGACTGGTACGACCCTTTAGTCCCTAACTGTAGATATACATTATACTCAATTCGAAAGCTCATTAAGAGATGAACAAAAGGTGTATAGTCGATATGTTCAGCAACGCATATTAGAGGAGTAACGAAGGAATTAAACATCGAAATACGCTTGAACATTAAGAAATATCTTATTTTAAATTACGGAATGGACTGCTGCAAGCCGTTAGCCCTTATCAAGGCAAAATTAATACACGAAATAAAAGCATATTGATAGAGGAATAAATTTAGTTTAAATAATATGTGCCGTAATTACCATTAGAGGGATTACCTTATTTCCAAAATACGCGTGAAAATTAAGAAATAACCAATTTTGAATAACGAAATTGATATTTTGAATAGTGGAATGGACTGGTGCGACCCTTTAGTACATGTACCTAATTATAGATATACATTATACTTCATTCAAAAGCTTATGAAGAGATAAACAAAAGGTATATAATCGATATGTTCAGCAACGCATATTAGATGAGTAACAAAGGAACTAAACATCGAAATTCGCTTGAACATTAAGAAATAGCTTATTTTGAATAACGGAATGGACTGCTGCAAGCCGTTAGCCCCTTATTTATGCAAAATTAATAACCAAATTAAAGCTTATTGATAAAGGAAAAAATTGAGTGATATGTGCCGTAATGACCATTAAAGTGGTGAGGAAGGACCTAATGTCCAAAATACGCATGATAGAGGAATAAACGGAGTATAAACGATATGTGCGACAATGACCATAAAGAAAATCAAGAAATAGCCAATTATGTATATGAAATGGATATTGATTTATAGCATGG
The DNA here is from genome assembly GCF_963676685.1 of Mytilus edulis. Classification (NCBI taxonomy): domain Eukaryota; kingdom Metazoa; phylum Mollusca; class Bivalvia; order Mytilida; family Mytilidae; genus Mytilus; species Mytilus edulis. Next base: position 59,119,421 of record NC_092356.1, read on the forward strand.
ACTGCTGCCACTATTTAGCCTCTAATTATAGATATGCCTTATAGCTCATTCGCAAGCTTATTAAGAGAGGGGAAAAAATATAAAGTCGATATGTTCTGCAACACATATTAGAGGAATAACGAAGGATCTTAACATCGAAATTCGCTTGAACATTAAGAAATAGCTTATTTTGAATAATGAAATGGACTGCTGCAAGCCCTCAGTCTTTATTAAGGCAACATGTATAGAGGAATAGAGTGACTTTAAACGATATGTTCAGCAATGCATATTAGAGGAGTAACGAAGGAATTAATCATCGAAATACCCTTGAACATTAAGAAATAGCTTATTTTGAATAACGGAATGGACAGAAAGCCTGTCAGATAGAAAGATAGCTGTTTCGTCGATGTATTTCCACACCACCTATTATTCAGATTTTTAAAAGATATAAATATGCTAAAAGGGCATGTGTGTCAGAAGTCACCTTAAAACAAATGTCTTAATATTAAAAGAAATAAGAAATGCATCTATTTGCTTTAATTATATTATAATTGTGCAGATCAGAAGATCTTTCTATCATGTCTATATAGCATGTTTTTGAATGATATTTCCCAGTTCAAAGTGTTTTTATTAAAACCATATATTTAACACCAAAACAAAATTTTAATTCCAAATTAATACTCGGATACAAACACTTTGGTTTGTTTTGAGACTAAGAAATGAGCGGGAAATGTAACTGTAAGCTATACATTATAAATCATCATGTGTTAACCCAACTAACATGTTTATTTAGATAGTGTCGAAAAATGTTGCGACAGAAGCGGGAAATATAACTGTAAGCAATTATACATAACATGCTGATTACGCATTTCTCACGGATATTTGATACAGGGAAGGTCGTTGTTTTATCATCTCAACCACAAGTACACATTCCATCGTCTAGTTTCCGCTGCAATTTATAATTAATCGACAGTGCTCGACATCATTCTTAAGTATTTTACGTCACCGATAAAGGATTAGATATAAAAAAAAAATCAAAAAATTATTAAATAAATATGATACTTTAAATCTTTTTCATTAATAATATGATACTTTAAGTCTTTTTTCTAACTATTTTAACACATCGACCATCTTTTCATTTTTAAAAGAAACCATGTATATTGAAAAAAAGAATATGTTAGTTTGTTCCAGGGTGTTTATATCCTTCGATTTGGAAAACAAATGTTTGTTCCAAGCAAATATAACTATGCCCCCTTGAAAAGATGAATATTGGGGCTAAAAAATATTTGGTTTTTATTTAGAAATTTTTTTTATTATTTCATGATTCAAAATAAGCTATTTTATAATTTTCACCCGTATTTTGATTTTTAGGTACTTCATAACTCCTCTAATATGCGTTGCGGAACATATTTACTATATACCTTTTGTTCATCTTTTAATAGGCTTTCGAATGAGGTAAAAGGTATATTTGTATTTAGGGGCTGAAGTGTTGCAGCAATCCAATCCATTATTCAAATTATCCATTCAATTGTTCAAAATTGGCTATTTCTTAATTTTCACGCGTATTTTGGCATTTTGGTCCTATGTAACCGTGTGGGTTTTCTATCAATAGCTTTCACATGGAGTTTTTAAAGTTTTCCTAATTTAGGAACTGAGTCATTGCCTCTAAATAAAGTTGTTATTACTGACCAGTCACAGCAGTTCATTCTTTTATTAAAAAGAACTATGTCTTAATGTTTATATAAAAAAGATGTGGTATGATTTCCAATGAGATGACGGTCCATAAGAGATTTAAATGACACAGAATACGCATTATGTATATTTCGACATGTTAGATCCTTCGTTTCTCCTCTAATATGCGTTGCGGAACATACTAACTACATATATTTTGTTCTTCTATTGATAGGCTTTCGAATGAGGTATCATGTAAATATGTAATTATGGGTTGAAGGGTCACAGCAATCCATTGCATCATTCAAAATTGGCTATTTCTTAATCTTCACGGTTATTTTAATTTGTGCTCCGTAATCTCGAGCTCCCTAATGGTCATTGCGGCACATATTATTTATAACCTAAACCATTTTGTTTCTCGGTCAATGGACTTTCAAATGGTTATAACGTTTTCCTTAATTAGGGGCTGACGTTCTCAGCAGTCCATTTCATTATTTAAAATAAGCTACATTTGTATTTCTTAATGTTTACATGTACATTGATTGTATTTACATTTTTAGATCCTTCGTTACTCTCCGCGTTGCGTAGTATATACGATTTGTTCCTCTATGATTAAGCTTTCGAATGAGCTTGGAGGTATTTCTGTAATTATAAGGCTGAAGGGTCACAGCAGTTCATGTCATTATTTCAAAATATTCATTCCGTTATTCAAAATTGGCAATTTCTTTCTTTTCACGCATTTAAGTCATCCATTACCTCTCTAATGGTCATTGAGGGACATATTATTTATACATTTTATTTCTCTATCAATTAGCTTTCACATGGTGTATAAAGTTTTCCTTCATAAGGGGCTTACGGGTCGCATCAGTCCATTCCATTATTCAGAGTAAGCTATTAATAAAGCCATAATGTTCACCCGTATTTCGATTTTTAGGTCCTTCATTACTCCTCTGATATACGCTACATTTGGTGACCTTCGGCTGATGTGTTTTCTATGGTCGGGTTGTTTGACACATTCCCAATTTTATTGCAGATCATATTGACAAAATATCTTTTGTTCCTCTTGTAATAGGCTTTCAAATGAGATATAAAGTCATATGTAATTAGGGCTGAAGGTTCACATCAGTCCATTACATTATTAAAAATATCCATTCCAGTTTTCAAAATTGTTTATTTCTTAATTTTCACGCGTATTTTTGTATTTAGCTCCTCCGTTACACATCTAATTGTCATTGGGGCACATATTAGCTATAAACATTTTGTTCCCCTATTTATAACCTGGCAAATGGTGTATAAAGTTTCCCTTAAGTAGGAGCTTACGGGTTGCAGGAGTTAATTTCATGATTCAAAAAAAGCTATTTTATAATGTTCACCCGTATTTCGATTTTTAGGTACTTCATTTCTCCTCCAATATGCGTTGCGGAACATATTAACTATATACCTTTTGTTCCTCTATAATCAAGCTTTCGAATGAGGTTAAGGGTATTTCTGTAATTAGGGGCTGAAGGGTAACAGTAGCTCATGTCATTATTTCAAAATATTCATTCCATTATTCAATATTGGCAATTTCTTTCTTTTCACTCATTTAAGTCCTCCGTTACCTCTCTTATGGTCATTGAATGACGTATTACTAATACATTTTGTTTCTCTATCAATAAGCTTTCACGTAGTGTATAAAGTTTTCTTTTATAAGGGGCTGACAGGTCGCATCAGTCCATTCCATTATTCAGAGTAAGCTATTAATAAAACCATATAATGTTCACCCGTATTTCGATTTTTTAGGCCCTTCATTACTCCTCTGATATACGCTACATTGAAAACCTGTTGGTGACCTTCGGCTGTTGTGTTTTCTATGGTCGGGTTGTTTGACACATTCCCCATTTCCATTCTCAATTTTATTACAGATCATATTGACTAAATATATGTTGTTCCTCTTGTAGTAGGCTTTAATGAGATTTAAAGTCATATGGAGTTAGGTCTGACGGTTCACATCAGTCCATTACATTATTAAAAATATCCATTTCAATTTTTCAAAATTGTCTATTACTTAATATTTAGGTCCTCCATAACCCTCTAATTGTCATTAGGGCAGTCCCCGCACATATATATTATCTATAAACATTTTGTTCCTCTATTTATAACCTTGCAAATGGTGTATAAAGTTTTCCTTAATTATAGGGGCTTATGGGTTGCAGAAGTTCATTTCATGATTTAAAATAAGCTATTTTATAATGTTCACCCGTATTTCGATTTTTTAAAGGTAGTTCTTTACTCCTCCAATATGCGTTGCGGAACATATTAACTATATACGTTCTGTTACTCTTTTAATAGGCTTTCGAATGAGGTAAAATGTTTATTTGTAATTAGGATCTGAACTATCGAAGCAATCCATTCCATTATTAAAAATTGGCTTTTTTATTTTCACGCGTATTTTGGCATGTTGGTCCCCTGTAACCCTATTAAAACGTCATTGTGGTTTCTCTATCAATAAACTGTCTCATTGTCTATAAAGTTTTCCCTAATTAGGGCATAAGTTACTGCCTCTGAATAACGATACTATTACTGACGAGTCGTAGCAGTTCATTATATTATTAAAAAAGCTATTTCATAATGTTTATGTATATTTTGACATTAAGATCCTTTGTTACTCCTGTAATATGCGTTGCGGAACATATTAACTACATACATTTTGTTCCGCTATTAATAGGCTTGCTAATGAGGTATTATGTATATCTGTAATTAGGGGTTGAAGGGTCACAGTAATCCATTCCATGCGTACATGTTATATCTAAAATAAGCTACAGTTGTATTTTTTAATGCTCGCATGTATTTCGATTTTTTGTCTTTCGTTACTTCCCCGCATTACATTTTAACTATACAGTTTTTGTTCCTCTATAATTAAGCTTTCGAATAAGGTTAAAGGTATTTCTTAAATTAGGGGCTGAAGGGTGGCAACAGATCATGACATTATTCATCCATGCTTTCATTCAAAATTCTTTCTTTTCACGCGTATTTTTGTCAATTAGATCCTCCGTAACCCTTCTAATGGTCATTGCGACAGCAATGAACTTTCAAATGGTCTCAACGTTTTCCTGAATTAAGGGATGAAATGTCGCAGCAGTTCATTCCATCATTTAAGAGAATTTAATCTATTACTTAATGTTAATGCGTATTTCGATATGAAGGTATCGTTACTCCTCTAATATGCGTTGTGGAACACAGTAACTATGTACCTTTTTTCCTCAATTAATAAACTTTTGAATAAGGTATATATAAAGTATATCTGTAATTAGGGACTGAAGTGTCGTTGCAGTCCATTCCATTACTTAAAATATCCATTCCATTATAATCAAAATTGGCCATTTCTTCCTTGTCTTGCGTGTTTTTTCCGTAACCCATGTAGCAATCATTGTGACACAATCGACATGGTTTATAATCAGTGGATAAATAACAGCAAATGTCAAGTGAAAATACATATTTAAAAATAACCTTAATCTTATATATGTCTTGGTTTTCAGGTCGTCCATACATTTAACCTTCACTTTTTATCTTGAAAACAGAAATACAAACTATATCATTATTCATTATACATCCCTTAACATTGAATTTTGACTACTGAAAAATTAATAATGGACATACATCAGTGCAATGCTTTCTGGTCTTAAATTGTCTGATCTAGCCAAAAAATCCTTGCTAAAAATTCTGCATGACCTCCTACGGCACCTATAAGTAGTTAAAGATTTGATTTTACTAAACAAATTAATTTAATTTATGACCTGCATGCACGTATCGCTTAGAAAACGGCCATATACCATAAAGTCAATATTAATCATCGATGTAATTTGCTCTATGGGATGTTTGAAATTTCAACGGAGGCAATTTTTTGGCATGACAAGCCAGCCTCTTAGCGATAAAAGAATATTTTGAAAGAACTTAGCATTTTGCTACCTTTTATTCTTCAGTTCGTTTTTAAAACCTCTTTGTTTCTCCAATTTGAAAAATAGAAAATAAAACTATATATCAAACGAAAACTGAATAAAGTGAGAAACAAGTTTCTTTCATTAGTGAAAAATACTGCTTCCTTACTTATTTCAGAGTTTGAACACTTGGTGCTTAGTTTCACTTCATTCGTAGTTGACAAAGATGGACAGATTCCATGTCGAAGGTCAGTGTCTCTCTCCGGGCGTCCAAGTTTTTCTCTACATGCCATGAAATAGCGAATAATGATAAAAGTGGCGTTAAAGACCAACAATGAACACACCAATCATTAGATATCCTTCGCGTTTCACAAACAGATCATAGTTTTGTTAAACATAAATATTATTATTTGAAATTGAATTTGACAATAGAAATTTCCTCGAATCGTTTAATGGTGAATCCGGATAACACTGTAATATGTGCCGCTGGATATAAACGGGCTCAAACTTTAATAATTTTCAACAACTAGTGGAATAGATATTTTTAAAGCAAAACTATCTTAATGTTTTGTCAGCTACCTTTAGGAAAGCAATAAGTAATGAGAAGATATATAAGATTTCCAAGGATAAGGTTACATTTCTTACTCAAAGTCGACACCTAATAATGTAGAATATCTATTTCCAATAGAAAATAGTAATTCTGAGAATAAATAAAGCAATAGCTATTCAAAAGGAGCATTCGCTAACTGAGAAGACATGTTTGGAGGGTTGAGATCTCGAAAAACATGTTAAACCCCGCCGCAATTTGCCTCTGTCCCAAGTCAGGGGTCTCTGGCCTCTATGAGTCTTTTATTCTTAGTTTCTTGTGTATAATTCGGAGTTTAGTATGACGTCCATTATCACTGAACTATATATAATATACATTTTGTTAAGGGACCGGCTAAAGGACACCTCCGTGTGTGGAAGTTTCTCGATACATTGAAGACCCATTGGTGGCCTTCGGCTGTTGTCTGCTCTATGGTCGGGTTGTTGTCGCTTTGACACATTCTCCATTTCCATTCTCAATTTTATGTCTTTGACTAGCAATACTTTGAACCACTGACAACGGTCTCTTTAACGATCCCATGCTCAAAAATGACAAAACTAAAGAACAAAGTATATTGTCCCTGCTAGCCTGAATAGTGTGGGTTTCAGCTCGAGAGTTCCCACTAAAGGCATTTGTTTTATTAGATAAAAAGATTTGTGATACCCAGTCTACAAAATCAAACAAAAGTTCAAAATCTGACTCTCGTCTGTACTAATTGTTTCATTGGCAATTATACTACATTTTCTCATTACTATGTTGCTGCATAAATGTCTTTAAGGATGAAACTTCTGTTGGTGGTTACGGTTCGGAGATGGGCTATTCTGCCCTTGTCAGATTTCGCATACAAGTGTTTCTATATTAGTATTTTCTAGTTAGAAGAAAATAGCGTGCAGTTATCCGCTATCTCAAGAAGTTACACATTTGCATTAAATAACATGCGATGAAATAAACACTTGAAATGAGTGAAATTCTAAAGATGTCGTAGACATGTTGATTTATTAATTGATTAGGATAAGATATCTTGGTTTTGAATTTCAGTTGATTGCATCCGTGTCGTTCTCTCACAAGTACAAATGAAGATCTCGATCATTGTTCTGTTTATTTCTGTGTCATTTTGTCTCTTGTGGAGGGTAATCACACCACCTCGTCGTTTTATAAGTACAGAAAATCTTGGAAAGGTCATTTTTAATTGTTTTATTATTTCTTTAATCGAATATTACAATCGTTACACCATTTTCCAAAGTCATGAATGCTTGGCGCCTTAAACATGATTTTACCCTGTCACATTATGTATATATATCTATATATATATATATGTGTCTGTTCTTATTTAGGAGCCTGTAAACCAGTGGTTGTCATTTATTGCTGTATATCATATTTGTTTTCCGTTCATTGTTTTAGTACATATGTCATTTTTTTTATTTGTCATTTTGGAGCCTTTTATAGTTGACTCATTTTACTCATTGTTGAAGCCCGTGCGCACGTGGCGACCTAATGTAAATCTGTAAATTTCAGCGTCATTTGGTCTCTTGTAGAGTGTTGTCTCATAGGCAACCATACCATCTATTCATTTTTTTTAAATACCAGTTTATAGGTAGTCAATTGCACCAGAAAAAAAACTTAATATGGGGAATTCTATATGTGCATGTACCAAGTTAGTAGCCTGTAAAAATCTGTATTCTTGCATTTATTGCTATGTATCATAATATTTTTCCGCTGTTGTTGTACATAAGTTGTTTTATATTTGTCATTTTGCCATTTTGAGGCCTTTCATAGCTTACTATATGTGGTGTGGGTTTTGTTCATTTTTGAAGACCGTACGTTAACTAATAGTTGTATAATTTTTGTGCATTTGTTCTCTGACCATGTGGAGATTTGTCTCATTGGCAATCATACCAAATCTTCCTATATAAATATACTAGTTAAGCATGTTTTGTAAGGGAAACCCCGAACGATTACACGGTTAAATAACTGGTGAAAAACTTCATGGATTGTAGAGTTAAATTATCTCAGTGAAGTTAGATATGTCGATGTTAATCCAATTGCGAACCATATATCATTAATATAAGGGACCTATAATCATGATAATCAAACTTTAAATCGTGCCAGTAACATAGACGAAAAGTTCCAGTCGATGAACAGTCCACTATGCGGACTGTGGCGACTGGGCCATGTACTCTGCGGCATAGAAATGAGATGTTCTAATATTATTTCAACTGCATACCAAATATTATGACTGAGCAGCTTTATATGGGTCCATCTTTGATTGACAGACATTCCATCACAACTTCAACATTGAAAGTATATATAATATATAAGCAAAAGTTTCAAAATCGACCATGCATTCATATAATATTCACGGATATGAGTTTTGCTAATGCTAATACATCTGCAAGTTTTTGTTAATTAGTATCGTCCTGAATTTCATGAAATATTGTCCAGTGGACGTGAAGCAAACAACTTATATCCATACATTGTTTTTGATATTTAGTCTATTATATCATAACGCAAGAAATCAAAACCATCCAATAGTCATTTTTTTCGGTGTAAATTTAAACGTCATTCTTGTGTTGGTAACAGTTTGACATTATTACATTGAAAAAAAAAACAACAGTTAATATTGTTTTATAAGTCTCACTATAGGTTATTAGAACAAAATGAGTATGGTTAGATTATTAAATGCATGTGTAAACCTAATATTATATGTAAAACTGAAGTTTCTTTTCAATTTCCTTCATTCTTTTTTAATGCATTAAATGTATGTGTATAGATAATTTGTCAAAGTTGTCCCATTCCTAGAACATGTACTATATTTTTCTATCTTTGAGTGGTTATCAGAAAATCCTAAAACCTTAGAACTTGTTTTTTTAGCATATGTTATTATCTGCATGCCATAACAGATTAATAGCTTTACTTTGCCTTTTTATAACTGAGAAAAAATCTCAACGGCTTAGATCATGCAGGACTGTATCTTACTGATGTAAAGCTTAAAAAAATACAAATCATAATACTAAATTACATCTCTTCGCACCTTTTGATAAAACTGTTGCATATAAATGTTTAACTCAATTGATATGTATTTACTTAGTCGTTGCTAATGATATAAGTGCGAGAACTTTAGACGGTGCATCATTGAACTGAATTGACCTGCGTAGGCGTAGGTACAATAAAGCTGTCATTTCACTTATCAAGCTTTTAACCACATAACGGTAACCAATTCATCATGCATGCTGATTTTGAGCACGCGTCTAATCGTTACAGTCCCTTTAACAAATACCGCTGTTATAAAAGACCTTTAATAGATAATCAGGAGCGTAGCTTACGTTGAGGCAACCGATGCAACTGCCTCAGTAAAAAACAAATCTTCACTGTATTTTCTTTTAAATGATTATTGCAGCAAACTGGCTACTAAACAATAATGTAGCAACTTGTTATGTCTTGTTGGCGTGGTTATTGATTCATACCCTTTACGAATTATTCAAGACTTATGGGAACATTTGAATTAACTTTCCCTCCTCTACTTGGAAATACCCTTTACGGTAGTTTTCTGTAATTCAAGTTTGTCAGAGTAAAAGGAAATCGACGGCTATTGGTACTTTACGGAACGGAACGGAACGGAACGGAACGGAAAGGAATTTCATTTAAGGTATCCAAAGGGGCATTTATCAAAATTTCGAAAAATCTTTAAAACAAAACAAACTTTAAAATTTCTGTGTTTTACGGTTTTCCATATACAAATAACACAAATGTATACTTAATCTCATCTTCACAGGTGAAATGTGTAATAATGTATAACATCGGAAAATATTCTGTAGATTAATATGTCGGATTGTCCTGATAAATTATCATGAAATTAACGCATTTGCAAGTCATGCATTATGATATCTAGACTGACCTCACGTCGTCCTTGATTAGAGACAGTGATCAAAATGAATCTGATTTAAACTTTTTAATTTATTTTTCCGTTCCGTTCCGTTCCGCAAAGTACCAATTGCTCTGAGGAATTGGTATTTAACGGAAAAAACGGAAACAGGCATCTTTAATGTAATTAAAGCAGTATGATAAAAAAAATTGTCTGACACCTCTTTTTGCATGAGTGGTATGTGTTTTAGATAGCATTTTCGACTTGATCAATAATAAAAAATTTAACACAAAGGCAGGTTACACTAAAAGTCTTTCTCCTTCCATCGGTAATTATATTTTAAAAAAGAGGCCTTCAACAGCCCGTTCCGACGATGATTAGAGACAGTGATCAAGTTGAATCTGATGTAAACTTTTTAATTTATTTTTCCGTTCCGTTCCGTTCCGCAAAGTACCAATTGCTCTGAGGAATTGGTATTTAACGGAAAAAAACGGAAACAGACATCTTTAATGTAATTAAAGCAGTATGATAAAAAAAAATTGTCTGACACCTCTTTTTGCATGAGTGGTATGTGTTTTAGATAGCATTTTCGACTTGATCAATAATAAAAAATTTAACACAAAGGCAGGTTACATAAAAAGTCTTTCTCCTTCCATCGGTAATTATATTTTAAAAAAGAGGCCTTCAACAGCCCGTTCCGACGATGATTAGAGACAGTGATCAAGTTGAATCTGATGTAAACTTTTTAATTTATTTTTCCGTTCCGTTCCGTTCCGCAAAGTACCAATTGCTCTGAGGAATTGGTATTTAACGGAAAAAACGGAAACAGACATCTTTAATGTAATTAAAGCAGTATGATAAAATAAATTGTCTGACACCTCTTTTTGCATGAGTGGTATGTGTTTTAGATAGCATTTTCGACTTGATCAATAATAAAAAATTTAACACAAAGGCAGGTTACACAAAAAGTCTTTCTCCTTCCATCGGTAATTATATTTTAAAAAAGGGGCCTTCAACAGCCCGTTCCGACGATGATTAGAGACAGTGATCCAGTTGAATCTGATTTAAACTTTTTAATTTATTTTTCCGTTCCGTTCCGTTCCGCAAAGTACCAATTGCTCTGAGGAATTGGTATTTAACGGAAAAAACGGAAACAGGCATCTTTAATGTAATTAAAGCAGTATGATAAAAAAAAATTTGTCTGACACCTCTTTTTGCATGAGTGGTATGTGTTTTAGATAGCATTTTCGACTTGATCAATAATAAAAAATTTAACACAAAGGCAGGTTACACAAAAAGTCTTTCTCCTTCCATCGGTAATTATATTTTAAAAAAGAGGCCTTCAACAGCCCGTTCCGACGATGATTAGAGACAGTGATCAAGTTGAATCTGATGTAAACTTTTTAATTTATTTTTCCGTTCCGTTCCGTTCCGCAAAGTACCAATTGCTCTGAGGAATTGGTATTTAACGGAGAAAAACGGAAACAGACATCTTTAATGTAATTAAAGCAGTATGATAAAAAAAAATTGTCTGACACCTCTTTTTGCATGAGTGGTATGTGTTTTAGATAGCATTTTCGACTTGATCAATAATAAAAAATTTAACACAAAGGCAGGTTACATAAAAAGTCTTTCTCCTTCCATCGGTAATTATATTTTAAAAAAGAGGCCTTCAACAGCCCGTTCCGACGATGATTAGAGACAGTGATCAAGTTGAATCTGATGTAAACTTTTTAATTTATTTTTCCGTTCCGTTCCGTTCCGCAAAGTACCAATTGCTCTGAGGAATTGGTATTTAACGGAAAAAACGGAAACAGACATCTTTAATGTAATTAAAGCAGTATGATAAAATAAATTGTCTGACACCTCTTTTTGCATGAGTGGTATGTGTTTAAGATAGCATTTTCGACTTGATCAATAATAAAATATTTAACACAAAGGCAGGTTACACAAAAAGTCTTTCTCCTTCCATCGGTAATTATATTTTAAAAAAGGGGCCTTCAACAGCTCGTTCCGACGATGATTAGAGACAGTGATCCAGTTGAATCTGATTTAAACTTTTTAATTTATTTTTCCGTTCCGTTCCGTTCCGCAAAGTACCAATTGCTCTGAGGAATTGGTATTTAACGGAAAAAACGGAAACAGACATCTTTAATGTAATTAAAGCAGTATGATAAAAAAAAATTGTCTGACACCTCTTTTTGCATGAGTGGTATGTGTTTTAGATAGCATTTTCGACTTGATCAATAATAAAAAATTTAACACAAAGGCAGGTTACACAAAAAGTCTTTCTCCTTCCATCGGTAATTATATTTTAAAAAAGAGGCCTTCAACAGCCCGTTCCGACGACGATTAGAGACAGTGATCAAGTTGAATCTGATGTAAACTTTTTAATTTATTTTTCCGTTCCGTTCCGTTCCGCAAAGTACCAATTGCTCTGAGGAATTGGTATTTAACGGAAAAAACGGAAACAGACATATTTAATGTAATTAAAGCAGTATGATAAAAAAAAATTGTCTGACACCTCTTTTTGCATGAGTGGTATGTGTTTTAGATAGCATTTTCGACTTGATCAATAATAAAAAATTTAACACAAAGGCAGGTTACACAAAAAGTCTTTCTCCTTCCATCGGTAATTATATTTTAAAAAAGAGGCCTTCAACAGCCCGTTCCGACGATGATTAGAGACAGTGATCAAGTTGAATCTGATGTAAACTTTTTAATTTATTTTTCCGTTCCGTTCCGTTCCGCAAAGTACCAATTGCTCTGAGGAATTGGTATTTAACGGAAAAAACGGAAACAGACATCTTTAATGTAATTAAAGCAGTATGATAAAATAAATTGTCTGACACCTCTTTTTGCATGAGTGGTATGTGTTTTAGATAGCATTTTCGACTTGATCAATAATAAAAAAATTAACACAAAGGCAGGTTACACAAAAAGTCTTTCTCCTTCCATCGGTAATTATATTTTAAAAAAGGGGCCTTCAACAGCCCGTTCCGACGATGATTAGAGACAGTGATCCAGTTGAATCTGATTTAAACTTTTTAATTTTTTTTTCCGTTCCGTTCCGTTCCGCAAAGTACCAATTGCTCTGAGGAATTGGTATTTAACGGAAAAAACGGAAACAGACATATTTAATGTAATTAAAGCAGTATGATAAAAAAAAAATTGTCTGACACCTCTTTTTGCATGAGTGGTATGTGTTTTAGATAGCATTTTCGACTTGATCAATAATAAAAAATTTAACACAAAGGCAGGTTACACAAAAAGTCTTTCTCCTTCCATCGGTAATTATATTTTAAAAAAGAGGCCTTCAACAGCCCGTTCCGACGATGATTAGAGACAGTGATCAAGTTGAATCTGATGTAAACTTTTTAATTTATTTTCCCGTTCCGTTCCGTTCCGCAAAGTACCAATTGCTCTGAGGAATTGGTATTTAACGGAAAAAACGGAAACAGACATCTTTAATGTAATTAAAGCAGTATGATAAAATAAATTGTCTGACACCTCTTTTTGCATGAGTGGTATGTGTTTTAGATAGCATTTTCGACTTGATCAATAATAAAAAAATTAACACAAAGGCAGGTTACACAAAAAGTCTTTCTCCTTCCATCGGTAATTATATTTTAAAAAAGGGGCCTTCAACAGCCCGTTCCGACGATGATTAGAGACAGTGATCCAGTTGAATCTGATTTAAACTTTTTAATTTATTTTTCCGTTCCGTTCCGTTCCGCAAAGTACCAATTGCTCTGAGGAATTGGTATTTAACGGAAAAAACGGAAACAGACATCTTTAATGTAATTAAAGCAGTATGATAAAAAAAAAATTGTCTGACACCTCTTTTTGCATGAGTGGTATGTGTTTTAGATAGCATTTTCGACTTGATCAATAATAAAAAATTTAACACAAAGGCAGGTTACACAAAAAGTCTTTCTCCTTCCATCGGTAATTATATTTTAAAAAAGAGGCCTTCAACATCCCGTTCCGACGATGATTAGAGACAGTGATCAAGTTGAATCTGATGTAAACTTTTTAATTTATTTTTCCGTTCCGTTCCGTTCCGCAAAGTACCAATTGCTCTGAGGAATTGGTATTTAACGGAAAAACGGAAACAGACATCTTTAATGTAATTAAAGCAGTATGATAAAAAAAAATTGTCTGACACCTCTTTTTGCATGAGTGGTATGTGTTTTAGATAGCATTTTCGACTTGATCAATAATAAAAAATTTAACACAAAGGCAGGTTACACAAAAAGTCTTTCTCCTTCCATCGGTAATTATATTTTAAAAAAGAGGCCTTCAACAGCCCGTTCCGACGATGATTAGAGACAGTGATCAAGTTGAATCTGATGTAAACTTTTTAATTTATTTTCCCGTTCCGTTCCGTTCCGCAAAGTACCAATTGCTCTGAGGAATTGGTATTTAACGGAAAAAACGGAAACAGACATCTTTAATGTAATTAAAGCAGTATGATAAAATAAATTGTCTGACACCTCTTTTTGCATGAGTGGTATGTGTTTTAGATAGCATTTTCGACTTGATCAATAATAAAAAAATTAACACAAAGGCAGGTTACACAAAAAGTCTTTCTCCTTCCATCGGTAATTATATTTTAAAAAAGGGGCCTTCAACAGCCCGTTCCGACGATGATTAGAGACAGTGATCCAGTTGAATCTGATTTAAACTTTTTAATTTATTTTTCCGTTCCGTTCCGTTCCGCAAAGTACCAATTGCTCTGAGGAATTGGTATTTAACGGAAAAAACGGAAACAGACATCTTTAATGTAATTAAAGCAGTATGATAAAAAAAAAATTGTCTGACACCTCTTTTTGCATGAGTGGTATGTGTTTTAGATAGCATTTTCGACTTGATCAATAATAAAAAATTTAACACAAAGGCAGGTTACACAAAAAGTCTTTCTCCTTCCATCGGTAATTATATTTTAAAAAAGAGGCCTTCAACATCCCGTTCCGACGATGATTAGAGACAGTGATCAAGTTGAATCTGATGTAAACTTTTTAATTTATTTTTCCGTTCCGTTCCGTTCCGCAAAGTACCAATTGCTCTGAGGAATTGGTATTTAACGGAAAAACGGAAACAGACATCTTTAATGTAATTAAAGCAGTATGATAAAAAAAAATTGTCTGACACCTCTTTTTGCATGAGTGGTATGTGTTTTAGATAGCATTTTCGACTTGATCAATAATAAAAAATTTAACACAAAGGCAGGTTACACAAAAAGTCTTTCTCCTTCCATCGGTAATTATATTTTAAAAAAAGAGGCTTTCAACAGCCCGTCCCGACGAGACAGTGATCAAGTTGAATCTGATGTAAACTTTTTAAGTTTTTTAGATGAAAATAACAAATCTTCCAACAAAATGACTAAAATGTATAAAACCAATGCATGAATATCGCCCAGCAAACATCCATGTAATCTATATTTATTGTAGCATGCTAACATAAGAAATCAGAGCTATTTAAAACGTTTCTCTTGTTAAAAAGTTTCTTAGGAGAGGATCTGTTTTTGCCAAACTTTTAACAATTATTTAAGAGTGCTCAACTAAATAGAAATTTGTATAGTGAAAAAGTCTTCTCTAATAATGATAACAATTATCTTTGCTGTTTCTGAACACCTCAAATATATGTACACAACTCTTAACATGGGCGATCTAATATTAAACAGATAAACAAGTTGTACTATTACACCATTGCTCTTGAGGGGATAGAGCGATCACGGCGACTTGAACAGCGCCTCATTATATAGATCAAGATCTGAAATCGGCAGCTTTTAATTATGCGTGTTATATTTGTTTATTGCTTTTTTTTCTAGAAACCGGAAACGCTGTTTTTCTCGCTTTTTATTGGTTTACATTTAGTAGTGAGTGCAAGTAAAGGGGTCTCTTATAACTTACTATATTGGATGTGCTTTGTTCATTGTTGAATGCCATTAGGCATACGATGTTTTATTGGGGTATACATCTTTATTAGTTCGTCTTTTGATAAAAGTTGTCTCATTTGTAATCATACCCATTATGTCTGCTATGTTTATATAGACTACACTGCATTGGCTCTGCGATTCCAGTTTCCTTCTGTCGTCGTCAGGCAAGTATAATATTACATGAACATTCCTTCTGTCATCGTTGATTGAATTTATTTCCAAAAGAAGAATCATGAAATTTATAGTAGGATAAACAAAGAAGATTAACACATAAATTTTTATTTATTTTCAAACCAAATTAAATCAAAATTCAAATCCCGTGTCTACTCTTAAAAAGTTTGCGTACAAGGATCTGACAACACTCCGTTTTACTTTCTGTCCTGGTAGTTTTTACATCAGCTAATAAAAATTTAAGCTTTCAAATTTTAAAAGTGTGTATTAATCCGACAAATTAAGAGAACCTCAAAAGATCTTTAAACAGAAAGTAAAATTGAGCGTTTTCAGATCCTTATAAGCAACGTATCGACACATTTTATATGATCTTTAGGGACGGACCATTTAACTTGCAGAGGGGGAGGCATGCGCGCATTTTATTTTTATTTTTGGGAAGTGGCGCGACAAATTATTTTTTTCAAATTTAACATTATTTTTTATGGTAAATATCCTCTGTCAAAATTTTTTTTCTCCCTTTGCTGGCCAAATTATTTATTTTTTCTATTCAGAATCAACATATTTATTTACGAAAAAAAACATTAAATCAATTTTCAATAAGGCTCTCTATAGACACAATATTAACAACATGAATAAACATAATCTACTACTACGGGTTTTTTTTTAACGACCTTGACAAAAGCCCTTGCACGGTTGATATAAACCAAATCAATCTAGCAATACACAATGATGAATAATAGTATAAATATTAAATTACATAAACAAATACATGAACAAAACGGATTACATGATAGTGTTTTGAGTTTTATTGTTAAAATATATAATGATTTGTAAGTATACTTGAATGACGATACATTTTTTTGATTTTTTGATTTCTTTGGATAGTGAATTCCACACCTTTTGACCACTAAAAGAAAAGCTTGGTTTGTATAATTCTGTATTTGATTTTGGAACAATACAATTATCTGAAAATGAGAGTCGAGTACTGTATGACTGTTTGCTATTTGTAGTTACAATAAGATTTGACAAGTATTGGGGTACCAATCCATTGTTTTATTCATACATTAATAAGGACTTGTGGTATAATATTCTATTTCATGTATTTACTGGAATTATTCCAGATTCTTTAAAAAGTTCAACAGATGGTTTTTGAAAATCGTGTTCATTTAAAATAATTCTAGCTTCCCTTTTTTGTAATTTAAGCAAACTGTCGATTGAAAATGTGTTACAGATGCCCCATATTGAACAACAGTAGTCAAAATTTGGAAGAATGTATGCATTATAAAATAAAATTCTTGCATTATGATTTAAATATTTCTTGATCCTTTTTAGTAGAGCTAAAGGAAGAATTTACCTTAAAGTTTTTAATAACATAAAAATTATTTGATATGATCAGACCAAGACAGAGTTGCGTCCACAAAAATACCAAGGACTTGTTCACGCTGACTTTCATTAATATATTGATTATTAATGAAGATATTAAAAGGTTCATTACACATGACAGAAAGTTTGTGTTTTGAACATAAACACATTTTCTTTGTTTTGGATACATTGATTAACATTTTGTTTTCATCACACCAATGAGAAATATTTTCTAACACAGTATTTAGTGTCTGGCTATACAACTTTTGTTTTTACCAGTAACAGAAATAGTACTATCATCAGCCAAAAGATCACTGTTATGATTTGGATTACACAAAGGCAAAAAATTAATGAATAATAAGAATAATATGGGACCTTAAACGAACCCTTGAGGTACACCTGTTTTTACTTTTAATACACCTGAAAAAGTATTTGAAATGTATACAATCTGCTGTCTATCAGTTAGATATGAAGTAAGCCAGTGCAGTGAAGAATAAGAAAATCTGTATTTTTGTAATTTCTGGAGGAGCAGTTTATGATGAAGAACATCAGAAGCTTTACAAAGATCCAGAAATACTGCTCCCACTAATTCGCCTTCATCAATTGCTTTTAACCATTTATCTAACAAAGTTGTCATGGCAGTTTGACAGGAATGGTTCGAACGAAAACCTGATTGCAGGACATACAACAGATTATATGTGTCCGTATAGTTCATTAAATAAGTTTTTACGTGTCTCTCAAGTATTTTAGATACTAATTGTAAAAATGCAATTGGTCTGTAATTAAATACATCATTTTTTAACATTTATTTTCAAAAACTGGTATGACTTTAGCTAGTTTGAATAATGATGGATAAACTGATTTTTTAATGCTTGAATTAAAAATTTGACATAAGGGAACTGAAATAAGATGAGAAGTAATTTTTAAAAACTTTGCACTGATATTATCAAGACTGCTTTTATTACATTACAGATGACTGTTTCCGTTCGATTCCGTTAAATACCAATTCCTCGCAATTGGTATTTTGCGGAACGGAACGGAAATCAGATTCAACTTGATCACTGTTTCTAATCATCTTCGGAAGGCCCCTTTTTTAATTTATAATTACCAATGGAAGTAGAAAGACCTTTTGTCTAACCTGTCTTTGTGTTATTTTTTATACGTCCGTCAATTTTGACGGGACGTATTATGGTATACAAATGTCCAGTGTCCGTCCGTCCGTCCGTCCGTCTGTCCGTCTGTCCGGTGTAAACATGTCGCACCGTAACTTGAGAACGACTTATCCAAATTTCATGAAACTTAACATAGTTGTTTCTTATGATGGTAAAATGATCTGTATACTTTTTTGTGAAAATAAGATTACAACTTTTTGAGTTACGGCACTTTGTAACTAAAACAGGGGTGTGTTTTTTTCACATGTAGCACCGCATCTCAAAAACGATTCTTGATTATGGCTTAAAACTTTAAATACTTCTTAGTTATATTAATCTTAATATCTGTATACTTTTTGGTGATGATTCAAAATTTCATTTTTGAGTTATTGAGTATTTTGTAAAAAAAAAAGGGGGGGGGGGGGTTACATGTCGCACCATATCTCAAAAACGATTTATGATTATTGCTTAAAACTTTACACACTTCTTTGTTATATTAATCTAAAGATCTGTATACTTTTTGGTGATGATTCATTTTTATATTTTCGAGTTATTGAGTTTTTTGTAAAAAAAGAGGTTTTTTTCACATGTTGCGCTGTATCTCTATTGCTTAAAACTTAACAGGCTAATGTTGCGTCGGGTTTCCAAATACATCTTGTACAATCTTCCTATTGAGCGGGAATAAGGAATGAGTCAGGATATACTAAGCATGACATCCTGTACAACCCTGTGTTATTCAAAAAAGATTTATGTTTTTTCACAAGACGACGGGCGTATCATGCGCTCATGGCGCAGCTGTTTATTTAAATATTGATCAAGTCGAAATGCTATCTAAAACACTTACCACTCATTCAAAAAAGAAGGGTCTGACTTGTTTTTATCATACTGCTTTAATTACATTAAAGATGTCTGTTTCCGTTTTTTCCGTTAAATACCAATTCCTCAGAGCAATTGGTACTTTGCGGAACGGAACGGAACGGAAAAATAAATTAAAAAGTTTACATCAGATTCAACTTGATCACTGTCTCTAATCACCGTCGGAACGGGCTGTTGAAGGCCCCTTTTTTAAAATATAATTACCGATGGAAGGAGAAAGACTTTTTCTGTAACCTGCCTTTGTGTTAATTTTTTTATTATTGATCAAGTCGAAAATGCTATCTAAAACACATACCACTCATGCAAAAAGAGGTGTCAGACAATTTTTTTTTATCATACTGCTTTAATTACATTAAAGATGTCTGTTTCCGTTTTTTTCCGTTAAATACCAATTCCTCAGAGCAATTGGTACTTTGCGGAACGGAACGGAACGGAAAAATAAATTAAAAAGTTTACATCAGATTCAACTTGATCACTGTCTCTAATCATCGTCGGAACGGGCTGTTGAAGGCCTCTTTTTTAAAATATAATTACCGATGAAAGGAGAAAGACTTTTTGTGTAACCTGCCTTTGTGTTAAATTTTTTATTATTGATCAAGTCGAAAATGCTATCTAAAACACATACCACTCATGCAAAAAGAGGTGTCAGACAATTTTTTTTTATCATACTGCTTTAATTACATTAAAGATGTCTGTTTCCGTTTTTTCCGTTAAATACCAATTCCTCAGAGCAATTGGTACTTTGCGGAACGGAACGGAAAAATAAATTAAAAAGTTTACATCAGATTCAACTTGATCACTGTCTCTAATCATCGTCGGAACGGGCTGTTGAAGGCCTCTTTTTTAAAATATAATTACCGATGGAAGGAGAAAGACTTTTTGTGTAACCTGCCTTTGTGTTAAATTTTTTATTATTGATCAAGTCGAAAATGCTATCTAAAACACATACCACTCATGCAAAAAGAGGTGTCAGACAATTTTTTTTATCATACTGCTTTAATTACATTAAAGATGTCTGTTTCCGTTTTTTCCGTTAAATACCAATTCCTCAGAGCAATTGGTACTTTGCGGAACGGAACGGAACGGAAAAATAAATTAAAAAGTTTACATCAGATTCAACTTGATCACTGTCTCTAATCATCGTCGGAACGGGCTGTTGAAGGCCTCTTTTTTAAAATATAATTACCGATGGAAGGAGAAAGACTTTTTGTGTAACCTGCCTTTGTGTTAAATTTTTTATTATTGATCAAGTCGAAAATGCTATCTAAAACACATACCACTCATGCAAAAAGAGGTGTCAGACAATTTTTTTTTATCATACTGCTTTAATTACATTAAATATGTCTGTTTCCGTTTTTTCCGTTAAATACCAATTCCTCAGAGCAATTGGTACTTTGCGGAACGGAACGGAACGGAAAAATAAATTAAAAAGTTTACATCAGATTCAACTTGATCACTGTCTCTAATCATCGTCGGAACGGGCTGTTGAAGGCCTCTTTTTTAAAATATAATTACCGATGGAAGGAGAAAGACTTTTTGTGTAACCTGCCTTTGTGTTAAATTTTTTATTATTGATCAAGTCGAAAATGCTATCTTAAACACATACCACTCATGCAAAAAGAGGTGTCAGACAATTTTTTTTTATCATACTGCTTTAATTACATTAAAGATGTCTGTTTCCGTTTTTTCCGTTAAATACCAATTCCTCAGAGCAATTGGTACTTTGCGGAACGGAACGGAACGGAAAAATAAATTAAAAAGTTTAAATCAGATTCATTTTGATCACTGTCTCTAATCAAGGACGACGTGAAGTCAGTCTAGATATCATAATGCATGACTTGCAAATGCGTTAATTTCATGATAATTTATCAGGACAATCCGACATATTCATCTACAGAATATTTTCCGATGTTATACATTATTACACATTTCACCTGTGAAGATGAGATTAAGTATACATTTATGTTATTTGTATATGGAAAACCGTAAAACACAGAAATTTTAAAGTTTGTTTTGTTTTAAAGATTTTTCGAAATTTTGATAAATGCCCCTTTGGATACCTTAAATGAAATTCCTTTCCGTTCCGTTCCGTTCCGTTCCGTTCCGTTCCGTTCCGTAAAGTACCAATAGCCGAAATCGACAACAGATTTATTTTGTCCTACCCCATTAATTAATTGCAAGCGAAAACAGTGAGTAGAATAGATGAGGATGCAACTCACGAGTCACCCGATCAAATCACTTTACCATTGAATTAGGTCAATTAGTTTATTTTGTGTCAGAATAATTTCTAGTATATGAGGGCCTGGGTGAGGTTTTAAGAAAACAGAAAAATCGGTCCTGAAATTAATTTAAATTTGAAAGAATATGGATTTAAAATGGTGCTAACTTATAAAATAAAGGAAAATCAAATTATTGGTGACAATGATTAAAAAATAAATATTTGATAATCCCATTCTAAGCATTCAAACCCTCATTTATAACCGTTGACATGTTCCCCTACGACTATGTTCATTGACTTTGGTACTAAACAAAACAAAATATGCATTTACATTTATATATATATTATAGTGCACAGAAAATAATTTATATGTTGTGGTTCTGAAGTTTTATTCTCGCTATTTTAAATTCATAGTACGTTTTCACAAGCAGGGAATTTAAAATATTTAAAGGAATCACTAATTCCAGAGAAATATGTCTGTTAGTTAATACATAATGTCAGTTTGTATATATATAAAAAAAAAATCAACCGAATGCTGTTCATTTATAATGAAGACTTCAGAATAAAGTAAATCTTAGTTATTCCCCGGTTGGCATGTTCATCGTGAATGAAAAAAAAGTTAAAAATCATTCAATATGTAATTTCAAGACCTTCGAAGGAATACACCACCAAAACAAGTGCCGTGCTACACTTTACATATAGCATATGTTTTTCTCCTTGTTTATCCTGAAATTCGTTTGTTCAATCCAGCAGTCATTTTGTGGTGATTATCTATAATTCGTTGATTCGTAACCTACGACCAAACATATTATCATCACTAAACTTATTACAAATAAACCTTAATGTTTGCGTTTTTTTTCTGTATTGAACATTTTGTACAGGTTTCTTCTATCCACCGAGCAAGGTCGTGATATCTTGTGATATGACGTGTGATGTACAGCCAACTATATTAGAGTGTACTACGGCTTGGAAATATATTGGGAGACATTAGGCATTTGAGCTGGCTTTCTGCTGGGAACAGTATGACAATATACATATATATGTACATATGTTCCTGCTTTTTGTAACTGCTAGCAAGTCAGGAAACTGACTTTTCATTGGTTGTCTAATGTGATACCTTCACCGTCGTATTTTGTTATTTTTATAGCTTTGAGTATAGATAGTAAGGCATATAATAAACATTATTATGATGAAATAACATTGAACAGCAACTGTGCCCCCCCCCCCCCCCCTGACCCCCTGCCTCGGTATGAACAGAAGGCAAGCTACGCCACTGGATATTTTCAGCTTCCTTTTTTTAATCATTAATTAGAATATTCATTCTTCCGACTTAGGTATCTTGTTATTTAAAAAGATGTCTTTGTTTTAGGTTGAATTTCTGTAATAAATAGGATTTTACCGAAAAGCACTAAACTTAAATATTTTGATATACGTAATTCCAGAAACATCTCTTATTATTTATTATATGGGATGTGATATGACTGTTGTTTCTCTACTATCTATTACTATCTAATATTTGAGACCATTCAGGTAAATGGTATTTTTTTCAATCAGATTTTCAATCGGTTTTGTCTAAAACTACTACATATAAATTCAACATATTTTTACTTAATATATAACATAAAAATATAAAATCAATTTACACTAGTACAAAAACTGTCTGTAATAAAAAAAAAAAAACTCTAGATCTAAATAATCGAGGTCCCGAATTTACAGAAATTTAAATCCCGACATCCCGAAATTAGAAAAAATAAATCTTGGATCCCGAAAGGGTCAATCCCGAAATCCCGAGCTTATAAACACCTGATCCCGACGTCCCTAAAAAGTCAAGCCCTCTCCTTCTGCCATGTAATTATCAAAATTTTCCGAGCTTAAAAACACCCGATCCCGACGTCCCTAAAAAGTCCTGCCCTCTCCCTCTGCCATGTAATTATCAAAATTTTCGTGTTTATGCTGCACACAGCAGAATTTGTTTTCTTTCTTGATACTCAACCCAAACAACTCAGACTAAATGATCTCATTAAACATATTGCGGATAGCCATTTAATAAAAAAATTAGTATAGAAACTAACTAACTAAAGTTTATTCAGTACAAAATCCAGCACAAAAGGATCATCGCTGAAACACTTGAGCACATATAAAAAAAAACAAAAAAAAAAAAAAAACAAACAAAAATCATGAAACTGTTATTTGAATTATAGAAAAAAGATATCAGTTTCCCTTTGTGATCCTTTATGTATCCAAACCAAAATTGTAAAAAAAAACAACAGTTCTTTGATTTGCAAAGAACGACAATAAATTCTATGTTATCATTATTTGAACTGATGAAGGTTATACAAAAAAAAAAAAACATTTTCTCATTCGGCAATCCTTGGTAGAATCCGCTACTCTCCTTCCTAGATGAGGATAAAATCGTCCGAGTTGAGACGAAGACAAGTTTTAGAACTATGTAGATAAGAACATGACAATTGCCATTACATTTACAGTGCGTGCCTAGATCGTAAACGTCGCACAAAGTGCTATAATATATAGATACGATGATGTCTTAAAAACCTTTTTATTAGATTTTATGATGTAAATTCTAATATGACGTGCTTCGAAAGCCATAGATTTGTTGTAAATTTACTAACGCTCAGGATAAAATTCGAATATCACGGCCCAGGCCATGTGTAAATTTCCAACAAATCTATGGCTTCCATGAATTATTTCTTAAACGACAAATTCTATGCGTGGATTAAGTTTTTAGACACTATGAACGTTTTATTCGATTTTGATGAAAACAGAGTCTCTGATGAAAAGACAAAGTGTTTTTAGCTTTTACTGAGAGCCTTAGTCTATACTGTGACTGTGTTATAGTAGTCTCAGGTCTATATATATAGTTGTGAAAGGCGAACTATTTTAGATTTTAATGCTGCAAGCTTGTTATTCTTTTTACCAGTGCGAACGTGAGCGTGAGTGAAGTAATTTATTTTACAACATTTATCTTTAAGAATTGAACTATTTTACTATTTTACTACGTAAACATATATAATCCCCCTGTATATATGTCCGGTAACTAGCCTATTAAACGCAACTAAGAATACATACTACAAGCTATACGTGCAACTAGAAAGTGATCCTGTATATATTAGTGGAGGATATAGTGTACATATTATATTCCCACATTCGTGGTGGTGGGTTTTGTTCTACACGCCGTAACGGTTTGGTTGTCCTACAAAGGATGTGAAGATTTAAAAGAAGAAGTTTACCTTATCTCCCTTCCAGAACTATTTATAGGTGGCGCTGTATACAGAAAAAACGAAGGAACGAGGCTCGATGGTGGATGCACAGTTTTTATCACAGCACAAGTTTTATCCATTTTAATGCGTTATAGTTGACTTTTACCAACACCAGTGTAATATATTGTACAGATATGCACCCGTTGTCCATTTAATCCTTTAATTCAGAACTTTTTTTAGACGTTTTAAGTTATAATTGACACTTTTATCACAATTTTTTACACCGGCTTGCCGGCGCCATCTTGGAAATTTTTACATAGTGTATATAGAACTTTTACCCAGTGAACTTTTACCGGTACATGTATATTTTTAATAACGTTTTAGTGGTTTTGTTTCTGCTTGGTTTCATATCACTCAATCATCATCATTATGTCATTAACTAGACGTAGTCACAGAACTAGAAATGCGCCAATTGCCTATACCCCTACAAGACTGGGGACCGAAGTAGCCACTTTAAATACTAGGCGTAGATCTCAAGAGCAAAGAAACTCAAATATAGACAATAGTTATAATGATACAAATGCTCAAAATGAAACATCTGTTCCATACACACTAAATATTGATAAAGCAATGTCAGGCAAAATAGAGGCAGCAAATAGGGAAAGTCAAATCCGAGTTGAAATGAAACATGACAATCTAGTGCTTGAATTAACAGCAGCGTGCTATGAAGAATTTAAATCTGTTGTTAAAGGATGCCTTGTCTCCAAACATATCAAATATGACATTACTACTAAAACTGATAAAAACAATCTTCTAGTTGAGGAACAAATATCAGTAAAGAATAGTCACAAAAAACAGCAATATAGAATAAATTGTTACAACACCAGTAGTAGAGTACTTATAAATGGCAACGCTTTGGAACTATTCTTGCGTAACATCTTACCTGAGGTAGTTATCTTACTTAGTCAAAATAAAAGCTTCGATAAACTGAACTCATTAATAAGGCAAACCTGCAGTAAATATCTTCAACAATCAAACTCTAATTATGGTACGCCAACTGCGCCAATAAAACACACAAAATCCAATCAGGAGCGTAACAAGGATGCAAATCCGGCAAAAGTCAAAACAACCATAGCTATTACTACTCCATACCCTGTCCTGGGACATTGTTCTACTACAGGTCAACAGACAAGTGTTAACAATAATACTACTGTAAATAAGGTTCAAAGTGAGAGTACTCGTAACAACAATACTACCGTTAACATGGTTCAAAGTGAGAGTGTTCGTACCAAACATAAGCCAACAAATGAATCAACCATTAACAGTCCTTCTATATTAAGTGATGTAACAACAGATCCTGAACTAATACAGGATACAGACTCTTATGCAATATGCCCCATATGTAATGTATTCTGCAAGGCCAACTCAGTTGAATGTAGTATTTGTACCTACTGGTTCCACTACGTATGCCTGAACATTCAACCTAAAGAATCAAGAGCGCTTGAGACCTCAAATAGTCCATACACCTGTCGTGGTTGTGTACACATGCAAGACTTTCTCGATTGTGAGCAAGCCGTCAACAGATCGTCTATCATCATTTCAACATCAGATGACGCCAGCATGTCAACGCCAGATGCAATCAGTAATGCACCAATAACGACTGATAAAACCATTATCAATACCCAAGATGTAACACCTAACTCCACTCAACTGGAACGTGGAAGACCAAAGAAAGCCACTTCTAGTAACACAGAAGAAGCCAATGACAGCGTATCTGTACAACAAACTCCAACCTCTTGTGCAGATCTAGTGACAAAAAACAGCATGTCTCAACAAAATATTGAAGTTGTTCCTCGTACCGAACTACAAAATAAGGAAAAGCAACTCCGTGCTATTGAGAATAAATTAAGCAAAACTGAACTTGATCTTAATCAAACAAAGAAACAACTTGTAACGGCAAAAGCATTCATAGCTAAGCTTGAAGACAAATGCAAAGATATGGAAGAGTCGAATCGCATCCAAAAAACAAAAATACTTTTACTAGAGGGTATACACAACAATGATGAAAACCAGCCTAGAAACAACCCATCTTTACAACGCCAATGCAGCTGTACTGTAAGTGAAAATAACCCAATGATGCAGATATATGAACAGCGAATTCGTCAACTTGAACTTGAGAATGTCCGTAATGCCTGTCGGATGGACAGCATTGAAAACTTAGTAAAAATTGAAAATTTAACAACACAATTGAACATCAGTAAAAACAATGCTCAAACCCACGGTACTTCAAGTCAAAATAGTCTTAATAGTGCAACTCTACCTACATTCCAGACACGGAATAACGGGATCCCGATTGTTGTAAACCATCCAAATGCTCGAAACGTAGGAAATGATAACTCTCCTCAGAACTTTAATCAAGCATCGACAAATAGTGGCCATCCGTCTAACATCATAAACGAAAATGTACAACCAGCCAAACTAAATACTACGCATGCTACTAGTAATGACTCCCTACCCACAGACAACTCCAAGCAGCCTTTAACAGGGAATTCGGATAGTATGCAAAGCGAGCAACAGGCAACATTTTGCCCAACAAATCAGTCTTTTTTAGTGAATGCACCGACTCTAACCAAACCACCGTGGATGAATTACAGCCATTGTCAGATAAAACCCATGCAAACTCAACAACAACATGTTGCACCAGTCATATATCGACATCCGCAAACGGTCCATCAAAGTCAGATGATGGTAGCAAACCCACACTTTCCTCAGAAAATCATGAGACAAATTCCAACAAACTTCGTAAACTTAAGCTGGTATCCTACAACGTCGAGGGTTTCCGCTCCAGTAAACCGTATCTAACATTACTGGAAAAAATGTCAGACATTCTCATTCTACAGGAACACTGGCTTTACAACTTTGAAAAGGACGAAATGGAACATTTTTTGAATAAATACAAATGTCACGTTAAATGTGTAGATGATACAAATCCCATATCACCACTCCAGAGACCTAGAGGGATGAGTGGGACGGCAATATGCTATAAAAGGGAAATTTCAAGCTCTGTCACCGAAAAATCTGATGGATCAATGCGCATAAATGTCATTAAGGTGGATGTACAACCTAAACCACTATTAATAATAGGTGTATACATGCCGTGTAGAGGAGGGATCGACGCTGATAGAGACTACCGTGAAACAACTGATGAACTCTCAGAAATTATTTCGAAATATAAATCGTCATGTGACATAGTTATCGCTGGTGATACGAACGCTAGTACTGCAAGAGATAAACCAAACAGTAGAGACAAATTATTTTTAGATTTTATTAAAGAACATAATTTTTATACCCCTAATGGATTAGGACAGGAAAACACTTACTTTCACCCTAGTGGTATGAGCTCAACACAGATTGATTACATCCTGGAAAGTACACCAGGACTAGTTACCAACTTTAAAGTCCTACAACGTCACCCACTTAACACGTCTCAACACGACCCAGTTGCTGGCTGCATCAATGTTGACCTGGATACTTATAATTCAGAACCTATTATCTCAAACTTACCGCCAAGAGTAAAATGGGAAAAGATAAACAAGGAAAAGTACCAAAATATGGTCTCAAATAAACTTTTAGAAATAAATTTAGAACCGGAAAAGTCTACCTATAGTGAACTCTCAAATGTAACAAGCGAATTATGTGCCATACTTGACACTGCAGCAAGAGCATGTGCTCCGACTCAAAAAAGTAAGAGCAAACCAAAATCATCCCGTTCATGGTCACCAGCTATAAACAAAGCTTGCAAAGCTAGTAAACAAAAATTCTGGGAGTGGAAATGTGACGGGCGTCCATTAAATTTAAACTGTATGTCACTTATTAACATGAAGGAGGCAAAAAAGAGACTTCGCTCTACCCAAAGACAGCATGAGGCAATGTTACGCAAGTCAAAATATGAAAAAATCATGAAAGCCCATGAGGGTGATCAGCAAACCTTTTATCGTCTTATTGCCAATCAAAGAAAAGATGGATCCGTACAAACTACATGCCTGAAAGTAGAAGAGAACCTTCTATCAACGCCCAATGATATTCGGAATGGATGGGCTGACTATTTTGAAGAACTCGCAACTCCACATTACAACAAAAACAGCTATCAAAACCAAGTTGAACTTGATTGTTTATTTTTGGAAGACATCTTTAGATCTGAACAAAAATCACAAATCATTGTAAGTGAAGAATTAGTCAGTGAAGTAATATGTCAACTGAAGAATGGAAAAGCTGCTGACAGCGCTGGCATCTGTAGCGAACATCTTAAATATGGTGGAAAAACTCTGGTCGTCATGTTAACTAAACTCATAAATTTGATATTTCAATCTTGTACTTTACCGGAACTCTTCGAAATGGGCTTAGTTAGTCCCGTGTTCAAAAACAAAGGTAAACCAGCCACTGATCCAAACTCCTATAGGAAAATCACCGTCACAAGTGTTATCAACAAGGTCATGGAAAAACTCCACCTGAATGACAATAGTACCATCATTAACAAAATACAAAACTATCTGCAACGTGGATTCACAGCAGGAATCTCACCAATATTTGCTGCCATCATAATAACCGAACTTTTTGCGGAGGCAAAAGACAATAAACTATTGCTTATCCTTGCATTATTAGATGCCCAGAAAGCTTTCGACAAGTTATGGCACAGCTCACTTCTTAGAAAATCATATCAGATTGGAATTGAGGGAGATAAGTGGCTTATGCTTAAAGCCTGGTACAACGAACTAGTATCCCAAGTCAAGTGGAGTGGTGGTCTCTCTCGTCCATTTCCAGAGAAGCAGGGTGTTAGACAGGGTGGTGTGTGGTCACCCACAGCCTACAAAATCTTCATTAACCCCCTC
Organism: Mytilus edulis; assembly: GCF_963676685.1. Classification (NCBI taxonomy): domain Eukaryota; kingdom Metazoa; phylum Mollusca; class Bivalvia; order Mytilida; family Mytilidae; genus Mytilus; species Mytilus edulis. Next base: position 59,149,262 of record NC_092356.1, read on the forward strand.
TTGGACCTTTTACAAAAAAATGGACTAGGATGTTACATTGGGTCAATTTACTGTGGGACTCCTACTGTCGCAGATGACATATGCCTAGCATCAAACTGCCCATATGAGCTACAAGCCATGTTAGACCTCCAGGAAAACTATGCACTGCAAGAAAACTACACTCTAAGCGAAACAAAATCTACAGTATTAGTAACTGGAAATCAGGACACGCATGAATTTTTACTCAACGGCTCACTGATTCAGCAGTCTGAAACTGCCACACATCTTGGAATAACCAGAGATAGCAAATCACGATTTGACTCAAGTACAGTGGTCCAGGAACGTATAAGCACTGCTCGTAGAGCAACCTATGCAATGATGGGAGCAGGATTGCACGGTATTAATGGTCTAAACCCATGTGTCTCAATACACTTAATTCGTATTTACATAATACCACGTTTGACATATGGACTGGAAGCCATACGACTAGCACCAAAGGATCTTACTACCATCAATCAATACTATAAGCGGCTACTTAAACAGATACAGCACTTACCAGACAAGGCTGCTGATTCCGCTTGCTATTTGCTACTAGGTGAACCACCAATTAAAGCAGAGATACATAGGAGGATATTAACAACTTTTGGCAACATCATAAGAAATTTTGATTCTATAGAACATCAATTAGCATGGCGTCAACTAGCAACAAAATCAAAATCGTCAAATAGTTGGTTTATCATGGTGAAATCCATACTGGAACAATATGATCTACCCTCATGCTACGACCTTCTTCAAAACCCACCGGGAAAATTAACCTGGAAAGAACTTGTAAAACGAACTGTAAATAGTTATTGGGATAACAAACTGAAGTTAGAAGCTGCATCTAAATCCTCTCTGAAATATGTAGATATTGACCGCCTCTCAATTGGCAAGACACACCTGCTATGGAGTAGTGCTGGACAAAACACTCATGCTATAACAAAAGCCTCTATAAAATGTAGGATGCTACTTGGAGTGTATACTCTACAAGCAAATAGACATAAGTTCAACCAATATGAAGTAGAACCGACATGTCCGCTCTGTAAGCAAGGTCCTGAAGACAGAACTCACTTTTTAGTTCAATGCCAGCATCTTACTTCGATTAGACAACCCTTTATAGATGCCCTAAGCAAAGCTATCGAGGAAATGTCACCGGGATTATACCAACAAATAACATCAGAACCAACTCAGCTTACACAGATCATACTGGATTGTTCGTCTAGTCACCTAGTGCTACCTCAATTTTACAATAGACTGGAATGTATTAGTAGAGGATTATGTTATGCACTCCATATTGCACGTAGTACCGCTTTGGACATTCACTACAAGTAATGTGCTTGAATTACTTGCCTGCATACCATTGACATTTATCATAACTTTAAAATTATTGAGTGATTGAAACACAGTAGAAACCATCCCACTCTTAGTGTATATAGACTTCTTCTTTTTAGTTTTGAGTAATTGTGGGACAGTGCATATATATGTAGTGCTGAGTACTCAACACTACAGTTCTCCAAACAGTGGAGGAAAGATACACACAACAACAACAACAACATGGATGCTGATTTGTTTTGTGCATACACTACAGAGTATAGTTTCAGTAAATTACATCCACATGGCGCAAAATTATTTAGTAAAGTTGTTTGATTGCCACAGGGATGTTACATCATATCTCAAAAGGTTAGGACTGAAATGTGGGCAGAGACAGAACAGAACAGAACATAATTTTTGGGCTCGCGGGTCTAAAATTATTTGAATTTTTTTTTATTTATGAAATGTAGGATTTCTCTATATTTTTCTATAAATGAACTTTATCTTATACTTAATAGAAAAATGAAATAAAAAAAATGGGGTCACCGTTCATTTACGCTCACAATCTGCCTTCGAAAGGAGCATACATTTTTGTTAATGTCCTTTTTTTCTGTTGAACTAATAGGAGAAATAGCGGCAATTGATATCGAAATAAAAAAATAACTAAATTACAGAAATCGCTAAAATTTTACAATTATTTAGTCTATGTACAGCTTATTCGAAAACAATAAAAAATATAGGTCACCGATGAGTTAAAAAAGATATTTCAATTTTTATGCCAAAAAATGGCATTTTTGCACCAAAGGGAGATAATTTGAAGCTTTTTCAATGGCATCTACATTTTAAAAGTCAGCTGGGGCCAACACGAATTGATTTTTTGGAATGAATTTTGTACCATATGATAAAGTAACAGCTACTTAAGGTAATCAATAAAATTTGTAATGAAAAATTAATGTTTAATTTTTTTCTGAAAATCTTATACCCGCGAGCCTCCTTAAGGGCCCACAAGGGGCATACAGAGCATACATGAATAAGGAAAAAGAACATTGATTTGCATAGATACATGGATACAAACAATTTTTTTACATACAGTTACAATACAATTACTATTAACTCATATTCACAAGATTTTACAGCTGAAATTCTGTTGGAAGGCAATATAATCGCTATGCGGATAATTTGGGCAGTTTTTGTTTAAAATTAATTATGTGGGTTCGTGGTCTAGTATTTAAGACCGATGGCTACAGTGCTACAGGTCCCAGGTTCGATCTTGACTCGGGGCGCTGGAAATTCAGTACCATAAGTAGGGTGATTTTCATCCTCCCACACACATCTCGGGGACCTAGACCGGAATGGGTATCCAACCGTAGTCTAAAATCGGTCATCTTGTCAGTTCGTTAGGTATTTGTGTTGAACTTACATAATGTAAGACATGGGGAAACTACGCATTGACGTCACTACAGCGTAGAAAAACAGTGTCAAATACGTTTTTTTCTGCACTTTTGAATAAAAAAACATTTCTTAAGGTATGTTTTCATACACCTTATCGCTAATCCTGGCTGACCCGGCCGCTTGAACTTTTGACGTCAACAACAATCACTTTTTCATTGTGGTGTCAGATATTTTGCTTTATGAAGTCAAAATTTTATGGGAACCTGTGTGATATCCAGTAATAGCAGACAAATAGCGATAAGGTGTATTGTTGTTCCCAATTATTGCTAAAAAATGCCAATTTTCTAATGCTCATTTCGATCCTGATTTCCTATTGTCTAAAAACATTCTAGAACTTCACAAAATACCACTTCCGGCATCCATTGCTTTGTGTACATTGTTAATGTTAATTATCACTGAACTAGTATATATGTAAGCTTCAAAGCTATGTCCGGCCTCAAATCTATGTCCTTTCAGCAAATCTATGTCCTTTTTAATATTGCGTCATAGACGTTCCAAATATTCATCCTTTACCCTTTTTCTTTTTAGTAAATAAATATGTGCAGTTTCATTTTTGAAGGCGGCATACAATATTAACACATAAGTCATGTAAGATTTTAACCACATACATGGAGAAATGACTTAATAAAAAAAGTCATAAGACCGTACTTTAAACAATATTAAAAATACCCGCGAAATAATTTAGCCAGATTTACTTAACCATAAACTATATTTGAGCCCTTGCACACACATGGAGAACACATACCAACTTAATATTAAATTAAGGGAAATGACTTATATTATTGGAGGTTTCTCAACATCTTAGGCCAAAAAAAAAATAGGTGTGTTTCCGGTCGCCCGACCGACCCTAATTTTTTGGCGCCGACCCTAACTTTTTTTTCCCCGGAAAAAAAAAAAAAAAAAAAAATCCGGATTTTTTTCGTTTTTTTCCGGAAACGGTTTTTGTTTAGTATAGCCTTTGAATGGCATCTTTTAAACGTTTGATTTCAAATAAAATTTTAATACAGTAAGCATTTGTGTGATACAGATTGAAGTCAAACAACGGCATGGCTTCTGCTATGGCCATCTGTTTATAATTTGTTCAGAATTTTATAGGAATAAAATTGACAGTATAACAAGTTTACAATGTTTTGGCATTTACTTCTGACAGTCTTTTCTAATACAAGAGGGAAGCCAAACGTTCAATTTTGGATTAAATTTAATTTTAATATCTGATATTTGCTCAACCATAGCCCCAAAACTCAATTTGTAATTGATTTTCTTTTAAACAGCTAGTATATAATCAAAATTTCAAAGATTTTCACCCATCCCTCTATCATGTTATTAATATTTGGTATTTGTAGAAAAGCTGGCATCAGTTCTGTGAACTAAATTGTCTGAAAGAAACTGCAATGATTATAAAACAGGTCTTTGCTGAGACAGACTTTGATGGGCTTTCTGTGTAAGACTATAGCCTGACCCGTACAGATGGCATATCAGTTCTGAAAAGTTTGAAAATTTTATAAGCTGGAAGTCCTGGCCAAGTCTTCTGCAACTTTTGAACATGGACTATTCATATCTTGTATACTTTATACAATGAACTGATGAAAATAACCTGAAAGAATAACAAACTGATTATAAAAATACACAAAAAACAACCGAAGCAGGCCAGTAAAAAAAAAAAAAAAAAAAAATAAAAAAAAAAATACCTACCTACCGACCCTAATTTTTTGGGGCATGCAACAGGAAACACACCTATTTTTTTTTTTGGCCTTAGGAACGAACGAAAATTGCCCTAACTTAACGTTACTTGCCATAACGAGAAAAGAGGCAGAAATAATTTATTTAATAATATTGGACTATCGGCTGTGTTCTTCTTCCTTTTGAAATGTCTTTTATTTAAAAAAGAATATATACATGCTGTATTTTTTAAGACCATTTAGCATGTTTAGAGTCGTAGACATATCATACTGACTTGATATATATCATATAATATACAATTTACAGTGTTCCAGCTAGGTTTTCAAAAGGGCAGGGTGTCAATCCTGAAAAAGGGCATTTAACGCGCGATATGATAATATGAAAAGGGCATATTTTAATAAAAGATGTTAATCAAACATTTGTGTTTATTCGTTGAATCACAGGTTATACAAGAACAACATCTTTAGCCCATATACATTTGTAGAACTCTATCTTTCTACTTTTAAGGCTGATAAACTTGTCAAGCAGCTTGTCACACAAGTTTTTTTATCATTGCTTGGCACAGTTGAACTTTATATGCAGTATGTTTTGAAAGGAGATCTGTTTCATACTGTTTCTATGGTCTACCACATTTTACCAGTTTCACCTTTCTACCCCTGCTGTGCTTGATGGCAATACAGCACAAAACAGCTGTGCTCAGTAAATTCACAATTTTAGGATATAAAGCAACAGTGAAAAATAGTATCAAAAATAAAGAATACAGAAAAAGATGACCAAGGCACCCTACCAACACTGCTACTAAGACCCTCTTTAACTTTTCCCATAACTCAAAATAAATACCTAAACATATATATTCTTAAGCAAGAAGTATGGAGACACATTTTAGAATATGTAAATGGGTTACTCAATGCTAGGAAAAAAATCAGATTGAGTTATCTTTCTTCATTCGGGTGTGCTCCTTCTTTGGAGGATTATAAACAGTACGTAAATATGATGTAAATATGATCACAATATGGCGGTCAATTTTGTTATTTTCGTATCAAAAATGAAGGCAGTCAATGACAAATACGTCTGAATTTTCTGTTTATTTTACAGAAAACAAGTAAAACAATGTCTTCAACGAGTTTATAATGGTTTTCTAACTTTCTGTCATGACGTTTCTTCCATGAAACTACGGTAAACATCGCAAATTGTGCCCAAGTTGTTGTATGCACATTTCTTCAAAGATAATTGCTGACTGACCGATTCTATTTGAACGAATTAATGTTGATGATCATTAATGACCCATCCGATAAACGGATTACCTATAACAACAGATTATGACACCAGTTGTAACCATTGATTAGCTTGGGGTGGTAAACAAAGTCATAATCTTTTCCCCAGGTAAAATTTAGTAATTAGCGTATCATATCAATACGCAATCGATCTTCAAAAAAGGCAGGGCGCCCTGGAAACTGTAAAAAGGGCACAGGGCGCCACTCGGAAAAGGGCGGGCACCGCGCCCTCTGAAAACGGCCTAGCTGGAACACTGATTTATGGTTCAATCAATGACAGTTGGAAATCTTATTTATTGAAAAAATTTGTGAAAGAATATAAAATATTTAGACCAAGGACATTTATAAAAATATGCACCTTTCAACAAGAATACAGAAAACTATTACTTTACGATTGGTCGAGTGCTCCTGTATATTTCTGTAACCTTTTCCTAAAAGATAATTTTCTTTTAAATAAATAGTAGTGTTCACGACATATTTATCCAAGATACTCTTGAGCATGTAAATGACGCTCATACATACGCTCATGCGTATCAGCAAGTCGGACTACTTGGACCTAGTGCACCTTAAGACTATCCTGTTAGGTGCTTTATTTTAGGAGACAGTCTATACCCAAACAATCCTCCTTTATTCGTTCCATATTTATAAAGGATGTGTCGATATAATAAAAGAAAAATACTAAACTTGTGTCATATTAATCACTTTTCAATCCGTTATCAAACGCTAACTAATCTTGTCGTGAAATTCATGGAATACTTGCCACTGAACGTTTAACATCAAACAATCAATCAAATACAAACCAGACGCGCCAATTGTTTTTAACATTAACATTACATAACAATGATCTTTTAAAATGGTTTAGGCAGATAAATGAAAAGCATATACGACATGTAAACAAACGAAACTCAACGTAAGAATATGTAACATTCAACAATAGAAAACAAATTGGAACACTAATGTTTACCCACAAAAATAAAATACAAGGTTGCAAAAAGACTAAGAAATTAATAACTGTTGTCTTTAAACACACGGGTATATCGGAAGAAATTTATCGTGGATTTTATTTTTACAAAATTACTACTCCATAACAATACGTTGGAGAGTTTCGTTCGTTCGTAAACTATGATGTTGATAAACGTTTTATAAAACAAAAAACCTACAATGCCAAACTTATTAGATGGGCATAAATGTGCACATGGCGAAACAAACTGGAAAAAGGATTTAAAACATTACACAGATTTGAGGCCTTATCTTTTTTAACGGACATAGATTTGCAAATGACGTCACGATTGAAAATCGGACACAGATTTGAGGCCGAATCTTTTTTACGGACATAGATTAGCGATGGACGTCACAATGGGGCATAAATTTGAGAAACAGACACAGATTTGAGGTCGTACACAGACCTGAGGTTTACATATATATTTATTTAGCAGTCAGGGGACTTACTGAAATAAGTGATTTTTAAATCACTTATTTGAGTAGCAAATTCGAGGTTTTGTCACAAATTGGGATTTTGTAGTTTTTTCAAAATTTTAAACACATAGGTTTAAATAACATCTTTTAATTAGTAAAATTAAAACATATGAACTTTTTGCTTCTTTTAAGTAGCAAGTTTTATGCCTTTGATGCTATCATTTACCTGAAAATTCTATTTTAGTTGAAAAAATGCTATAATAATGGCTTTACATAATGAACTGATACTTTCTTAAAAGATTTTTCACAGCAGTGGGAGTATTTTTCCTGTGAAGTTCAAGGTTTCATCTTTCAGATTATGTAATAAAATTCTACTGTTCGCGATAAAAATTTCACTGTTCGGGGGTGTTGAAATTAGTGGGGGTTATTAAAAGAATGATACTTAAAGAAAGGATTTTTGGGAAGGAAATTAAGGTCTGATACTTAAACAAGTGATTTTTATGTCATTATCCTAGATTCAGTACAAGGTCATCACCTGAAATGACCTGGTCATCCTAGACAACACATGTACAGATGTTGGTTCTGATAAGTTTAGAAACATAATTAGTCCCGTGATCATTAGTATTCTATATTTAAAGCTACATGTACACTAATATTAAATCACTTCTTCTAGTGATTTATTTGTACTACTTAAATAGGTGATTATTAAAGAAAGACAACTCTAACTTCCAACCTTTATGGAAATAATGTTACTTGAATCAGTGATTTAGAAAATCACTTGTTTAAGTAAGTCCCCTGACTGTTTAGGGGACATCTGAAGGATGAGGGAATTTCTGGCTGCATTGAAGACCTCAATATGTGATACAAGGGGAAAATATTAATGAATTTAAAAAAATATTATAATCAAACGATTGTGTAATTACAATGAGTAGTTTTTATACGACCACAAAAATTTTAATTTTTCGTCGTATATTGCTATCACGTTGGTAGCCTGGTGCAGCCAAATATTTCATTAGTCATATTTAAGTTATCTTTAATGCATTTGAAAGATCTTTTAAAAAGAAAGAAACTACATTTTATTTCATGGAGATTGGATGTATAGTTTTTGAGGTACGACATTTTGAATGTGTTGAATATGTTATATTTTTAGACCGTTTCTATGATACCTTTAATACAGTAATATGGCACCGAAAACAGTTAAAAAAGCAAAAATCAAATAATGAAAATAACAGAACTTTTTAATGCCTCAACCTTTTGATGTAAAATTTTAAATACATATAAAGAAATATAAGAACCTTAAATGAGTATAAGAATTGATTTTTTTTTTGTGTTGGAAATTGAAAAAAAATCCATAGTTACCATGGTAACGAAACAGAAAAAAATGAAAATAACTGCTTTGAGGGCTTTTTACTTGCAATAGTATCTACATAAGTCAGCTTTTTTATAGGAATTGTTAGTTTATTGATAAAACAAGTTTAGGGGTTCAATTTCTGCTGTTGTTTTCTGATATTTGATTATAAAATTTTCAGTTACCATGGCAACAGAAAGCATTATTTCGTATTTTTCGTGAAATTTCTTCTCAAATGATAAAAATTCAAAATGTTGAAACTTTTCTGTAACTACAAAAGATGAGGTTTATTTTTATGACAATTTTAGAGTTAAAAATGCTTACAAAATATAATAATATATGTATTTTTGTTTCCATAGCAACAGTATAAATTCTGAAATTGTAAAAAAATAAAAAAAAATATCAAGTTGTTACGACCAAATCTTCATACATCTTTAATGAATACTTTTAGTTTTCGCACTCTAACTTGAGTAAGGGAGCTATCATTTGATTTTTATGGGGGGGCTAGGATGAAATTTGAAAAAAATAGGCAGGACAGGAGTTTTGAGTAAAAAAAAAAGGCAGGATGAGACACTTGCAAAAAAAAAAAGTCAGGACGACAATTTAGGTAAAAAAAAGTCAGGATAAACTAAAAAAAAAAAGGCAGGACCGAACAGAGTGAAAAATAAAAAAGGCAGGACAGAGATTACAGCTAAAAAAAATGCAGGACAAAATTTTTCATCCTAGCCCCCCCATAAAAATCAAATGGTAGCTCCCTAAAAGTGAATAGAAATTGATGAAATTTTGACACAAGGTTTATGACCACAAAAGGAAGGTTGGGATTGATTTTGGGAGTTTTGGTCCCAACATTTTAGGAATAAGGGGCCAAAAAAGGCCCAAATAAGCGTTTTCTTGGTTTTTCGCACAATAACTTTAGTATAAGTAAATAGAAATCAGTGAAATTTAAACACAAGGTTTATGACCACAAAAGGAAGGTTGGGATTGATTTTGGGAGTTGAGGTCCCAACAGTTTAGGAATTAGGGGCCAAAAAGGGGCCCAAATAAGCATTATTCTTGGTTTTCACACCATAATTTACGTAAATAGAAATCGATGAAATTTAAACACAAGATTTATGACCATAAAAGGAAGGTTGGGTTTGATTTTGGGAGTTTTGGTCCCAACAGTTTAGGAATAAGGGCCCAAAGGGTCCAAAATTGAACTTTGTTTGATTTCATCAAAAATTGAATAATTGGGGTTCTTTGATATGCTAAATCTAACTGTGTATGTAGATTCTTAATTGTTGGTCCCGTTTTCAAATTGGTCTACATTAAAGTTCACAGGGTCCAAAATTAAACTAAATTTGATTTTAACAAAAATTGAATTCTTATGCTTTTTTGATATGCTGAATCTAAACATGTACTTAGATTTTTGTTTATGGGCCCAGTTTTCAAGTTTGTTCAAATCAGGATCCAAAATTATTATATTAAGAATTGTGCAATAGCAAGAAATTTTCAATTGCACAGTATTCAGCAATAGCAAGAAATCTTCAATTGCACAGTATTGTGCAATAGCAAGAAATTTTCAATTGCACAGTATTGCGCAATAGCAAGAAATCTTCAATTGCACAGTATTGTGCAATAGTAAATATTTTCAATTGCACAGTATTGCGCAATAGCCAGAAATATCTAATTGCACAATATTGTGCAATAGCAAGAAATTTTCAATTGATTGGAGTTATCTTTCTTTGTCCAGAATAGTAATTGAGTCAACTTAAATCATTGTTTTATACAATATACAATGTATATTCACTTTTACTACCAACTGATAAATTAAAACAATCTTTACCATTCAGTGATAACAAGCACCTTTTGTTACATTTTAATATTTTATGATGTATTTAAATGAGTAGTTATTGTTGCAAACTCCATTAGAAATTTGAATTGAGATCAGTTTTGGAAAAAGGGAAAGGGGTGTGTGAAAAAAAGGGGGGGCGGGTTAAATTTTTCTCATTTGCTCAAAGGCAAAAACAAATTTTTAAGTTCATTAGACCACATTCATTCTGTGTCAGAAACCTATGCTGTGTCAACTATTTAATCACAATCCAAATTTAGAGCTGTATCCAGCTTGAATGTTGTGTCCATACTTGCCCCAACCGTCCAGGGTTCAACCTGTGCGGTCGTATAAAGCTGCGCCCTGCGGAGCATCTGGTTGAGTTATCAATTTTTAAAATTTTATTACCAATCAACATTATCCAGTCAGTCTTTTTAGGCAAAATTTTTAGAAAATGGGTGAGGGGTACAAAAAATGATTTTACCAGAAGCATGTACATCCCATATCTCTTTTTTCTTTTCAAATTTCTTAGATATGTATTTTCTCAATCATTTATAACAAAGAAGTTAAAAAAATATGCATTTTGTTCTTCAAACACACAAATTTACAAAATCGACAGCATGGTGAATTTGACTCAAAAAGCATCAAAATATGATAAAACTTTCTTATATTAATACCTACCTATGTATAGTAATTTTAATTTAAACTTATTCAGATTCAGTGGTGGATCCAGCCATTTTAAAGGGGGGGTTCCCCAACACAGAGTAAAGGGTGGATTCTAACTATATGCTCCCATTCAAATGCATTGATCGCCCCCCCCCCCCCCCCCCCCCCCCCCCTGGATCCGCCACTGCAGATTGGTCCTCTTCATCTTAATTGAAAGTATGAACAATGATGAAAAAAAGTTTAATTGTGGATTTGGGTATTTTTTTCATGATAATAGCCCAAAAATAGGTAAAAATTGATGAAAAATGGGAAAATCATGAAAATTTGGTACTTTAAAAGGGCTGTAGCTAAACATTGCTAAAAAAGAAGTGCACCACCATATGATTTATAATGTCTTTACAAGACTTATAAACCCAAAAATCACTCAGAGGTGTGCATCCTTAATTCAATTTAAATATTTTCATAATTTCATTTTATTTCAGCACAATTACACTGTAAGTGGTCAAGTAACATCAAGCCAAGTAAACGTGTGCAATAATCCAAATTTAATTGTACGACAGTCTCCTGATTCATACAGCACACCTGCAGGATCAAATGTATCTACTTTGAAGCAACTCACAGAGTCCCATTGCATAACAACTGAAGAATAAGAAGTCAATTATCCTATGGTAAGTTATCAGAGAGTGTTGGCAGTTTCTTAAAACGTTGGAGATTTGTTTGCCTCACCTACTATAGTAGAGGGAATTATGTTTTCTGGATATTTGTTAATTTGTAATCTTTTTATCTATCTATAGTAGAACTTGTAAACATGAGAATTGTATTGAAAGCAAATGTCAAAATTAATGTTCGTCTTATATTTGTAGGTCAGACCCAGACGTGAATTTCTTGACCGTCATTGTACTTAAACAAGTAGGTGCATCATGGGAAGTGTTAACCAGAAAAGAGGTAAAAATTTCTCTGAATTCAGAAATTATTTCCATGATTTTATTAATGCCAAAACTGCACAGCACCAGGTTTCACAATAATTAAAGCTTTTATTCATATTTTCAGTAGTGATTTTATCTTTATTGCAATCAACATATTTAAATACTGTAAACATAATAATAAATGAAGAAATTTATGTCAAGTTTTTATTATTCATGTTATTGTAAAAATGCTACCATATCAATTTTGACACTATAAAAACTTGCATTCTTAATTTCAACTGGTTTATCTGTAAATTGAAGGTCTGTAGTTATCTGAAGGATTACATTGGTAGCAGACAGTTGTATAATCAGAATGACCCTAGTATCGTGTTCTGTAAAAAAGATGCTCTGGGAAAAGTATTTGGAGTTGATAAGTTTACCTTCACAGAAGCAACGTAAGTATTTATCTATAATTGTATACATTATCACTGAACTAGTATACATATATTTGTTTAGGGGACAGCTGAAGGACTCCTCAGGATGCTGGAGTTTCTCTTTGTATTGAAGACCCATTGGTGGCGTTCCACTGTTGTTGGCTCTATGGGCAAGTTGATGTCTCTTTGACACATTCCCCATTTCCATTCTCAATTTTATGTATATGTATATAATATGCATGTTCTGTACCATTGAGGCCACATTTAAAAGAATGTCTGTTTCCCCTCCCCCGGGTCTACTCTTTGTAAACAAACCAGGCAGGCAGGTAATTTTTTTTTCCATGGTTTGACTTGTCCACTGGAAGCCACTTATCAGTTGTTAGTGCTCAATTTGAGTGTATTTATTTAGATTATCAATCCTTTTGCTTTCAAGCACTATTCAAAATATGCACATTTAGTGCATAAAACTAATGTAGCATTAAAGTGTATATTTACTTCTTTCTGATTTGACAGTTATTAAAGCTTTTATTAATAACATATTTTAAAGTACAGCTATTTTTAGAACCAGGCAGATCTTAAAAAAAGTGATTCATCCAATATTCCAATTCTCAGTTTTTTGTGTATAAATATCTTCACTACAGTATTAAAGATAAGAATATACAAAAAAAAATCACCAACAAATAGTAATACAAATAAAAATAATGATATTAAATCACTAGTTGTTCCTATCATTCCTTTGTAAATTGCACACTATTGAATGATGCTTATTTGGATGAACAACTAAGAACCCAGTATAATTATACACCAAATTGAAGTTTTATAACTTTTCTATGTTTATCATGTAAACATGGTAAAAGTGTGGTTTTTTTTAATAAAAGTGTAGAAAAAGAAATTTGAAAATTTGTTAGTTTGCCTGAAATTATCTCCCTTTTCCCGTAAAATTATGGAGCTCTCTTACTTGAAAACCGTAAAATGTCTATTGTTTATATTCCATATCAACAACTATGGAAGCAGACGTTGAGATGAGATGCAGTTTCTCATGCTTTAGTAATGTAAAATGTGATACATCAATCTTCTATCCCGCTGAAAACGCTGTGATTTTGTAAAAGGAATGCATTAAGGATATAAGAAATCACCTAATTTCTAACAAACTGGGAAAATTTACAAGTTTAAATGAGGGACATTTAATTTGCTTTCAGGCTGGAATATTTTCTGTCATGGGAGAATATTTGGGGTGTCCGAACCACAGGTATTCTCTCGGTATGAAGTGGAGGAGGAGCAGCATATTATGTGGTCATCCTGACCACAAGGGTAAATCCAAGCCTGAATTCGACCGGACAGTCACGCCTCAGATAAGCCACCACCTTTTGAGAACCAGAGGAGTTGTGCTTCCAATAGGATCAGGTAATCATCTCAAGTTTAAAGATAATTAGGAGGCTGTTTGATAACTTAATAAAACTTCAGAACCCAAGCCCTTAATTTGCAGTGTAGTACTGACAATTTTTTTAAAGAGTAATGTGGGACAAATGTGGGGGTAGAGTGAATTAATCTTAATTTTCAGTCTGAACTGTATCATGTCTGTTCGCCCTAATAACACATTTGCCCTGAGTCCGTTTTCTAGAAAATATTAATATTCAGGGCATCGAAGTTGAATAAACTTATTCAGATATTCAGGGGGGGGGGGGGGGGGGGGGAGCTATGCTAAACATGTATTTTAAAAAAAAAAATCTAAGTAAGTTTACATTTTGTCTTGCTAGTACTAGTGGCTACATGTATGCAATTTTTTAAAGTCTGAACATGAAAGTAATATATTGTCAATATAGAACTTCCAAGGTCTGAAGAACCATATTTTTTGTCTGTATTATATCATTTAAACCAACCATTTTTGGAGTAATTTAGGTGCCTTTCAAACCATATGTGTACACCATGTACACATTTACTCCAAAAATGGTTGTTTTTTATGATATAATACAATGTAATACAGACAAAAATATGGTACAGGGTCTACTGAAATGTCTGCTTTTCTTGAATAGAACTATATATACAGTTGGGACAAAATTTAAGATGTGGTCTTCTGTGACATGTCATACATTTATGAATGTGCCAAAATTTAAACTTCAATCCCTGCATACAAGTGTTACTGTAAAAAATTTAGAAAACAATCAAAACTTATGAATGCAACAATGATTTCCCCATATACATGTTTATTATTTATATATTTCTTGACAATCTGTTCATTGCATGATTTGGTTTTTCACAGAATAAAACAATTGTAGTAATAAAATTATATTATCCCTAGGCCCATAGACATGATACACTTATTAAATTTAAAATAAAATGTACAAAATTTTAAAATTTATCACACACATTTGTACTTTTTTTATAAATTCAAAAATTAGCTTGAAAGTGCAAGTATCAAAATTATTTCTTTTTTTTATATAGGTTTGTGCAGAAATTGCAGACAGATTGTTACCAGAGAAATGGAAGAATCTTATCTGGCCAAATTTTGAGGTTCAACTTAAATGTGTACATGTATTATATAATCAAAGCAATACACCTTATCACTATTTATCTGCCATTACTGCAAAAATTCCAGTAAAATTTAAACGTCTGACATGATAGATAATATATCTGACACCACAATGGAAAAGTTATTGTTGTATTATCTCATAAGTTTAAGCAAAAGAGGTTTTTTGGTCAAGGGGAACAGATTTCCAAATACTGATATGGTGTATATATATACATGTAAATGCATACCAAAAAAAACCAAAACAATCAAAACATTTTATTTGTATTGACACAAAACATTTTTTTTTAATTTTAAACAACAGGCCTGAAGGTTATAAATTGTAGACATTCTGCAGAGAACTAAACGCAACCTTCAAAAATGAGCAAATCCCATACCACGGGGGGGTCTCTTCCTATATAAAGGTATATACATATGTGCTGCTGGAATGGGTCCCTTTTTTGATCCGTCAAATATATCAATGGGGTGCAATTTTACCGAGGAAATATATCAATAGGTAGTAATTGACCGATTGTGATATATCAATGGGTCATAAATTTCAGTTTGTTGTGCAACGATCTTCACTGAATTTCCCAAACTCTTTGTCATTAAAATTTCCACATCTGCTGAAACTTATTTACACAAGTTTTGATATTGATTAAATTTAATTACACTGTCACAATTAATAATCTTCAGTAAATTACCCAGTAGATATTGAACCTTTTGCACTAGTTGCGTCACATGAGTTGCGTAACACATCGATTTATTTGCACTTAATTTGTTGCGTCTATTCTCATTGACATTGTGTGTCTTGCTTAATCACTTTTAATTTGTTGAAAGAATTTGTCATTATTTGATTGCCAAAATGAAAGACATACGAGGCATTGACAGAGGGAAATGTTTAAATTGTCATGAATGTGAGGAATTTACTGGAACTTTAAGATGTGATTATTGTGACTATGTAGCTGCAAAACACATTCGATAACAAGAGGAGGAAGCTATAACGGGAGATGAATCAAACAAACATTTCAAATTGGACACTTTGGAACATAGTGGTCATAGTGATGTAGGATTAACATCACTGATGAGTGGGTTCGAGAATTTATAAGAAAACTGCATAGAAGAAGTTTCAAATGGTATGTGCAAACTTAATTTCAACCAAGTGTTGTATTTTTATTTGTTCGTCCATAATAAACAACGTTTCACGTTTAGGGGACGACCTTTTGATATTCACTTTATGCCAATCCAAAGTTATTTATTTTTCACCGCGTAACTGTTTATTTTCAGCTTTTGCCAGGACAAGTTATTTATTTTCAAAACCTGTTATTAATTTTCAAAATCCTGCCTGATGAGTTATTTATTTTCACTTGATGCTTAACCAGTTTATTTATTTTTCACGGCTTCGCTGCTCAACCATTTATTTCAGCTTTTGCCAGGACAGGTTATTTATTTTCAAAATCCTCCTCCCCCTCCTTGGCAATATATCAATTACAATTTAAATATTTCCATTAAATATGATGTTTTGTAAAGAAAAGACTTTTGAACTAATTTATTTATGTGATATTTGGTTAAATTTTGCAAGATTGATGAAATGTGAAACCATTTTTAAAAAAACTATGTTTACATAATATAAACATTAACTGACCCTTTTAAAGTCTGACAATTGTAACATAATCTGATGAAGACTGTGTAAAAGACTGTCAATATAAAGATTAAAATAAGACTGTACATGTCTGGTGTTCAGAAGTCAGTTTCACAAAAAAACTTAAGACTAAGATTGATCATAAGTATACTGACTTGTTCATGACTTACGATCAACTGTAGTCGTAAGATTTTTTGTGAAAATGACTGCAGAATCTTATTATATATCAAAAATATACAATTCCTTGATTTCATTTTAATAAAAAGAATGAAGTCATTTAAAATGATATAACCAATTGTTTTCAACCAATTGTTCAGAGAACAATTGATGGTGGTGGTCTTTCCCCATTGGTTAGTTGGTTGGTTATTTTGCAAAAATCATTATTTTTATTGATTGATCGGCAATCTGTCACACAGATAAATGGGGGCCAGTATTACACATTGTACTTGGTAAATTGATTGATAGGCAATCTGTAACACAGATAAATGGAGCCCGTATTACAGTGTACTTGATAAATAAATTTCTAATCATGATTAAATGATTACTCTGAATCATGATTTGATTGATTAGATCTTCATGAAGATCGATTGAATGGTAATTAATAGTAAAACTCGATTGATTGATCGGCAATCTGTAAAACGTCAATGGGGCCCGTATTACACAGTGTACTTGATTGATTGATTACATGGTCATTTTGAATCAAGATTTGACTGATTAGATCTTTATGAAGATCGATTGATTGGTAATACATGGTAAAACTCGATCGATTGACTGGCAATCTGTAAAACGGCAATGTGGCCCGTATTACACAATGTACTCGGTTGATTGATGCCTGAACATGCATGGTTGATTACATTGTTATTTTGAATCATGATTTGATTGATAAGATCTTCGTGAAGATCGATTGATTGGTAATATATGGTAAAACTCGAGCGAGCGACTCCGTCCGTCAGTCCGTCCCATGAACTTTGTATATATGAAGTGTGATTATAATAAAGACACCGACCTACTGTCTGCCGATACTTCCATTTAAATCAAGAGAGGAAGTATTCTTAGCACGACACAGCGTGCATTATTGTTACTATTTAAGTGTTTATAAATAATGCATTTTATTTCTTTTGCAGTTAATGATAGCATTTTCCATGATGGGATTTCAAGATTGGAGAGTCTTATTAGTGAACTACAGAAAGAAGAAAATGAAAAATTCAATGTAAGCTGTAAATTTAAAGTTGTTGAGGAAGATGGAAAATCTATGTTTTCTTGCTCTCTTTGCAACAAAAATTACAAGTTGGGAGATTTTGGAAAGAAAATCCAAAATGTTAAATTTCATGCCAGTTCAAGGGGACATTTGGCAAATGTTTATGGCAGATTTTACAATAAGAAGGAATTATTGTTTTTTTGTATCCATCAAAAAAGCAATTGCTGAAACTGTGAAACAGACTGTGTAATGGAGTAATGCATTATGTTATTGAATAAAATGTGTCTTTCTGAGTAAATAAAAATAAAAATTACTCTGTGTTTGTGTTTTTTGTTAGAATTAGAGGGTTTTCAATTTCAAAATATTGGACATGGAATAGACATCATGACCTACTTTACTGACATCCAGCTTATTTGGAGTGGAATTTTGAAGTATTATTTATAAGTGGAGCCTAATAACATGGACTTATATTTTAATAAAAAGTCTTCTTTTGTGTTTTAATCATAACTTTAAGGCAGATTTTTATTGGTAAAGGCTAAAAAAGGTAATTTAATCATATTGTTGCTAACGTCACGACTTTTCCGTCCATTGTGGTATGTCACGATCGCAATTTTCTTGTTGGTTCTCAGACAGCCTATTGTAGTTATTTTTATCCCGGGTTTTATAAATAATTGAAAATAGCAATCATATTAAATTTGGATGACGTAAGGGGGTCAAAGGACTTGAGGAATCAATATCATTGGCTGTTTTATTTTTTGCGAACGTTACTGCTCGAGGTTTCCGTCCAAATCAGTGTCACGTGAGCAACATATATTTAGATCTGTAACTCTCCTGTATAGGAGTTACGATATCGCCCTTTGCAGAAATAGATTCAGAGTCAGTTCCTTCACATGATGGGGAAGCAAAGAAGGTAAGTTGTATGTAATATCGTTACAAGAGGACCTTAAATGTATTCCGTCCATCAAAAAGACGTTCGCAACAAAACGTAATGTCATGATAGTAGATGTTGCTAATGTTACTATTACGAATTGGTTTCTTGTGTATTCATTTGATATAAAGTACACCTGCAAATGACATTCTGTATATTTAGAAATTCTAAACCAGACTGTACAATTTTATTACTTCAGGCATATATTAAACATCACTGTGTGCATACATTTTAACTTTTAAAGATGTTGTTGCTCATGTGACATGTCCAAATGTCGCTAACGTTACTAATTTTTTGGTTTCTTGTGTATTCATTTGATATAAAGTACACCTGCAAATGACATTCTGTATATTTAGAAATTCTAGACCAGACTGTACAATTTTATTACTTCAGGCATATATTAAACATCACTGTGTGCATACATTTTAACTTTTAAAGATGTTGTTGCTCATGTGACATGTCCAAATGTCGCTAACGTTACTCATTTTTGTCTCCGTCACGTTAGCAACATGAAAGTAGGAGACAGAACACAATACTGTAAAATCTGCCTTATGCAGTTGGGATGAACAAGGAATTTTTCTGCTTAATCGAAAGAATGCACATTGTCGCTGCTGCAAAATTGACATAAACTTGGGATGCAGAGGAAATCCTGTCCAGAGAGCCAGGGAACATGCAAACAGCAGAGACCATAAGGAACGACAGGCTAAGTTTCAGACTAACAAAACTAGAGACATTGCAAGCTTTTTCATTAAAGGTAACTTGAATGAAGAGAAAACCAGTTGACTAGATGTGACAAAGTGTCAAGGATATTATTTAAATAATACAACATATCTCATGGCATCAGGAGAGGAACAGTCTTTCAATGTTAAATTATTAATCAATGATGTTAAAGTAGGAGAAGACGACAGCAAAACAAGCTGGTATCCTTTGCCGTTTGTAACTGTTAATTTAAAGAAACATACAACAGAATTTAAAGGAACATTTAAGCATGTTAAATGTACTGGTTATGTGATGAAAGAAGGAAACATATGTGAGCTGTGCAAAGGTATACCTACTTTGCCATCCTTCAAAAAGAGGTTACTCTTACGTACTCTCAACGTAAATGATGGGAACAGGGACTTAACAAAGGTTCGTTTTGATTACATGACTAAAACAGAACAACTTAATTTACTTCAAAAGAAATCTGAAGAACTTAAAAAGTGTCGTTCAGATGCATTTTTTCTTAAAACAAACACATTTGATTAAAATTACGTACAAGAACACTTAGAGAGAAATTGACAGAATTTAGTTCAAGAGGTGACATTAAGGCAATTTACCATAAGCTAGTAAAAGCTGAGGAAAAGGGAATTTTGGACAACAAAAATGTTTTCCTTGAAACAATTGAATCGATTGCCAACAATTTCCATGTGCAAGGACCGCACGGGAAACGATATAAGTCTAGTACACGAAAAATTTTCAAAGCGCTGTTAATCATGGGAGGTCCGAAACTGGCAAACTTTGTTGCAATTAACTTGGAAGGGCCAAATCTGAATACCATGTATCGATGGCGGAAATTGCCCACTTTGAAATGGCTCCTGGAATACAAGAAAAAAACTTTGTTTACTATTCAAAACTAGTAAAGGGTATTATGGAAATTTACAAAATACCACGAACTCCTGTTTTAGCGGCAGAAGATGAGACAGCTATTGTTGGTACTGTTATGTATCACCAAGATAGAGATGAACTTTTGGGGTTTTGTGGACCTAAAGACAACCACAAATGCATGGAGAATAATCACATAAAAGTTGGCAACGACCGTGATGCTTATGACCGTGTAAATGCATTTGACAAGAACATTATTGGTAAATATGCAAGAGTTATATTACTTAATCCTTTGCATGAAAAGATTCCACATTTAGTAGCATTACTTATGCCAACATGCAACCAATTCACTCATCATACTGTATACCATCAGTGGCAAAAGGTACAAAATTTGTATGAGCTACATCTGGAACATGAATTAGGACCGCTTATAGGTAATAGTTCTGATGGTGACAGTAGGCGAAGAAAACTGCATTTACAACTCATGACATGTACCGCAGGAGACAGATTCAGACCTATTGGATGACATCTTGGTTTCATATTTTCAGCTAGGAAAGAAGTGGTTGAAAATGGTTATGTAATAAGAGAAATTGGAGATCAAGACGTAATACATAACCATAAGAAAATCATAAATCACCTTGATCATACATCAAGAATGCTACATATTGGACCAGATTTGCTTGTACATATGAACCAAATTGAGCTGGTTATGAGATCATTCCCTGTTTTAGTGCACGGGTTGACACGAGATCATGTACGGAGAGATCGTGATCGTCAAAACTGGAAAGTAGCACAGGAGTTATCATTTCCGAGGGTGCAAGATTGTCTCAATGATCTAATTAATGGAAGTGACGACCGTGCTCCTATTCCTTCAGTCAAAGGAACTAAGGCCTTTCTTTATGTGGTACATCAGTATGTTGACATTTTCTTCAGTCCGAAAGCTTCGCTTGCTGAACGTATCTCTCTCGCAGGATTTGTCACACATTTTCTAGGAATTTGGCGGAATTATGTTTACCTTAATCAAGCACTTACTCTGACCTCCAATTTTTTGTCCCGAGAAACATATTGCGACATATTTATTTCAGTTCACTTTGCAGTAATGCTTATTTGCTTCTACAGAGATAATTTTCCAAACAGCCAATGCTTACTCCATCTAACAGGGTCAGATTGTTGCGAAGACTTCTTTTCAAAGAATGGCCAGTTTGTAGGCAACCATCATGTGTATCCATATGGTCAAATGTATCGCAATGTAAGCCATATGATTTGACTAAGTCAGATTGAAGCTAATGATAATGCCCCAAAGTTTGCCAAAGCCCACATTAAGCAGGAGAATGTATGGAAAAGTCAGTATCCTGGAGGAGTAACATGTTCCTTGAGAGACTACCCTGCTTTAGGCGAAGAAATTTCTGCATGGAAAATTGGAATACGTCGTGCCCGAGATCTTGCAAAGGAACTTGGAATAATTCCACGTGACCTCAACATAGATTTAGGGTTTGATGATGACGACGGAGTGATGACGACGGGGATGATGATGATGGGGATGATGATGATGGGGATGATGACGACGATACTGATGACAATTATGGATGGTTTTATAAACCCTTTGATAATTGTAACCATGATAAACTGTTTAAAAATCTATCAGGGGATACATGTAACAACAACAATCACGATTCTGATGAATATTGTGATGACGACGATTTGGATCCATGTATTGCTACGGATGAAACTCAGGAAATACATGATAGTAGTGATGATAGTCAAGATGAGAACTCTACATATACGCCAATGAGTAAGTACATTATGTTCAAAACAGTCTATTGACTTAAGGCACCTGAAAACACGTGTGCCTGAAAGTATATATGACAGACTATGGTCATAATTCTTTTAAAAGTATTCTTCAGGTTCTAAATTGTAAGATCGAACTATTTTTAGACAAATTTTGCGATCAATATGTCATCATACATGAAACAATTTTTAGTCACTTGTTTCCAATAACAATAATTTATAGTTCTACATGTTCTTTAAACAATAGTTTGTTCTGTGGAATTAATTATGCATAGGTGTTAAAATGATTTCTTGCCTTTTGACAAAAAGAACAAATACAAGTTAATAAACATATAAAAATATATTATTTATATAAAACATTTTTTGAAATCCGTAGTCAAGAGATTTGTCAACACGACCTCAGTTCCATTGAATGTTTAAAAAAAAACAGACTATTATAGCATAGGTTTAAATTGCACAAGTTTATTCATTACATAATGTGAATACAAAATGTAGATGTCTTAGAAATTCACGAAAATGGAAATGTCTAAGAAGAAAAAATCGTGACATGGAACAACACCTTAATATCATTGTTGATTGTCATTTTTTTAATATTATTCGATATTCTATTTTTTTGATTGGATACTTGTTAAAACAATAAAAGCAAACACAACTACAAATGTATTGTTTTATCCAAAAATCAAAGCTTCTTAATATAAAACAGAGATGATTTTTTTTACTTGTATCTAATGTAACCTTTATCAATGTATTTCAGACATTTTTGAACCAACAAGTTCAGAATTCATGGAAATGCATGAATGTATAGATGTAGCAATCGACAATTTTGAAGAACACTCTGACCAGAATAGCGTTAATATTGATGACAGTATACCGAGCTCTTTACAGAAACGGTAATTTGATATATTTAATATATATATATTCAGGAATTCTAAGGCGATAGTGATTTACCGTGTCATGGGAAATGCATTTTCTCTCTCTCATAAAACCTGTACACATGTAATGTACGCATTATTTATCTATGTCACAGTTGTTCTTTGTGGTGAATGTTACTGATATGTCTGTTTTTTAGTCTACAGTGGTGTGATGTATGTGTTATTTTTTACACTTGCCATACATGCGGGAGGTTTGACTGGCCATAAAACCAGGTTAAATCGACCATTATTTTCCGGAATAATGTCCTGTGCCAAGTCATGAATTGGCAACTGTAAATCAGACAGTCCGTTTCTGTGTTTTGGTGTTAGGCTTTGTGTAATTATGTGTTTGCTGTTTTCTTGTGGTTGGTTGTTTCCCTCGGTTTTGGTGTGTTTCACGGATTGTTCACTTTTTATCGTATTATGACTTTGTGAACAGCGGTATACTACTGTTGCTTATATTTATTTATGTTTGAGTACGCTGAATTAATTAAGAAGAAAGATAACCTTTACTGTAACAAACACTGAGGAAATAAGACATTAAAAGAAGTTACATGAGGCTCGCACAACGTTATCAAAGGACTCAGAATCAACCAATCAAATTATTGCCAGGTGTGATTCTGTCACCAGCTATGCTTGAATCACCCCCATCAGTACCCGAAAATGTGTGTTGCTAGCCAGTGCTATATGCACAAAAAACAAACCCAATAAGTAAAAACATCTTTATATTATATAAATGTTATAGTTAAGCATGGGAATTATGATAAGATTCTTCACATACTTTTACTGAATACAACCATGACAACTATTAATGAAAGATGTACAAAAGATCACTTAATTCAGAGACAATTAATATTTTTTAGACAAAGAATAGACGCAACACTTCTGGTTCCACATGTTCCAGAACATGGCATCCAACATAAGACAACTCTTGTAAAACTTCTAAATGAAGACCCAAATTTATCAAAAGACAGGTATGCAGTTAATTCTTACAGATACATTAATTTTTGTCAGATATCTTTCATGCCCTTAAATATAAGCCATACAAAAAGGCAGTGGCTATTTATCAAAATATCTAATTATAGCAGGCAAAATAGCATATTTCTAAAGCAATCTTCCTTTTAAGAAAAATCAAAAACAAAACCAATGCAGATTGTCTTAGAATTTAAAAAATAATTTTACAAATTCACTCATATACAATGTATAAGTCGTTATACACAAAGAACTGACAAAGCGGAAAAATAAGAAATTTTAATCATAGCCGGCAAAATAGCACGATGCCGGCAAAAATGTCAGCTGCCTACAAAAAGATTGATGAGGGGTCCTTGCAGTGGGTCATTGATGCATACACCTTTTAAAAAAAACCAATGGAATAATCGATTTGTTTTTAAAATACATACGGAAATGACTTACAAATTTATAATAACATTTTCCTGTGGTCGCAATGCAAAACATATGAATAAAGGCGGGTAGAGAGCAAGGAGGTGAACTGTGGTTTATTTTAATCAATAGTACAGAGTAAAGCGATGCTTGGGGCTGTCTTGATTTGATTTGTGAGAATCATGACAACCGAAACATTGAAGGTCATGCTCTGACCTATAATTGCATACATTAAATAACTTGGGTCTTGGACGGAGAGGTGTCTCATTTGGTCATTGGCAACATAGCATATCTAATGTTTTGGCCTTCTTTTACTTTAAGGGTCCCTATACTTTAGAGTTAAGGAGCATTCGTGGTTATGGTTAGGTTAGGGGTTGTTTTAGGTTAGGGTTAGGGCTAGTGTTAGGTTTAAGTATGGGTTACGGCAAGGTTTGAGGTTTGAGGTTAAGAATAGTTTTGTAGAGTTCTTTATGGGTTGGGATCCCTAAAGTAAAAGAAGGCCAATATTTTTTATGTATAAACCCTCTTTCATGGCATCATGCGTATGAATTCCTACATGCATAGGACAACTAGTTTTTTAAATATTTATGAAATATTTAATTTAGGCAAATTTTAGGTGCATTTGAAACTTAAAAAAAGCCTCCAAAAATGGATTTAATTTCGAAAATTGACGATTTATATTTGTTACAGGTTAGTGCGTGTACGACAGGCTGCCTTACCAAATATGGCCAAATCGGCACAATTAGGAACAGACAACGGCATTAATCTTTTTGAGGACTTCGCCTATGTTGATAGGACAGCAAAGACTTTTCAAATTGGACGCATCCAAAGGATGCAAAGAACAATTGTAGCTAAAAACAAAAGGCAGTTGGACATAAAGATACGGTTTCTTTTTCGGCAGACTTTTTAAACGACTTACAAATTACATTTTCAAAGTACGAGAGGATAAGTGAAGACACGTACAAGATTAACATATTTGAAATAGTCTCAATAACAGCCTCTGATATCATATGCCATGTCAATTTAACATTTCAATCTGGTGTATTAATTCTTTCTGCAGAAGAATTATCTGTTATTGAGCAATCAGTCGAAAAGTTAATGAACACAAACCATGGTAAAACAAAAGAAGGTAGAGCTACAGGACAGAAGAGATCAGTTTCACATCAACATGCATTTCAGGACTTTGACGGGAGATTTGCTGAAGTTGTTATCCCGTCACATTCTGAATCGGACAATCGCCGAAGTTCAAGGATACAGAAGCAAATCCACTACATTACATAGGTGCAAAACCACCAAAGAGTTTTCTATTACTTATAAATAAGAAGATGTGGTATGAGTGTCAATGAGACAACTCTCCATGCAAGTCACAATGTATAAAAAGTTAACAGTTATAGGTCAAAGTACGGCCTTCAACACGGAACTTCTATAACTGTTTGTTAAATTAAATTTTTCAAAAAATTGTGCAGAATTTGCTTAACTTTTCAACTGATTGCTCATAGAGCAAAAAAAAATTCATTAAATACAGGTTTATTTCCTCAAAACTGCGTGTTTTTGGCTCATAATTATAACCAGCTGTGAAGTCATATTGTTTGTGCTATTGCACCTTCAAAACAGTGTTTTTACTTGTTATTGTTTGAAAAGTTCAATGTTTCATATAAATTAAAGTGTATTGTATACTGTAAATTCAGAAATTAATGCGAGGTTTTTATTATTGCGAAAAATGCGACTGAGTTGTAAACGCAATAATTTAAACTCGCATTTTGAAATATTTTATATGAATTTAACAAGATTTTTCTCAAAATCGTAAAAATTAAAATCGCATTTAATTCTAAAATGACAAAATCGCAATAATAAATGCACGCAATAGTTTCTGAATTTACAGTAATTGAAAAGTGTTTTTGATGTATAATAAGATTGTATATGCATATAGGTACTATTTGAGCTGATAAATATATGAATGGGTTATGATTTCGCTGTGAAATATATGTATAGGTAGGGATTTCACAATTATTCAATATATGAATGGGGGGTGTTTTTAAAATCCCAGCTGCACACCTGTACCCAAAATCCCATGTTGAGACCCCCCGTGTCCCATACAGCAAAGTCAGATATAAAAAGCCGTGAAATCACAAATGTAAAACCATTCATACTAGAAAAATAAGGGCCTATAATTAGGGTAAAATTTCTTTTTTTAAGGAAAACCAATATATGTTACACAGCAACATATATCAACCACTTAATTACAGGCTCCTGACTTGGGACAGGCACATAACTTCAGAATGAGTCAAAATTAAAAATGTTAGCAGGATCCCAACCTTACTTCTAACCCGGGACCAGTTTTACATTACATGTTTATAAAATCATGCTTTTTTCATGACAATAAAATATAATGTCAGGACTAGTATACATGTAAGTAACATGTACATGTATTACATTTTAACAATGAACAAAAGTTATTCTGAGACCTGTCAAACATTGTCAAAAGGAGTTGCACATTAGACGGATATATTGATTTTAGTGATCAGCTTGTTATGATATTGATTTAATGTAAACATTTCTTCAAATATTTTATGATTGTAGGTTTTTATGCCCTGACAAAGGGCATTATATTTTTTTGTCTGTCCGTTCATCTGTCTGTCCATTGGTCTGTTTGTCTGTCTTCAGGTTACAGTTTCAGGTCAAAGAAGTTTTTGATAAAGTACATTTAATCAACTTAAAATTTAGTACCAATCTTGCCTAAGATATGATATTTTAATCTCAATGCCAAATTGTCCACTGAACATAGTAATTGATAGTGCAATTGGGGCTCATGTGATCTATGGACATATTCTTGTTTTTCTAGTTATTTTCAATGTTTGTAAGGCCTTGAAGAATATTTTTTCTATTTTATTTTTCAGATATTTGTAGCACCAAGTAGAGCAGATCCTGTAGAAGAAAATAAAGACTTCAAGCCAGATAGCTTATTAAAGGTATAAACCTTCATTATTGTACACACTACTATGTTGCCAAAATATGTAAAACTTCTCTGGTCTACAAACAAATTTATTTCAAACTTTTTGTAGATGATGCACTTAAAACTTTTTTATTATCATGATTACATGTATATTCATGTAGATATGAGAAGATGACTGATATGGTATAAGTCCCAATGAGACAACTTTTCCTCCTAGTCATAATTTATTATACCGTTGCGGAGGGTATAATGTTTTTGACCCGTCAGTCCGTCCGTCAGTCCTGTTTCTTGTCATCGCAACTCCTCTCAAACCACACAACAGAATTTCACGAAACCTTTTCAGATGAAAAGGACATACTATGTAGTTGTGCATATTGACAGGAAATTGCGATTCAATTTTTTTTATAAGAGTTACGCCCCTTTGAACTTATTTGCTTAATGTACTACTGCAACAGTTTGTCATCGCAACTCCTCTGAAACTACACAACAGAATTTCACGAAACCTTTTTAGATAATAAGGACATACTATGTAGATGTGCATATCGACAGGAAATTACGATTCAATTTTTTTTCTAGGAGTTACCCCCCTTTGAACTTATTTACTTTATTGTACTACTGCAACAGTTTGTCATCGCAACTCCTCTGAAACTACACAACAGAATTTCATGAAACCTTTTAAGATAATAAGGACATACTATGTAGATGTGCATATCGACAGGAAATTACGATTCAATTTTTTTTCTAGGAGTTACATCTCTTTGAACTTATTTGCTTTAAGGTACTATTTCAACAGTTTGTCATCTCAACTCCTCTGAAACCACACAACAGAATTTCATGAACATTTGTAGATAATAAGGACATACTATGTAGATGTGCATATCAACAGGAAATTACGATTCAATTTTTTTTTCTAGGATTTACGCCCCTTTGAACTTATTTGCTTCAATATACTTCTGCAACAGTTTGTCATCTCAACTCCTCTGAAACCACACAACAGAATTTCATGAAATTTTGTAGATAATAAGGACATACTATGTTGATGTGCATATATATTGACAGGAAATTATTATTCAATATTTTTTCTTATACAATTTTTTTTTTCTTACACTTATTTAATTTCTCCAATGACAATGTGGGGACGTGGGGTATGTGAGCGTGCTCACTAAGGTTCTTTGATTATGTCAAAAGGAAACATTTACAGGTCAATAATCTTCGAAAATATTAGGCAATGATGTCATTTATCCTCCTTCCTATAGTCGTCTGCTCAGTTGCTCCGAAATTCTATTAATATCACAGCTTTAACATCATCAAGTGCAAACAAACATTCATTACCGCTTGCTATAAAGTAAAAAAACATTAATATCTATGTACATGCATGCAGAAGAGTATCTTAAGAATGTAAGTATCTTTGCAATCTCAAGGAACTATAACTCTGCATGGATGATTACAGATTTTTTGCAGGAAGATACAAATGCCTACCCAAATCCATTCTATTAGAAAAATTGAAATTATATATATATATATATTTGTACACACACATGGCTGCTCCCCAATACGCCAGCGTAAAGTGGCTTTTATCATCCACGCACGAGAGACTCACTCTCAGGAATAGAGATGTGATTTTTTTTCTAAGACAAGTACTTTTTGGACAATCCACAAGAACTTGGGTCATCCAATGTTCAGTACTTCAGTACTTTGATTATTAATTTGTTGCTGCACTCAATCACTAAAAAGGTTCACATTCAATGTGGCTAACGGCTGATATTTTACGATATCAATGTGTAAACCCAATACTATGTACGTAATAGTACAGCAGCATACATACATACCGTATATATATATATATATATATATATATATACAGCTTAGTAACTATCACAATATTTTGCATGATTAAAAGTAGTTTTGCAAACTGTTTTTTTATACCCCCGCTTTAAAAAGGGGGGGTATACTATTTTACCTCTGTCTGTCCGTCCGTCAGTCCGTCCATCCGTCAGTCCGTCCCATGAAACTTTCGTCACATTTTTCTCAGGAACTACACATCCACCCTTTCTGTAATTTGGTATCAACAATTATATATGTCAGCCATACCGTGTGATGCGTTTTCAGATTCATCACTTGACAACTTCCTGTTTACCGAACACTTGTATGATTTTACACATGATAGCCAAGTTGAAAATTTTCGTCACATTTTTCTCAGGAACTACAATACAATACAAGGATTTCTGAAATTTGGTTTCAGGGTTTATCTAAGTCAGCTATACCGTGTGATGCGTTTTCAGATTGATCACTTGATAACTTCCTGTTTACCGAACACTTGTATGATTTTACACATGATAGCCAAGTTGAAAATTTTCGTCACATTTTTCTCAGGAACTACACATCCACCCTTTCTGTAATTTGGTATCAACATTTATATATGTCAGCCATACCGTGTGATGCGTTTTCAGATTCATCACTTGACAACTTCCTGTTTACCGAACACTTGTATGATTTTACACATGATAGCCAAGTTGAAAATTTTCGTCACATTTTGCTCAGGAACTACAATACAATACAAGGATTATCAAAGTCAGCTATACCGTGTGATGCGTTTTCAGATTGATCACTTGACAACTTCCTGTTTACCAAACACTTGTATGATTTTACACATGATAGCCAAGTTGAAAATTTTCGTCACATTTTTCTCAGGAACTACACATCCACCCTTTCTGTCATTTATATATGTCAGCCATACCGTGTGATGCGTTTTCAGATTGATCACTAGACAACTTCCTGTTTACCGAACACTTGTCAGTGATGTCACTAAGTTTTGAAGAAGCAGGCTGAATTTCTAAAATAGGCGGCAAGTACATGCGGACGGCGAAGCCGTTCGCGTCGACGAGCTTGCTCGTCGCTACTACGGCGGGGGGTCTGGGGCCCGCTCAAGGGCCCCAGGATTTTTTTTTAAAATGGTGCAAAATCCTGCATTCTGGGGGTGTCCTAGACCCTTATTCAGACCTCTGAAAACATCATTTTTTACTGAAGATAATGTAAATGATTAACTAAAATTAGCAACATGATGGGTAAATTTTCTGTACATGTGATCACATCATTGATCATCTTGATGGACCAATATACATTTTTGTGCATTTTCCTGCAGGTTGACTGCTAGTAAATATTTTTGAACTGAAAGAATCCAAAAATCTTAGTTTGAATAGAAACATATTGTCTCTGGTTTGAATTATCACTTGAATAATTTAGTTTTAAATGAAAATTGTAATTGTAACATTGAGAACATTATGTTTTAATTTTATATTAAAAAAGTGTTGGTTTTGTTTTTACAAAATTAAAAACAATATTCACTGACTAGTAGTCAGCTGGAGCTTCGATTTCAAAGTTAAAACTGTTACAGAGGTGCTATATTTTATAAAATCGTATGCTATCCCAAGGACGTATAACTAACATAATATACGTCCTTGGCTATCCCCAAAAAGATTTGAAAATTTAGACTAAAATTCCTGCATTCTGAGCATACCTGAGAGTGATTTAGATGCTTGGGAAAATGTTAATTTTGTCTTATTTTTGTTGTTGACTTCAATCACATTGATTTTTTTTTAAAATGAGAATCCGTAGTCCTGGCAAGGCTAATCTATATTATATTTTTTTCTGGGAAGGTGTCTTTTATAAGACAACTAAGGAAGTCTGTTCTTGAATATATGTAAATAATACACAGGCAAGTGCCTGTGAAATAATAGGTGAAATATTATAATTTTATTTCAAAAATAATCGAATTTATTAAATATCTTGACTGATTTATTTGCGTACGTACTTAGTGACAAATGACCCCCTTTTTTCTCATATAAGACTTGTACACGTATTTCAAACATGTTGTCAAGCTATGTCGTTTTATTTTCTCTTATTTGTTAACTGTTCAGTAATCAGAAAACTAAAATCCTTTTGAACTATAAAAGATATTTTTAAAAATTATTTGTGGTCGACAATATTCTACTTTCGTTATTGACCTTCATTCTCTGGACACCACGTGGTCGTGGGCTTTGAAATGTGAACTTCAAAAGGTGCTGTTTTTCAGATTCTTGACAACATTATATATATTATACTTTCTTTTATTTGACTGATATATTAATTTCCATAACATGCTATTGTCATCTTTGGCTTATTCCTTCTCTTGAAGCAAAAACCAAACAGGGTCATAATGTCCATCGGAACGTCTCTCTTTTTATCCTTGCAAACATTACAATACTTACCGACTTTAAATAGACGACCAATCAGCGGACTGCATTTACGTGAACTATATTTAGTCAAAGTTAAACACTGATTTACATCCTTGTTTATCGCGACTTTA
This sequence comes from Mytilus edulis, assembly GCF_963676685.1. Lineage (NCBI taxonomy): Eukaryota > Metazoa > Mollusca > Bivalvia > Mytilida > Mytilidae > Mytilus > Mytilus edulis. The sequence goes on from NC_092356.1 coordinate 59,180,808, forward strand.
ATCGTGGAAGCTGATGCATTGAACAATTATTTTTTAATATTAACCTGATTATCTTTTTTATCTTATTAATTTTTTTTACTCATGCAAAAATAGCCGGCGGGAAAAGGACAATAACCGGCGAAAATCGCCGGCTGCCGGCTTCTAACGACATCACTGCTTGTATGATTTTACACATGACAGCCAAGTTGAAAATTTTCGTCACATTTTTCTCAGGAACTACAATACAAGGATTTCTGAAATTTGGTTTCAGGATTTATATAAGTCAGCTATACCGTGTGATGCGTTTTCAGATTCATCACTCGACAACTTCCTATTTACCGAACACTTGCATATTTTTACACTATTAATATTATCCACTTGCGGCGGGGGTATCATCAGTGAGCAGTAGCTCGCAGTTTCACTTGTTTTTTCAACAAAAAAATAGACGTATTGCCACCAAAATTATAATGACATTTTATTATTTATACACTTCATCAGCTTGCCCCAGCAAGCTTGCTTAATATTCTAGCTGATTCAATCAATAATGATGTATGTCTAATGTTTAGGGATTTTCTTAATTTCATGAATGCAAACATTGAATTTTATCAGAATGAAGAGCCTGTATTGAAAAGACCACGCAGAGAAATTGTCAGTTGTTTTGATACACCAGGACTGTATGAAGTATCATCACAGGTAAATATAGTGTTCCCATACCCAAGTTTGGTGAAAATGTTATTTACATTTCAATATTGTAATGGGGAAAAAATGTCCATGAGACAAAAAACAAATTAAAACATTGAATATATAAGAATATAAAAAAAAAAAGAATACTACACAGTCTACACAGTCAACATCAAGTAAAATAAGACAGGATCTGGGATTCTTAATGAGCCTTCGACTTCAGTCAAAAAAGCAAGACTGAGCGATCCTACATTACAGCGCAGGGCTCACGCTACCAGGCGACTTGGGCGAAGAAGTCGCCTTCCCGACCGTCACTTCGCTTTACCCGACCCCCAAAAGCGAAAACAAGTCGCCCTGTTCTTGACGACAGTCGCTTTCAGTCGCTTCCGTCATCGGACATTTTCAATTTTTACCAAGTTGATGAAACATCAAATTTTTATTGATAATTAAAGAAATTCAGACATAAACGATTCATTATCTTTTGAAAAGAGGTTGAAGCATTGTCTTCGCAGTGTGTAGCAGGTTATTTGATAAAAATACAACTTTTTATCACTTCGTGCATTTCCGCAAGAACCAGTGCTTGTTACTCGAAAACGTACATCAACCTCAATTTCGGTGGCAAAATAAGTTTGTTACTTCATTTAAACGTGATAAAAGTTGCCTCCAGTAAATTTTAATCCATTTATTGCATTAAAAACGTCATGTTCCTTTCCAAATAACTTGTCAAACATTGTTTATTTTTGTAAATTTTCTTGCATTCGTCCGCCATTGACCGATTTCTAATCTCCGGATCTGAACCGGACCAGCTATGACCGAAATCCGTACTTTTACAATAATTACTACGGACGCACGGATGGAACAGCTGACAGAAGAATATTGATCCCAAAGGGAAAAATTACGCATTCCACACGCATTAAGAGACTTTTGGTTACATCTAATTGTTTGGTGTATATAATTCCTTATATTTTTTATGGATTGTTTCAAACTATTGATTAAAGTTGCTTAACTCTGAGACTATTATACTAATATCAATATATTATGGCCCAGCTTAATAACTTTTATATTTTTTTATGAGAAACACTGAATGTCATACACAAGATAATTTTTAATTAAATTGTAATTGATATATTATAATTTCTTTACATTTTTTTAAATATTTTTTTATTTTTTTAGTGCTAGATATTTAGTTGGTAGTTTCTCACAAGCTTAAACAACTTTTAATTTCAAATGTTACTTTAATTGTAATTTTTTTACTCAGATATGAATTGAACAGTATAAAAAGAACATTATTTACATATGGCCCTTTATACTATTGTAAAATCCAAACATTGTATCGCACCGCGCGAATGAGCACTTCTCTTTCAAATCTCACCACTTCTCCCTATCAGTTTCAAAAAGAGAAGTCACTTCTCCCTATAATTCTGAAGTAGTGTGAGCCCTGCAGCGGCGGCGGTGACATCTACAAATATTCACTCTGTGGTTACAGCAAAAGTAGGCGAGACACTGGTTTCCAGGGACCCTTAAATTTTTTTTTTATTAATAATTGGACCACACGACCAATGAAGCCGCATTGAAGGTTTTATACAAATTATTATTTAATAAACTACTGCAAGGCTGGTTTAAATGTGAGTGGACTTAATGACCACTGAGGTTCAAAGAAAATGTGATCAATCATTGCCAGCTAGGCCCTATTGCCACAAAATTAAAAAATAATTCTTAAGTCTGATAAGCTCTTAAAAAATTTGATGAAATCTGATAAGAGATTCGATTAAAAAATTGTTCATCATAAAAGCTTTAAAAAAAGTTTTGGTTTCATAATTAAACAATGAGGAACACTAAAAAAAATATAAATGTTCCTGGCCTACAGCAGGCACATAAATATTTCATGGAGTTCAACTTGATTTGAATATTTTAAAACCTGTCCCTTCATATGTACCAACAACTATTATGTCCATTAAAATGTTTTATTTCTTAGTATTTGAAATGGTTAACAGTTGTCAAAATTTGATAGAAAGCAAAATTGTAAACATTTGTTTTTCAGTCTGAACCATCATTGTCACAAGAATCCAGTTGGAGCCTAACTTCAGATGGTCAAAAGCATCTCAACAGCGGAATACATGTTTTGAATGAGCCACTTCAAAATCTAAGTAGTGGACACATGAGTCCTATCAAATACATACTTCAACAGCCATTGGAATGTGTACAAGATAGTACTAATAGGTATTTTTTAAGAGTTCTTAAACAACAGAGATGTCATTATAGAAACAATTCATGGCATATAAATCATATAATCATTGACTGCATATATTATATTTAAATTTCATACAGAGCAATAGCCAAGGATTAAATAAACATTTATAACAACAGTTTTTTTTAATGGAAAATAACTATACACACAGTCCTGAATTATTTTTACTTGAACAGGGCAAAGAAGATCTATAATTTTCTCATCTGTCCAAGGACAGTTCTTTTTATTTGTATATGCCTGTTTACGTGAAGTATTATAGGGTTATTGCATGAATATTGGGGAATATTGCCCCGAGTAGAATTTTATATTACACGAGCTTGCGAGGGACAATATTCACCAATATTCATGCAATAACCCTTTTATTGTATAGCAATATGATATTTGGAAGTAAAAATTGGTTTAAACTAAGATTTTGTCGTTGATGATGTCATGAATTTTGACGTTTATTGCACTAGTGCAATATTAGAATTTATTGCACGCTAACTTTTGGTTACTTTTTGTGAGAAATATTATATTGCTATGCAATAATATGGTATACTGTTGTCCATCTGTCATCAACATGTCAAAATTACTTAAACCAATTTGCATAACACTTTGGTAAATCGTTTATATCTATTGACGTCAGCTCCCTTTTCCATTTTTATTAACTTTCTATTTTACATTGCCTTGTTATTATTCATTACAAAAGGTGGGATTTTCCACTTTTAGTACAATAACTCAAAAATGTTTGAGCAGTTTTCATGAAACTTTGGTTAATTGTTTAAATTTATTAATGTTGTCTCCCTTTTCATTTTTATTAATTTTAAATTTAAGGTTGCTGAGTTCATGGAGTTGTGGGATTTTATTCATGAAATTGTGGGTAGTTTTCCAATTTTCGACAATAACTCAAAAAGAAGGGCATTAGGTTACACCCTTGTCTAAGTTGATTTCCGTTCTAAAACTTTTGAATGCCTCAACTAAATGGTATGACACTTATACACGATGCTTATCAATGCAAGATCAAGTTTGAATTTTGGTGGTGTCACTTTAACTGTTCTAGAGTTATGCCCCTTTACAAATTCAAAAATTGCTAAATCCTCGTATCCATTCTTGAACTTTATTTTGTCTCAACCAAATCGCACATGCTATGAAACTTATACAAAATGCTTATTACCACAAAATACAGATCAAGATTGAATTTTGGTCATGTCACTTATATTAATCTAGAGTTATGCCCCTTTACAAATGGAAAAACAGGTTTTTTTTACCTGTTCTCTGAGTTAACTAAAATTTGCCTCAACCAAATGTTATGAATACACAATGCTTAGTACCACAAAATATAGATTACAATTTTTTTTTAGCTGTTCCTGAGTTATGCATACAATATGCAAGCAGGGGCATCATCTGTGTCTCATAGACCCATTCCCATTTATTTTGTAATACTAACTCCTTTTTAATTTCAATCGCAGGTATGTAAGAAGAAAAGCCTCAGAAGCAGTTTGTACAGTGCTTGACCATATTGCACCTGGACAGTCATCAAAACTTCTTGATCTACTCGTGGAAGACATCTGTAATAATAATGCTGTTGACAAGCAAAATGAGAGCAAAGATGAATTATTGAATTTGATACTGAGATTATATGATGAAGCTGACAGTAATGCATTAAAAATGCAATTACTTTCAATAATATCAACCACATCATTAAACAGTAAATCACAGCTGCTAGAATTAAAACCTGGAATGTCAAAATGGAAAGTTGACCAGAGTAGAAGCCATGCAACACGCTTTGGTGTTGGGACAATACAAACTGAAAAGACCCCAAACTACAGAGATAAGATGGATAAGGAAAAACTGAAGCATGCAATGGCATTTTTTCTGGATCCTAATTTTATGCAAATTTGTTCCTTTGGAAATAAGGACTTGCAATTTGATAATGGAGATGTCATAAATATACCCCAAGTTGTACGAAGAACTTGTCATTCTGCACTGATACATATGTACAAGACAGTATGCACAGAAGCTGATTTTACTCCTCTGTCAGACAGTACTCTTTTCAAAATTTTGACTACTTGTTCAGCAGCAAAACGGTCTAATTTATGTGGACTTGATAATATTACTACTGATGGCACTTTTGCAATTGAAAATCTTATCAGAATGACAGAAACTCTAAAGGTTGGGATCAAATAACACAGTACTTTCATCCCTCAAAACAGCCTTGGCAAATTTCAAGTTATATTTAAAAACAGAGTACAAGTTCCATGTAACTATGTCTAATTCATGCCAAACCCATTGTATCAAGTATGCATTGAGCAATCCAGGAAATGTTCTGCTTCAAGAAAAATGTGACCATCAACATCAGAATTACTGCTCCAAATGTTTACTGTTGACCAATGCAAGATCTCAACTTGAAGATGAAATTCAGAAAATACAATGTAAGTATTTTTTAAAATGTAGAAGATTATATATCTTTTGAGTGGCCATTGCAAAAGCATGGGTGTAAAACGCACACTCTTAAAGTACAGCCATTTAATATCAATCAATATCTAAAAATACCACATTTCCAATACTAATTTAACAACCACATGCACACATATAACCTTAAATTAGTGTAGAGCGAAGCAGTCTATAGTTTTTTAGAAAGCTAAAACTTGTCGCAATTTAAGATCGGTTCTGCTAGCTATCTTTTAGAACATTGTAATACCATTTCCAGTTATTTCCCTTTGGATGCAATCAAATAAGTGTCATGATTGGATCGGCGATTGACAACATGGAAGTAATTTATCTGCGAATTTTAACTGAAGACAATTTAAAAGAAGACTAGACGATCGTCTGAGCTATATTTTTTAGATGCAGGGAATAAACTATAACATTTCAAAGATCAGTCGGCTGTTCATATATTTTCATATGACAATGATTTATACATGTATGTGTATCAGATATGATAATTTTTTAATGACTAATGTCCACGTGGAGCTTTTTACACCTCAAAATACACACCCCCAGCATCACTACATGTAATATATAAACTCACATTTTATACAACACACAGAAGGCATTCATCATTTTCCTTAAATCAGTAAGGTTTATGACCCCTTTTGTAGCCATTTTTAGCTTAAATGGCCCAAATGGCCAAGTGAGCTTTTCTCATCACTTGGCGTCCGTCGTGGTTTATAATCCGTCGTAGTCTGTAAAATTTTACAAAAATCTTCTCTGAAACCACTAGCCCAAATTTATCCACACTTGGCCGCAATCATGACATCAATTTGGGGTATGAACTGACGCGGCCAACGCCATGCAGAAATGACCATTTTTTTCTGTGTCCAGTAGCATCGTATTTCTTCAAATATTTTCTAGCACAATGTCTGGACATCGGTGGACATGCAACATTGCAAAACCACACGTTTAAAAATAAAAATTTGTAAGGGTTACGCGGAACCCAGTGTCTCGCCTACTTTTGCTGTTAATCGCAGACTCAACAAAATGAGGAAAACATCAATAAAAAATTTCCCTCTCAATACTGTCTTTTGATGGAAAGAAGCTTCCAAGTTTGGTAAAAAATCCAGGATAGTTTATGAATCTAATAAATGTTGTGCTTCTGTCTAAGTTTGGTAGAAATCCAGGATAGTTTAAGAACATTATAAAAATTTTAAAAACTTAAACCACAGAGTGAATGTTTTGTTTCTGGCTAAAAAATTAAGTCCATTTATAAGTAAAATACGGAAAAGTGGAAATTTATTTTACAAAATATTCTTCTTGATACTATCTTATGATCATAAACCAGCTTCTGTCCAAGTTTGGTACAAATCAAGGATAGTTTATGAAAGTTATTAAAATTTTAAAAACTTTAACCACAGAGTGAATGTAATGTTTCCTCACAGAAAAACTGTCCATTTATAAGTAAAATACGGAAAAGTGGAAATTTATTTTTACAAAATATTCTTCTTGATACTATCTTATGACCATAAACAAGCTTCTGTCCAAGTTTGGTACAAATCAAGGATAGTTTATGAAAGTTATTAAAATTTTTAAAACTTTAACCACAGAGTGAATGTAATGTTTCCTCGCAGAAAAACAAAGTCCATTTATAAGTAAAATACGGAAAAAATGGAATTTTATTTTTACAAAATATTCTTCTGGATACTTTCTTATGATCATAAACAAGCTTCTGTCCAAGTTTGGTAGAAAATCAGTATAGTTTAAGAAAGTTATTAAAATTTCAAAAACTTTAACCACAGAGTGAATATTTGTGGACGCTGATGACGACGACGGAATGTAGGATCGCTTAGTCTCGCTTTTTCAACTAAAGTCGAAGGCTCGACAAAAATCAACACCCAGACTATAGCTATAGTCATAAAGAAGGACAATAAATGAACAAAAGACAAACCCCGGGACACAGAAGTACAAACAATAGACCATCCACTCTGAAAACTAAAAGTAAGATAGAAACATGGATCACGAAAAACATGCAGGGACGACATCAGAGAGTGAAGAGAACTTGCTTCTTGCAAGACACTTTCCGTGAAAACAATTTGATATGAAGACAATTTTTGTTTTTATTTATGGTTTTTTTAGCTCACCTGGCCCCCAAGTGATTTAAACTTTGTAAATGAGTTGACTGTATCAAATGAAACTCAGATGTTTGTTTATTTTGCTATCTTCTACAGACTGGAAAAAAACTGCACATAAAAATCCAAGTAAGTTTTTAATTTTCTGAAACGTATACTATATTTAACTTATATACTAGTATATATCTAGTTCCTGCCATGCCTTAAATTTTTCCTAGACGTTGCAGTTTGTCTGTACTCATAGTAACTTTTGAGGTGTAAACACAGCCATATTTTTCAATTCCTTATAATGAACCTTAATTGGTTCCTGATTGAACACACAAAGTTTACACAGACATGACAGAAAACAACTGATAATAATTTATTTTATATGTTTAGTAGTAAATACGCTTTATCATATATTTCAACAGACGAGTATTATATTATATGAACTGTTTTCTGATCCATAGCACTGGGTTACCTTCAGTTCTACTTTTGTCTTGTTTCAAAGGCCTTAAAAGAACTGCTCAATTACTTCATGTACTTATCCGAAGCACCATGGGTACCTTACATTTTGCGTGCTGTTGTTTTAATAATATTTTGTTTATTATTGTATTTATTTGTGTGTTTTGTATTTTTATAGTTGCATTTAGCATGTTTAGTGTGCCAAAAAATATGAAAACTTGACGTTCGTGATGTCGCATACAATATGAAAACTTGACATTCGTGACGTCACATACCAAACAATGTCGTCATTCAAAAAATTGACCTTTTTGAGGAAAATTTTTCTTAAGCAAAAAAAAAAGTAGGGGTGAGATAAAGGGTATGCGATATAGGGTGCGCATCAAAGTTGCGCGATATTGATTTATCAGCAGGCTATTTATCAAATATGCAAAACTACTGTATTTACTACTAAACATATGATAAATATATTTATTTATTTTTTTATAGTTTACTTCCATATATCAGTATATATTAACTTACATTCATTTTCTCTTTTGATTGCTATTTATAGAAAGATTGTGAGGTTTTAATTTTTCTCAACCGGATTTTGTACATCATCAGGATTTTATTATTTGTTTCATCCTAATCATGCTAATGAGTGTTGTCTAGCCATTAAAAACATGTTGATCCCAATAAATAACTGGAGCATTCTTAAAGTGTTGTTGTTGTACATATATGTATAAATAGAATCTTCTACAGTATTTTTTTGTAAATTTTATTTAAGTTGTTTATAATGATGATTTTAATTTTTCAACAGATTGAGACTTCAAGTTTTGTGTATCAATGAAATGCAAATTCACTGGTTTGAGCATGGTGACAGTCAGCATTGTTGTAAAATCTGCTGCACTTTTCTCAATCCACTGGTATGCATAATACAGCAAAGTTCCATAGACGATTGGTGGATTAGCAGAACAGAAAATCATGCTGGAAATGAACATCATTAGCAAAAGGCTACAGCTTCATGTACATGTACAGTAGATGCATTTTACTTGTTAATAAAAGTAAATGTCTCAATTGGATTTTTTGGAAAATGACGCTTTCAGCGGCATGTTTCCGATACTATTGACCTGAACTTCCATTACATTTCTTTGCCTACCGCGCTTGGTTCGTATTTACTTTCCATTACATTTCTCTGTCTACCGCACTTGGTTTCGTATTTACTATTTTACATACAAACTGGAATCTGCTTGTATTATCATTATTGTGTAGTAATCAACCGGGAACCAGTTTACATACTTTATTTACAGAATAAAACATTTTGACCTGTTCATATGTTTATTGTTACCACAGTTGTATTTTGAGCTTTCCCTTAGTTATATTTTTCATATTTATTCAAGCTTTCGCTTTTAACGTAATAAACAAATAGATCCGTATTGACATGGTTCTGGACTTTTCTAGACAAAATAGTTCTCCTAAATAATGTCAGCCTTTCTTACCCTTTCCACTTAACAACCATTAAGAAAGTATTAATCAGAATCATCTTGACATCCATTGGATAGATACTGGTCTTTATCCAGATTTACGAAGTTTTGAATAATCGGAAATTAATACCAAGGCAGTGCGTACGAATCATCTGATGACACAGGGTCTCCGCTCCTTCTTATTACCAAAAAGATCGAAGTGTACCAACACGATGTTGTTAAGATACTCATAAATCTATTTTTATAACTTTATTGATTATGTGAAGTAAAACTAAAATATTGTAAAAACAAAGATATATAATTAATCAGGGAAAACTTGATAGTCTTTTCGTTTTACAAACAATTGCCTTTATTATAAGAAAATATAATGTGTCCGTGTTGGTCCACTTTCTACTGGTTATAAGACAGAAGTAAGTACCGACTCAATCTTTGTTTACAAAGTTACAACAGTCTGTAACAGACTGAATCTGTATGACATGTGAATAAGTTATCGATATCGATGCTGGGTTTAATACAACGGTTTGAGAGAGTGCCGCCGATTTATTGGGGTATCAGGTCTGTTCGCGCCCAATATACTTTGGCACCCTAAACGTTCGCACCTCGCACGTTCGCACCCAAGGTCCGTTCGCACTCTACAGGTTCGCGCCCAATTTTAATTCAAATTCGAGTTGAATAATTGGAAAATCATGATTGTTGTTTTTAATTGCTTTCGTGTAAATACTGAATGTATTTATAGCTTGGTATGAGTAAAAGATTGAAGATTTTAAATGAAAAACACAAAAGATAATTGTTTTTAACAGCTTGGTCCCTTTGATCTGAAATAATGAAACAATACACTATTATATATTACTATACATTATAAAATTTAATCAACACACAAAAAAAAAAAAAAAAAACGTAGTCAGAATCTCACTTCATTTTGAAACAAGTCAATGAAACAAAAGTTATAGCAATACACTAACCAAAACATGATAAACAGTTATTCAACACAAAATAAAACGTTGACAGAATCCCTTTTTATTTAGAAAGGAATATAATTTTTTTTAACAATACACTATCCAAAACATGATTAAGATTTATTCAACACAAAAAAAAATGCTGTCTTACTTTATTTTGAGACCATGAAAACAATTATACTTATAAGAATACTACTTGCCAAATCTTGATTACAAAGTTATTAAACATCAAACCAATTAAAATTGGGCGCGAACATGTAGGGGGCGAACGGACCTGGATTCATTTATTGGCGGGGCGGGAGAACAGATTTGAAGCTCTCTACGTTTGATGCGTGCAAAACAGTGTCGTCTAGCTGATTCGGTGCGATCACTGTCTTACAAAGGATGAGTTTGAATTTTGTACGGTGTTTTACTTGATGGAATGTCAATACACTCACAGTTAGAGTTATTCTTCACTTGCTTTTCCACAATAATTGTTGCGTGGTATTCTTTGAATTTCTCGGCAGTTATGGTTCTCTTCGGTCATGCTTTTTAGAGGAATTCATCTGGTTCAATAGCGTGAATCAGCCCCTGAACTACTTTTCACATAAAAAGTAACTTTGGCTTCAATGCCTTGTTCGTCCTTGTCTGGAGATCTTGTTGTAGTTCCAGTTTGGCAAGCATTTTGGAGACTTATCCATCCTATCTTGACTTGTAATTTCTGGTGATAAATTTTGCCGCTTGACATGTTTATTTTTGTTACCGGGTAGGGGTTGCATACTATGGCTCCATATTAAATTATGAGATCAATTCCTAAAGGTCTAGTTCATTATCCAATCTGACACAAATTTCAATAACTGGAATGCCACCCAAGTTGAATATATGGTGACCCACTATAACAGCATATTAATTACTTGGAATTGTGTTTAATACCATGATGGTTCAATGGCATAAACTTAAATGGAGACAAAAATTTGACATGAAAGATTGTGGATTAGTGTAAAATAAAAAAACTAGCTTTACTATGATATATGATTAAAGAATGAATATCAATTATATGGGTCATGGGCAGAGTTGTTATAAAATATCAATATGGCAGAGAATGGTTTCAAGTTTCATATAAAGTGACCTGACTGACATGAAATAAAAAATCAAAGGAGTATCCCTATTTGACTAATCTTCAAGGTGAAATAAAACAAGTATAACAATAGTATGCTATTGTGTAAATCTACAGAAATAGAATTTGCTTCAAGTAACAGAAATAACTGTCACTAGTAACTTATTTAATGAGTATGAGGGTAATCAGTCCTATAACATATGACCTCGGGAGCATTATTTATTATATCTATTTACTGTTCTGATAAAAAAAAAAATACTATCAATGTGCCACACTTTGCATTCAAAAAAAAATTTAAAAAATGAAAATATCAGTATAAAAACGTTAAAAATTGAATGAGAATGCGAAGTCATATGTTATAGGACTAGTGGGGTATAAGAGCTTGTTACAACAGGCTCTTCATATTTATTTGGTTTGAAAAGGATACTAGTAGTCTGTATTCTTGATTTAGAAAATTGTAATTGCAAGAACAAAATTACACATTACTTAGAATACTTTAGATCATTCAGGTAGTCTTTATTTAGTATGTACAAAAGAACAGCCAGTAGTCATTGGATATTGTAGATCATTTAAATAGTCTTGACCTATTTATTAGTACAAAAGAACAGCTAATAATCATTGGATATTGTAGATCATTCCAGTATTCTTGACTTATTTATTTGTACAAAAAAATCAGCCAGTACTCATTGGATACTGTAGATCATTCAGGTAGTCTTGACCTATTTATTTGTACCAAAAAAAAACCAGCTAGTGGTCATTGGATACTGAAGATCATTCAGGTAGTCTTGACTCTTGATCTATTCATTTGTACTAAAAAAAAACAGTCAGTTGTCATCTTCACTTCACACACACATATACGAATATCAATTATATGATAACGAGACATGTTGCAATGTTAAACTTATTAGGGTATGTGAAAATCAAGACTTGCATAAAAAATATCCCAATATTAGAGGCAGTGGCGTCATTTTTCCTCAGAACTTTCAGCTCTTTGATTATATCACAGCCATGTAACTCATATCAATAACTGGTGTATAAGTGAATGTTCCTCTGAAATTGTTCCAAACTTCAAAAGGAAGGTTATGATTGAATTTTGGGGCTATCATGGCTATGGCCCAAACCATTTAGGAATATGATTTTCATGTTTGGGGACAATAACTTGAGCAAAAGTCTATGGATCGTTATGAAATTGTACCACAGGTTCCCAACCAAAAAAGGAATGTTAGGATTGATTTAATTTTGAGGGTTAAATAGGTGCCGAAAAAAAAACTTAAACTATTATGCTGATTCTTACAATGTTGTTAGATTTTTGATTTTTATGCCCTACCTACGATAGTAGAAGGGTATTCTGTTTGCTGGGTTTTTTTTTCCTGACCGTCTGTCCTGCTTCTGGTCAAAGTTTTTGGTCAAGGTAGTTTTTGATGAAGATGAATTTTAATCAACTTAAAACTTAGTACACATGTTCCCCATGATATGATTTTTCTAAATCAATGCTGAATCAAAATTTTGACCCCAATTTCACTTTCCACTGAACATAGAAAATCATAGTGTGAAGTTCAGGTTGAAGTTTTAGTTTTTTGTTGAAGGTACTTTTTGATGTAGTTGAAGTCCAACCAACTTGAAACATGTTCCCTGTGATATGATCTTTCTTATTTTAATGCCAAAGCAAAGGTTTGACCCTAATTTCACGGTCCACTGAACATGAAAAATTATAGTGCAAGTGGGGTATCACTGTACTATAGACACATTCTTGTTTACCTATAAATTGGTCCACAGGGTCCATATTAAACTTTGTTCTATTTTTTTAGCAAAAATTTATTTTATGGAGTTCCTTGGTATATAATACTGAATCTTACCATGCTTATTGCGTAGTTATATATTGAATTTTTATCAAATAGACTGTCCAAATTTATTTATATATGTATTTGCATTTTTTGTCAAGCCTGTTACTTTTGTTGTAAAAGCGAGACATAGCGATCCTACCATGCCTACATTCTGTGTCGGCGGGTTCCATGATTATTCATGCTATTGTTAAAGTTTTTGAAATTTTAACAACTTTCTTAAACTATCCTGGATTTCTACCAAACTTGGTCGGAAGCTTGTTTAAGATCATAAGATAGTATCCAGAGGTAAATTTTGTTAAAAAAAATCCTGTGTATCAGCATTTTATTTATAAATGGTCTTTGTTTTTCTGCCAACAAACATCACATTCACTCTGTGGTTAAAGTTTCGAAATGTTTATATTCTTTTTTAAATATCTTGGATTTCTACCAAACTTGGATAGAAACTTGGATACAATCATAAGAATGTATCAGGAAGTAAATTTTGTACAAAAAAAAATCCTGATTATCAGTATTAGAATTACTTATTTTTCTGCCAGTTTACAAATACATTCACTATGGTTAAAGTTTTAATTTTTTTTTATAAATTTCTTAAACTATTCTGGATTTGTACCAAACTTGGACAGAAGCTTATAAATTTTGTCATAAATTCTACTTTTTGTCTACAATATTTGTCAACTGTTTAACTATAATAGAATACGGTGTACAACACAGGCTCTTTAGACTTTTTATACGACCGCATATATTGGTATCACGTCGTCATCGTTAGCGTCATCCGAAGACGGATGGTTTCCTGATAATAACTTTAATATAAGTAATTAGAAATCAATAAAATTTTAACACAATGTTTATAACAACAAAAGGAAGGTTGTAATTGATTTATGGGGTTATGGTCCCATCGGTTTAGAAATTAGGGGCCCAAAGGGGCCCAAAATATACATTTATCTAGTTTCAGGACAATAAGTTGTGTACAAGTATTTCAATTATTCTGAAATTGTACCACAATGTCCATACCATTAAGTAGAAGGTTGGGATCTAATTTAAGGGTTATGGGGCAAACAGTCTAGGAATTAAGGGCCAAAAACAAGCATTTTTGAAGTTTTAGGACAGTAACTTATGTTTTACTGTATGGATCTCTCTTACATTGTATTTAATCTATTTAATCACAATCCAAATTCAGAGCTGTATCAAGCTTGAATGTTGTGTCCATACTTGCCACAACTGTTCCGGGTTCCACCTCTGGGGTCGTATAAAGCCGCACCCTGTGGAGCATCTGGTTTAAGTTTTTGAAAACACTTTAAACTATAATAGATGAGGGGGAGGACAGGGGTAAGGGAGAAAGGGAGAAAGGGGGTAGGAGAAAGGAGAAAGGGGGTGGGAGAAAGGAGAAAGGGGGTAGGAGAAAGGAGAGGAAGGCTGGGAGAAAGGAGAAAAAGTTGGAGAAAGGAGAAAAAATAAAATATCTCTTCTTTTAAAAAAATTTCTAATATTTCAAGAAAAAATATCTCAAAAGGAGATGTTTTATTTTAATGGGAGAAAGGAGAACGGGGGTAGGAGAAAGGAGAAGAGGGGTGGGAGAAGGGAGAAGGGTACCCCCCTGTCCTCCCCCTCATATATACAAAGAGAGAAACAGTAAGTACCACAGCACTTATGTTGATAACAGTTAGAATCAGTCCGCATGTTATTATGAAGGCCTGTTGGTGACCTTCTGCTGTTGTTTTTTTCAATGGTCGGGTTGTTGTCTCTTTGGCACATTCCCCATTTCCATTCTCAATTTTATTCAGTGATTCCCTATATAATCAACCAATTTTTCCCCAAAAAAGGGGGTCCGGGCCCCCTGAAAAACTCTCTAAATCCACCTCTGCTTGCCTTTATTAGTCTAGTACAAAGCTTTCTCGTGAAATTTAGCCCCTCCTATGGTTTATCTACACATACCCAACACTTTTTAATTTGGTGTTGACTCAAATTTAGATTCTATTGATTTTTTTTGGCTTTAAAAATATGCTTCCAGACAGACAGACAGACAGACAAATTGTCAACTGACTCCATGTAGAAGTTATTTCCAATGAATAGTGATTTTTATCCATATTTTGCATTTTTGTTCTAGTTCAGTGATAATGAACGCCATACTAATTTCCAAATTGTACACAAGAAACTAAAATTAAAATAATACAAGACTAACAAAGGCCAGAGGCTCCTGACTTGGGACAGGCGCAAAAATGCGGCGGGGTTAAACATGTTTGTGAGATCTCAACCATCCCCCTATACCTCTAGCCAATGTAGAAAAGTAAACGCATAACAATACGCACATTAAAATTCAGTTGAAGAGAAGTCCGAGTCTGATGTCAGAAGATGTAACCAAAAAAAAAAAATGACAATAATACATAAATAACAACAGGCTACTAGCAGTTAACTGACATGCCAGCTCCAGACTTCAATTAAACTGACTGAAAGATTATGATTTCATCATATGAACATCAGGCACAATCCTTCCCGTTAGGGGTTTAATATCATACCATCATAACATATATGAGAAGAACATAACCCGTGTCATGCCAACAACTGGTTTTTGAGTCGAAGCATGACTGGAGCGGGCACCCTCTTAGGCAGTCAGTGGGCCCCCACTTATGAAAACTTCTGGATCCGCTACTGGCCAGAGGCTCTGGACTTGGGACAGACGCAAGAATATATGTTTACTGTTGAAAGACACTCGAGTATAATTAGATGGGTATTCGGGCCAGGGATTCGGTCTTCGCAGGGGATATGGAAGATAAAAAAAAATATTTTCCGGACCATAAAACTGAGTACATGAATCATACGTATGTTCATAGCTACTATGCGAATACTATTATAGTCCGACATACGCGTACCGGGTTGGACCATATGAGAATTATACTCGTTTGGTAATGTTCCGGATCATATTTAATTTAGTACAATGTATGTATATACAACCCACCACCAGGACAATCCCCAACCCAACACAGGTGGGTGTTAGGAGACACAGGGCAGTCTGTTATTGTGGTAGAGGAAGCCGAAGAACTCGGAGAAAACCACCGGGCTTCTCGGCAGGAACAGACAAACCGATGAGATATCTATAGGTAGCAATACACAGTTAGAAGTTTAGTTTCGCATTATGGCTCCTGTGAATTTTTTAAATATGAAAGTTTTTGTACAATAAAATTGATTTTTAGATAATTTTAGGTCCATTCATTATTGTAGTGTTTATCAACAAAGATTTTGCGCTCGATCTTTTCAATTCAATTTTATGGAAAAACGAGCAGATAAGCATATGATTTTTTTGGGACCACTTGATAGATATAAACTTATGGATTCAGGAAAGGTATTACTGTAATTGATTGAAATTTTCCTTTAGACCAAATTTTGGAGACTTCTGTGACATGTTCACCCCCTTTTTTGCTATATTTTGTATCTAAGAAATGCAGATTGTTGCCATGGTTACACCCAAGAGGGATTATATTTCACCCTTATGACCATTAGAAATCAAATCTATGGAAGATTCTCTTTCTATAAGTATATACATGCATAACACACATATAAAGCCTTCTTTGTTAAACAGGAGGGGAAAGAGGGTGTTTAAAAATTTTGAGTGTCAATTTTAAGTTTTTTTCCTAACTGTGTATTGCTACCTTAGATCGATCTCCAGGTCAAAGTCGGGGACCACTTTGACCAACCAAGGCCCCCAAAGTACCCATTCTAGTTTTATCTCCGGTCTAGCTAGGTCTCAGAGATGTGTGTGGGAGGGTAAAAATCACCCTACTAATGGTACTGAATTTCCAGCGCCCCGAGTCAGGATCGAACCCGGGACCTTCAGCACTGTAGCCATCGGTCTTAACTACTAGGCCACGAACCCACATTTGATGTCTACGGTGTTTTTAAGGTGGTACCTAACACTACAGGGAGATAACTCTTTAAAATCAGCTAAACGTTTTAATTACGTTGAATTGTTAATGATTGCCTGTTAAACATCTTGAGATATTTCTCTTCACATTTCCAATCACTTTGGTTCCGTTGAAATATCCCCTTCGAAAAACTAATTAAAACTAATTTACAACATAAATATGTATATCTTGTGGATACTATTTGTTTTAATAATACCAGCAACGTCCTTTTCATGTGCACAACTTGTAACACAAAATAAAAAGTCATACAGTTTTTCGTCTGAAATTGTTGACTAGAACATATTCCAAACAAGAACAAAATCAAAGTGAACTGCGGGGAATCCTATGCAACTGATTAGAGACATTTTTAACGGTGTTTGTACACGGATCAACACTTTGGAGTAAAAATTAACTCACCACAAGCCGAACAAACTTACCTTTGTTTGTTAATCAAGACTTCTATGTAAACGTGATTGGTATGAGATGTACATTTAAATTAATCTAATTGCTCTGTATTTGAAGCTTATCTATAATTGTTTAATTTACAATTTCAAGATAGGCAAAAGCACGAGAGCGACATTCAATCCCAAAAGTCGAAAATAAATTGACAACGGCATGGCTAAAATAAAAAAAGAAAATCAGACAAACGATAGTTCAAAAAAACAAAACACAGCAAAAGTAAGACTGAGCAAAACGAAAAAGCACAAGTAATTTTAAGTCCAACATTGCTGTTGACAAATTAATGGACATATGTTGTATCATAAAAAATACCAACTCATCAGGAACAGATGACACATACATTGTGTTCTTTGACGGACTTTACATGCAAATATTTTTGATTTTGTTGGAATTTGGTTCATGAACAGGCAAACAAACAATGATTGCTGTTATGATAGGTTATTTGTAAAAAAAAACCGGCGGTCGGTAAATCATTGTTTAAATGACATAAAGAGGATCAAGCAATGTTTGTAGTACATTTGTCTTTCGTTAATATGTTATGAAAGGTAACAAAACACTGCATCCTTACTAAAATCTAAACTTTTCAATAGACGTTTCAGATTTATCCGAGTACTTGCGAGTACTCGAGTATCATGATCGAGTATCCGAGTATTAAATTTCAGATGTTTTGACATCCCTACTTCTCAATGATCAAAATTAGTCTTTGTCAAAATGCTATATAACCAGTGTAATTTTTCTGATAACATGGTTGGTTCAAAGTTTCTGAAATTTTTATACTTTTGTCAAATGGTCAAAGTAAATACTTTGTCAAAATTTTATGAAAATTAAATGAGCCAAACTAATTTTTAGTGAAGGTGTTGGGTACCACGTACTTCAGAACTGTTCTAGATCTCAAATATCGTAAATATGACTGCTATATATACACCATATGCATAAGACATTTTAAACGACAAAAATAACGGCTTCATTTATGTACAATAAATCACAGGGACTCGGTTAACAGTTTTTTATCTATGTTTTTTTTTTCATTTTTTTTTCGTATTTGCCTGTCTAATTGTATAACAATATTAACGTTTTTAACTTTGGCATCAATAGTATTGGCAGTAATGGCTATGTTGTGTGTGTGTTCGGAAAGCGGGATTGGGAATTATTATCATCGTTTCTATAATTCTTTATCTTTTATTTTTTACCAATTCACTTTATTCTTTATCCTTTGATCTCTATTATATTTGTCCTAAACATGCGTGAAATATTTGCCACTGGTCATAGGCAACCAAAAAAAAAAACCCAATCAACGTATTCTTTATATTTCATCCTTTTTTATTATGTTATCTATAGGTTTGGTCCCGCTCCTTACCTATTTTTGCACATTATTATCTCTATGCATGGAAGTATTATATGACGGTCAATATAATACTTCCATGCTCTATGTAAACCCCATTCATGTCCTGATAAATGTTGACTCATGCATAGCATGATATGTGGGACTTAAAAAAATAAACATATTCATACAATAATTTACTAAATGTTTGGACTTAAAGATAGGTGTCAAAGGCCCAGATCATGTAATACAGTATGTCTTATAAAAATACAATAGCATTTTAATAATGATTATATATGTCGTGTACATGTTATTATTTTGTACAGGTTATGACTTGTACAAACATTTTATGCAAGTAATTACTTGTATGATGCCATCATGCAATGTATTACTTGTAAAAATACAATTGCACAAGTCCATAAAAAAAAAAAAAAGATAAACACACAACAAATTGTCAAAAAAAAAAATCCAGAATAACAAACCCAAAGAGAGAAACTTTTGAATGAGAAGAAACACATATAACTAACAGATAGTGAGTTGTACAAGTTATTATCTTTTTCTCCACAAAAATTTTACAGGTAATTACTTGTACAATTATAGTTGTAAAGTAATGACTTGTATGATGGCATTACTTGTACAAATATTTTGGACAAGTAATAACCTGTACAAAATAATAAAATGTACACAACATATATATAGATATAGGAAGATGTAGTATGGGTGCCAATGAGACAACTATCCATCCAAATAACAATTTATAAAAGTAAACCATTGTAGGTCAATGTACGGCCTTCAACACGGATCCTTGTATATAAGTATATATATATATTTAACAATTTCATGCAACAGTTTTGTAATTCTCGGCCACGACTTAGTAATTCGTAGCCACGAATAAGTAATTCGTAGCCACGAATAAGTAATTCGTAGCCACGAATAAGTAAATTGTGGCCACGGACAAGTAAGTCGTGGCCATGGAGAAGTATAAATCGTGGTCACGGACAAGTTAGTCGTGGCCACGAATTAGTAAAACGTGGCAAAGAATAACTTATCGTGGCCACGGACAAATAAGGCTTGGCCACGGACAAGTAATTTGTGGCCACGGACAAATAAGTCGTGGCCACGGTCAAATAAGTCGTGGGCACGGATAAGCAAGCCGTGGCCACGGACAAGTAAGTCTTGACAACGGTCATGTGTCGTGGCCACGGACAATGCTACCATTAAGGGCAGAAAACTGACGTTAAATTGGAAACACGCGCACTTTCTAATTTTTCCTGCTTTCCTTGTTAGGTAAACGCTAACACACAAGTATAAATGCCGTGAGATTCCAAAATAATATGATTTTATAATTAACATAGGATATCAAATTTTACCCGGGGGGGGGGGGGGAGGGGGTATTGCCGCATTATACGTATATTCAACCCGAGTATGATTTTATTTAAGCAGTGATACAAGAGACAATACAATGGCTTATAGTTATGATACTAAAGTGTTCTTACTTTTTAGTTGACTTATTGATGTGTATATTTTTGTAATATATGCATCATTTCGTTTTTGTTGAAAGCAGGCCATTTACATTATCAAAGTGAAGGAAGGAACCCGCGAATGCAGTTCATGCCGTTCCTAACATGTTACGCTTGTGTCGACGTGAAATAATGTTAACGGACAACCTTGCAAGACATTTTCATTAATCTGTTTTTTTGTAGATAACACTGTAATCTTAATAAAGTTTGGTGTACTAACTTCAACTTTTAAAGTACTTTTTATTGGTATAGTAATCAAAGCCGAAAAATAATATTCACGAAATCAAATCTCAAAGGCATGAAAGTTTAACCGTTCGGACATTTCCGCAAGACATTGCAAACCTATTGTTTTAAATTGAATATGTAGCTCAATTTGTTTATTAATTTGAATTTTTGGAGCTTACATTTAGTATAAAACGATCGTGTTTACAATTCAATAAATTATATCTGTCAAAATTTTATTTTTTTAACTGAAATGTTTCAAGTGTCCAAACTAAATTTCCCCTGGGACATTTCCGTACATCATATTCTTTTCAAAATATCTATGCAAATTTAAAATGGAGTAAACCAATACTGAAATATATCACGTCATATTTCTGATCATAAGATATTATTCAGAAGTAAATTTTGTAAAAAAAAAATTCACTTTTTCCGTATTTTACTTATCAATGGACTTAGTTTTTAATTGTTCGAGTTTTATGTTTCGAGTTTGTTACATGGGACAACGCTAAGTAAACGTGTTTTCTGATAATCTGTGTCTTCCGAAGCCTAATAATATTATATTTTTTATTCTCTCTCTATACTAATGAGAAAATTTACGAAGCAATCTTTCTTTTCATATATAATTTGAAATATTAATTTCAGCATTTCTTAAAAAATTTCCCCGTCAATTAGTTAGTTAGCGCTATTTTTCGTGGTAGTAGCAATATCTAACGCATGCGTCCTAACATTTTTTTTTCTCTAGAGCATATAATCATATATATTATAATAACCCAAATAAGCTTTCATACTATCCACGAGTACATTTTACCAATGTATATGGAATTTTTTAATTTAAAAGTATTGTAGATTTCATAAAATGCATTTACGTTACTTGGTTTTTTTTCATAAACAAATATATGTATATTGTCGAGTTTTTATATTGTTTTGTGAAAATATATACATATACATTTTTATTTCGTCAACGTTAGAGTAAAGCTTTCATTCATATTATATTAAATTGTATGTTGACTCTTACCGCATATATATATAGTTTTGCTTGTTTCCAATCGTTACCGAGGATTTTCAAAGAAGTATACAATTGGAAAATGGCCTGCAACATGAACAGTAATTTGGATATAACTGTTTGCTTAAACTCTTTTTGATAGATTGATATTTGCTAGACGTCCAGTGGCAAATATGCCATGTATATTCATGTAATCCCTCAAACAAAAAAAAGCCATTATCACTGATGAACAAGTATCGTGACATTTTTGTTTAGGGGACGGCTGAATCACACCGCCAGATACAAGATTTCTTGCTGCATTGAAGACCCATTGGTGGACTTCGGCTGTTATGTGCTCTTTGGTTGGGTTGTTGTCTCTTTGACAAATTCCCCATTTCCATTCTCATTTTATGGTATGTCGGAATTATATTTATAAAGCATGTATATGAACTTGAACATTTGTAGTTGACCGAATGCAAAATAAATAATTTATACCGCAGTCACATTATTATAAACCACGATCGCACTACGATCTGTGAAAAAATGCAAATTTTGACGATCGTAGCGCGATCGTGTAGATAGTAGTAAGGGCGCATCATGGTCGTGATGAGGTTTTCAAGATCGCGATGAGCTCTAATTGGCCAACACTATGGATGAAACGTTATTAATTAAAAGATTTATATAGAAAAAGGAGGGGGTTCCAACCCTCGGAAAATCAGCCAGTGTTCCGTGTTTTATTGCAGCCTATGTCTTTTGGCTTCTTGTTCCCCGTAAGAAGAATGTGAGGACATATTTTTTTGTATAAAAATTGATTCCCCAACGTAAGCTGTTTCCTCTTTGGGAAATGACAGAAAAACTGCATGACAGTATTATGCATGTTATTACTTTGTTTGGATAAAGAAAATACATTCACATGTCTACACTGGTTATGATATAGATATGTAGGAAGATATGGTATGAGTGCCAATGAGACAAATCTCCACCCAAATCACAATTTTTAAAAGAAAACAGTTATAGGTCAAGGTACGGTCTTCAACACGGAGCCTAGGCTCACACCGAACAGCAAGCTATAAAGGACCCCAAAAATTACTAGTGTGAAACCATTCAAACGGGAATAATAAATAAATAATAAATACAATATTTATAGAGCGCATTATATAATAACAAAAATTACTCTAAGCGCTTCACATTTAAAAATATATAAAATACAAAAAAATACATAAAACATAGATTACAAAGCACTATCTTAAAAGAAGCAAACAAGCATATAAAAATTTATAATTTTTTTTTTTAAAAGGAACGAAAAATGCATGTACCCTAAAATATATACAAAACTGTCTAAAACTAATGCAGTCAAATAAAAGTATATATAAAATCTACAAGAAATCCTTAAAAGCAGTCCGAAATAAATGAGTCTTGAGTTGCTTTTTAAAAACAACTAAAGAATTTACACTCCGTAAAGACGATGGCAAATTGTTCCAGAGTGTAGGCGCAGCCTTGTCAAAACGCCTCTCACCGTAGCTTTTCGTTCGAACGTCATTTGGAGGATGTAGGAGCATACTATTTTCCGACCTGAGGGATTTACTTGGCTTGTATGGCGTAATTAAATTTTGAAGGTAACTAGGAGCTTTGCCATGCTGTGCGTTGTACACATATAAAAGAAGTTTATATTGGCAACGGTAATGTATGAGTAGCCAGTGTAACGATATTAAAACAGGCGTAATTGAGTCAAATTTCCTTTTTCGTGTTATCAAACGTGCTGCTGTGTTTTGGATCGCTGCAATTTACTGATAATTTTTGGTGTTAGTACCGTACAACAATGCATTGCCATAGTCCAGCCTTGATGTAACTAGGGAGCACACTAGTGTTTTACAGGCTTCAACTGAAATTAAAGATCGAATTCGACCAATATTCCGAATTTGGTAAAAACAAGCCTTGGTGATCGCACTGGCTTGATGTTCCATACTGATGGTTTTATCAAAGTACATTCCCAGATTTTTCACACAAGAAACGTCGCTTAACACTGTTCCATCAAATGTCAGACGAAAATCTGAAAGATGTTTCAATTGATGTTTTGGTGCAAAGATTATTAATTCTGTCTAGCAACGTTCTAGTCTATATAAAAAAACAAGAAACGAGAAACACTTATGAACCACATAAATAGACAACTACTGAACATCAGATTCCTGACTTCGGACAGAATGTCTTTATTTAATCAACCCATAAACCGTATCAAATACTCGGTATACGTCCTTAGTATCGCTTTATTGTACTTTTTTTGTTATTCTAATAATTGAAATAAAAGGAGACTGGGATAATAAAAAAAAAAAACAAATACAAGTTAACAATTTTTATTCGTACATTCGTTCATGTGCCTACTCCGGGTTTTGATATGAAGTACTTAGTCAGTGATTGGGAATAAATTTTTAGTAGCAGAGTGCTTGTTCAATTCATCAACAACAAAAAAAGAATTTTAGTCCGACATAATGATTAACAAAAAGATCTTAGTTATCTTTTCGGATTTCAGAAGTAAAAGCTTGTTTGGTTTTCAACGAACCGGCGATAAGTCGATGATTTTTATAATAAAAAAAAAGAATCGTAGAATTATACTCACTAGATCGATAAAAAGCAGAATAAATCTAAAATGGTTCAATAATTTGCATTATGTCCGGTGCCAAGTATTTCACGTATGATAAGGAAGATCAGGACGAAAACAAATTAACAATGAATACAATAGATCTGCATTGAACGCCGGGGAAAATAGCATTATAACTGGACTCCTACCTCGGGTAATTACGGACCATCAAACAGTTGTTTCAGAGGTTCTTCAAAATACAAAAAATTGTATGGCACTCTCATCATGAGGCATCAGATTTCACGTCTCATTTCTGAATTTAAACATCACACACATTCAAAAGGACGACCCGCACTAGCAATGATTTGATTGTCCGGAGAAAACGGAAATTATCATGGGGGTTTAAATTTATTGACGAACAACATTATGAACATATACAAAAATCGAATCTATAGTATGCAGCCATGCATATGCAATCATGTTTGTTTCATTTGACACGGTAGATAAAAAGGCAGCAAAAAATGTCAATATTTACGTCTTCGTTCATAGCAGGCTCTATGGTGACCGTTGCGCATATATTAGATTCTTGGTTGCTGTAGTGAGATGAGAAGGGAGTTTGCATGCATACAAACGCCAGTGGACACAAACCGCTGCTCAAACATAAAGTTCAATATAAAAAAGAAGATGTAGTATGATTGCCAATGAGACAACTCTCCACACAGGACCAAATAACACAGAAAATAAACATCTATAGGTCACCATACAGCCTTCAACAATGAACAAAGCCCATACCACATAGTCAACTATAAATGGCTCAGAAATGCGAAATGTAAAATAATTCAAACGAGAAAACTAACGGCCTCATTTATGTACAAAAAATCACAGGGACTTGGTTCGGAGATTTTTATCTATGATTTTTCAATCTTTTTTCGTATTTCCTGTCTAATTGTATAACATTATAATAATAATTATACGTATAATGTAATACAAAACGACAGGAAATACGAAAAAAGATTGAAAAAACATAGACAATTTTTTGCTTGTTCCCAATCGTTACTGATGATTTTCAAAGAAGTATACAATTGCAAAATGGCCTGCAACATGAACAGTAATTTTGATTTAACTGTTTGCTTAAACTATTTCTGATAGATTGATGTTTGCTAGACGTCCAGTGGCAAATATGTCATGCATATTCATGACGTCCCTCAAACAAAAACAAGTCATTATCACTGAACTAGTATACATTTTTGTATAGGGAACGGCTGAATCACGACGCCGGGTGCGGGATTTCTCGCTGCATTGAAGACCCATTGGTTACCTTCGGCTGTGATGTGCTCTTTGATCGGGTTGTTGTCTTTTTGACACATGTCGGAATTATATTTATAAAGCATGCATGAACTGGAACATTTGTAGTTGACCAAATGCAGAATAAATAATTTTATGTCGCAATCACACTAGGCCATGATCGCGTGAAAAAAATGCAAATTTTGACGATCGTAATGCGATCGTGTAGATCTTAGTAAAGTCGTATCACGTTCTTCTTACGACCTGACTACGTTCGTAAGTTACGACCATATGATCATTGTCATTTTCACATAAGATATGCAAAAGCTCTCCAGGTTTTGTTTGTCTGTATGTAATTTGGACCTCTTGTCCTTTTTCTCTCATGGCTCAACCATGCTTGACACATTTTATATCATTCACTAAAACATCGTCATTTGAGCTAGATGGACCAGTGATAGGTTGTGATTCAGGTTGAATTAGTCGGTCCGACATCTATGCTGAATCAGGATTCGTTAATACCAGACAGTGAAGTCATAAAACTTTTTTTTTGTACTAATATTCCCAAATGCTGGATTTCATGTTTCGAGCAAGATTTTTGTGCTCCGAGCACTCAGCAAAGTTTTATGACTTCAAGGAGAGCTCCCTCTGCCTCTGCCTCTGCCTCTGCCTCTGCCTCTATTGATTTTGATGGCATGACTGTGCTGTTTCCTAAAAATCTACGTATTAATCAGAAATAGATCGAATGGAACAGTATTGATATGGAACATTATCGGTCGTCCCACTGTCTTTATCGCACCGCGGGTAAATTATCACGTTGTGATTGGTTTAAAGCCGTCACGTGGTGACCCCCTATGAGACCGTAGGGGGTTGGTAAATTTCATAAGGGGTTCATGACGCGTTAATAGTGACGTCATCTATTAATGTTGTTGTGTTTTTTTGTTTATTTTTCAACAAAACGCAGCAGAAAAAGTCTAGCGTGCGATAAATTCGTTATACGGTTAACTACTGACCCCCTATGAATCCATAGAGGGTGAATAAAATCCATAGGGAACTCGGCCTCCGGCCTCACCCCCTATGGATTTTACTAACCCTCTATGGATCCGTAGGGGGTCAGTAGCGAACCATATAACTTATAATATCACTCTGTTCAGCTCTTAATATTATGCCGTATCATGTCTTTGTGATGTCAAATACGTTGACCCGGCCTTAATAACGTTGACCCGGACATATCAGCGACGTCATAATGTTTGAACCGACGTTAATAACTTTGACCCGAACTTATCAAGTCATCTTTTGTGTGCTGGTGAAACAAAGAAAACACTTCCGAAACACGCAAATATAACCCGATAAATCGATTATCAGATTATCTGCATATTGATATTGTAAAATATCAGCTGCTTGACATTATATGAAGGCTTTTTGATCTCGTTCGCTACGCTCACTCGACAAAAAGCTTCATATTATGTCTCGCAGCTGACATTTTATGATATCAACATGTAGATAACCTGATAATCGGTACCGATGATGACGTTGCTGAGAACGTTACATAAGGTCTTGCGGTCATAAAACTTTCGAGCACGAAAATCGTACTCAGACTCGAAAATCAATCAATCAAAATACTGTATTTGGTGTTTCGAGCACTAATTGTGTACTCCAAGTTCTGAGTAAAGTTTTATGACCGAGGACCAAGATCACGTGATCTATATCGCTTTTTGGCCCGGTCCAATATTTCCAATACGGACTGGCAATAAATCTGAATTACATGTAAACATATATTGTGACATTAATATTGTCAATTTAGAGACAAACAAACAAAATAGTCTGTATTTTAGGATGGACACACATATATGTTATCATATGTTCTGAAAAATTTGGAAAGCCAGAAGACAAAAAAAAAACAATTATTAAAACTTAGAATGAACATGCTTGTCGAAATATTATTTTCAAATCAAACAGAGAATAAATTAGTCATATGAAATGAGTGAGTGGTGAAAAATAATGTTTATCCTTTTCTTGATCCAATGTATGTATATATCATAAACTTAGTCCTTTGTGCACGATTTTATCATTTTTTATGCAAATATATTGTATAATCGTCAATTTTTTCTCTCTGCCTGTTATGATTTAACAAATATGGCTTCTCATTAAATGCCATGTTTTGAAGCCGAAGTTGACCGATTGTTACCTTAAAGTAAACAAATAACAAAAAGCATGGGTATTTAGCATGTGTCAGGTACAAACAGATAATTGTTTATTTTAATGACAGATCCATACGTATTCCTGTGATCACCGAATTTTTACGAGGAGGGTTACGCTCAGGTCACTATGCATACGGAAAATATGTTGGCGAATTGCTTCCTGGAAGCAAGCAATTAAAAATAAGTAAACTTCTTCTAAATGTGGACAAATTAAAGAATTTTCCTCAGAAAAAAGTATATGTACATAAGTTGTATAAGTATAGATTATAACATGCCCTTTTCCATATTGGCCCTGGTATCATCCCGAGACTCCCATATCGGCCTCGAGGCTTATAATCTTTTGTGTGTTATAATCTTTTTATCACATGTTTAAGTGCTGCAGAAAAGAGAAAAAAAGGTCAATTATAACAATTTAATGATACATAAAAGGTAAAATCTTGAGCAATTTACCACAAACGTGTCGTTAAGTATGCAATGACGTCACGTCATTAGGAACAGGGCACAATATCAATATCTCTTTTTTGCCCGGGCAATTTTGAGGTTATTGCATATGCAAAACCTAAGGTATTCATAACAAATATGTGATAATGAAACTTTCCATATAGTCATAAAAGACATATGCATATTTTTTTTAATTTTGAGGTTTCTTATGACTTTAAATATTTATATTACCATAGTATGTTAGTTTTCTCATTCTTATTGTTTTACATTTGTCAGTTTGGGGCCTTTAATATCGACTATACGGTAAGGGCTTTCATTGTCAAAGGCCATACGATGATCTATAGTTGTTAATTTCTATGTCATTTTGTTTCTTGTAGAGAGTTGTTTCATTTTTTTTGGCAATCATATTACATATTTTTAAATCAATTTTAATAAATTTTTTTTTTTTTTTTTTTAGAGCAAACAGGTACAATTCTTCATTTATCCTCTTTGTAAATACCCTGTAATCATCATTTTTTGGGGCGAATGGAAGAAAACAACATTAATTAACTATATACCTGTGTTTACCAGTAAAATGGCGCAAATGAAATATGGTTTGTGGCGCAAATGAAAGATTTTTTTGGCGCAAATGAAATGCCAATTGACGCAAAAGCAAAGCACTGATTAATACATATTGAAAAACAAAAATACCAGGTGAACTATATAGGCTCCTTAGAACCTGTAGAAGCCACTTTTTAAATGTTATCATTACTATTTACTTAATCTTGAATCAAACATTTAGGGCACTATATATGACTACCATTATTTATATACATATAATTTAATTATTTTTTTATAATTTTTCTTATTTAACAATTTGTACATTTATTTGTTGTTGTTATTTAATGCATGTACTTATTTACAATGCATAGTGAAACAAGGATAGAAACCTGATATTGGTTGAGAACAGTACCCTCCTAAGTTCTATTTTAAGCTTGCTTCACTTTGAATATATATATATGAAATTGAAAATAAGATACTTTGAAATGTATACTTTACTGTGATTGAAGTCTGAGTTCTTTGATATAATTGATTCATAACATCTATATGATCTACAAACTAACAAAATTAAACATGTTTACCCCAAAAGGTACTTCCAAATTTTTATAAGACCGCACAGAATTTTTTTAGGATTTTGTATAATGCTATGATGTTTTCGTCAGCGTCCGAAGACACATTTGGTTTCCAGACAACAACTTAAGTTAAAGTGAATGAGTCTTTATAAAATTTTAAAAGAAGGTTAAATACCATATAGGGAAGGTTGGGATTGAATTTGGGGGCTATGGTACCAACAGTTTATTTATTGGGGGCAAAAAAAAGCATTTTTGTAGTTTCCAGACATTAACTTGTGTGCAAGTGTATGGATCTCTCTCAAATTTCTAAACGATTAGGGAGGTGGATCATTTGACCAGTAATGCAGACATTATAGTTTGTTGACTGTTGTTACATTTATACATGTTTATACTTCTTCATTTTACTAATGAATCTTAATGAATTTATATTTAAATTTTATTCAATTTTTTATATTAATTATAAATTATGAATTTTCAAAGGTTACTTCTTTTAATGTTTATTTATTTACATGTATGTACATCTCATCACCTAAAAATATTTCTATTCTATTTTAATCATTTGTTATTGACTATTCAATCACTTTATTAGATTATGTAAATGTATGCGTATGATTTTTTGTTTATCATTATTATTAAAATTGTGTGGGATATTGAGGTCTCTTTGCTTGTCTTGTATTTCTCTGTTTAACACACTAGAAATGAATGTGCTTACAAATTGTAAACTGATTTGTGAAATTGCCAGTCGAAGATCTAAATTGTATAGTCAAACTTGTAGATCTACAATACAAATATTCAAAACATTATACAAAGCACAGCCTTACTTGTACATGTACTATACGGGTAATCAGAATATTATACATAGCACTGTCATTCTTATAGATGTATATTACCCAGAGTTTTCCCTAGAATTTCAAATAGCACAATGGAAATTAACATAGCACTGGTCTGCCAAAAATTATAGCACCATGGCCTCTGTACATTTCATCATAAAATCAGCCAAGATAGTACCATGGTATCAAATATAGTAATAGGGTACCACAGTGCTTTAAGGCCCCAGGGAAAACATTAAAACAGTTAAACACGACATTATACAGCACACTGTCATACTCATATATGTACTTTACCAGCCGTCACAACATAATACAGGGCACTTGTCATTCCCATAGATGTACTTTACCAACAATCAGAACATTATGCAGGGCACTTGACTCAGGGGCGGATTTAGGCGGGGGCGTGGCGGGCGTGCGCCCCCCTAAAATTTGCAAAACATGGCCGGGTTGTCTTAACTAATTTTAGTATTAGAAGAGACCATTCCATCTTTTTTAACATTCAAAGTATATAAAACAGTCAGTTCAACAGAATCATTATGATTACTAATCAACTGACCGGCTACGATTTATTTAATTCTATATATATTATATACTTCAAAGGAAGGTGTTAAACGCGTAGCTGCGTTTGGTGAAAAATAAAATAGGTTTTAAGCAGTTAAAGTACAAACAATTGTTGCATTGTATTTGCGGTTTTTATAATCAATTTCTTTGATAATCGAAGTTCCAATACATCACTAACCCTTACTCACTTTCACAATTTCATCATGGCACGGCCAAAAAAACAGTCCAGGCTCAGACCAGGTGACTGATATTTTCTTAATGTCCTTAAAGAAAGATAGAAATACTGTTTCAAGCGAAAGGTTAGTTTATAATTCGTATCTCTGTGTCTTTATATATGTCTTACTTGCAACCTGAAAATTTTGCAGAATTATGTACCACATTACATACATGGGATCCCCAGAAAATAAACACAACTTCGTAAATGCATCTCATTCTAATTTTGGTGGTTTGTGGCGAACACAGTATATATAAAGTCTGGCACGACCAGTAAAAACAGATATTATGAAAGAACGATTAAAAATCACGGCGAAAAGTAGAAATTTTCGTTTGCAAAATCTAATACTAGTATTGGTCAGGTGAGCTTTTGTGATCTGTCTCGTCTCACTTTGCTTCCATCGGTCCGCCCGTCTATCTGTCAACTCTTCACTTTTCCATCGTCTTAACCAAGTTTGTCGGGGCTGGTGTTATGGAGTGTTAAAGTAATTCTTAAGTGAACCGGTTTCATTTCACATTATCGAAACCATGTACAACTGGCTTAGACACATTGAATATCTGCAAACAAGGGTTATATATTTTTGTGATGTTTCTGTATTTTTGTCACAACTACCAGCACCATGTCTTGCAAGGATTGGTTGAGATATTTATTACCTGATATTGTAGATTGTTGTCAGGGTGGATTTATGCGGTTTCTGCTTGAAACTTTAATTTCTCGCTCATTTTACCTCACAATAGTTCGAAATATATCTACATTGCACCCCTTTAGAAGAATATTTGTCATATTTGTCTCTAGATCTCTTTCCATACAAGTTTCATTCTGGGAAAAAAACCCAAAACAAAATCAATCTTACTCTTACTAGTAGATATTCTATACAGGTAAAGAAAACATTATTCAGAGCACTCATACTAGTAGACGTACAATACCAGTAAAGAGAACATAATTTCACTCATACTTGTAGATGTACTATACCGGTAAAGAGAATATTATTCAGAGCACTCATACTAGAAGATACACTATACCGGTAAAGGGAACGTTATTCGGAGCATTCATATTAGTAGATGTACTATATCTGCAGAGTACATTTATCAGAGCTCTCATACTAGTATGTGTACTTAACCTGCAAAGAAATCCTTTTTCAGAGAACTCATACTAGCAGATGTACTATACCGGTAAAGAGAACATCATTCAGAACACTCATACTAGTAGGTGTATTATAATTACAAAGAAAACAATATTCAGAGCACTCATACTACTAGATGCACTTCACCGGTAAACAATGGATACGCAAATATTATTCAGAGCACTCATACTAGTATATCCACTATATTGGTAAACAATGGTAAAGTGAACAATATTCAGAGCACCAATACTAGTAAAATACACTTTTGGGGAAACATTTAACAGCCCAGCTTTTATTTTTAATCAGTTTTGATAATTTAGTAATATCAAATTTATGTTTTTCATTACAGAAAACATTTTCAAAGAACCATTTAATTAGATAAGAAACCTTCTGTTTGAAACAATTATATGTGGGAGTGTAGTCTAGTGTAGAGTCCAATGTTCATAAATATCAACCAAATTGAAAGGACAATATTTCCAACAAATCATTTGAAAATGTCTAAATTGATCACCGAAAATGACAAAAAAAAATCATTTTTCAATCAAACTTTTTCTTGAATTTAGAA
This sequence comes from Mytilus edulis, assembly GCF_963676685.1. Lineage (NCBI taxonomy): Eukaryota > Metazoa > Mollusca > Bivalvia > Mytilida > Mytilidae > Mytilus > Mytilus edulis. The sequence goes on from NC_092356.1 coordinate 59,213,363, forward strand.
GGTTCGTGCCTTTTTCTTCATCTTTTATTTTTGTAAATTTTCATTGATAAATTTGGTATGGTTTGAAAGAAGAAATAATAAGCTATAGCCTGGTATATTTTACCAAATTTTAGGATAAATCATCTGACTGTGATAGATTTACTCTGACGCCATTTCTTTTGGTTAAGGTATCATTATTGTTACAGGATAAATCATCTGACTGTGATAGATTGACTCTGACACCATGTATATAGGTCACAGTATCATTATTGTTATAGGATAAATCATCGGACTGTGATAGATTGATTCTGACACTATGTCTATAGGTCACAGTATCATTATTGTTACAGGATAAATCATCTGACTGTAATATATTGACTCTGACATCATGTCTATAGGTAACAGAATCATTATTGTTACGGGATAAATCATCTGACTGTGATGGATTGACTCTGACACTATGTCTATTGGCCACAGTATCACTAGTGGTACAGGATAAATCATCTGACTGTGACAGATTTACTCTGACGCCATTTCTATTGGTCAAGGTATCATTATTGTTACAGGATAAATCATCTGACTGTGATAGACTCTGACACCATGTCTATAGGTCACAGTATTATTATTGTTACGGGATAAATAATCTGACTGTGATAGATTGACTCTGACACCATGTCTAAAGGTCACAGTATCATCATTATTACGGGATAAATCAACTGAAAGTGATATATTGACTCTGACACCACGTCTATAGGTCACAGTACCATTTTGTTACAGGATAAATCATCTGACTGTGATAGATTGACTATGGTACGATGTCTATAGGCCACAGTACCATTTTTGTTACAGGATAAATCATCTGACTGTTATAGATTGACTCTGACACTATGTCTATAGGTCACAGTATCCTTATTGTTACAGGATAAATCATCTGACTGTGATAGATTGATTCTGACACTATGTCTATAGGTCACAGTATCCTTATTGTTACAGGATAAATCTTCTGACTGTGATAGATTGATTCTGACACTATGTCTATAGGTCACAGTATCATTATTGTTACAGGATAAATCATCTGACTGTGATAGATTGACTCTGACACTATGTCTATAGGTCACAGTATCATTATTGTTACAGGATAAATCATCTGACTGTGATAGATTGACTCTGACACTATGTATATTGGCCAAACTACCATTATTGGCACAAGATAAATCATCTGACTGTGATAGATTTACTTTGACACCATTTCTATTGGTCAAAGTATCATTATTGTTACAGGATAAATAATCTGACGGTGATAGATTGATTCTGACACCATGTCTATATGTCACAGTATCATTATTGTTACGGGATAAATCATCTGACTGTGATAGATTGACTCTTACTCCATGTTTATAGGTCACAGTATCATTATTAATACGGGATAAATCATCTGACTGTGATAAATTGACTGTGACACTATGTCTATAGGCGACAGTAGCATTATTGCTACAGGATAAATCACCAGACTGTGATTGATGGTTTCTGACACTATGTCTATAGGTCAAAGTATCTTATTGTTACAAGATAAATCATCTGACTGTTATAGATTGACTCTGACACTATGTCTATAGGTCACAGTATCCTTATTGTTACAGGGTAAATCATCTGACTGTGATAAATTGATTCTGATACTATGTCTTTAGGTCACAGTATCATTATTAATACAGGATAACTCATCTGACTGTGATAGATTGACTCTGACAGTATGTCTATAGGTCACAGTATCATTATTGCTACAGGATAAATCATCTGACTGTGATACATTGACTCTGACACTATGTATAGTGGCCAAAGTACCATTATTGGTAAAAGATAAATCATCTGACTGTGATAGATTTACTCTGCCACCATTTCTATTGGTCAAGGTATCATTATTGTTACAGGATAAATCATCGGACTGTGATAGATTGATTCTGACACTATGTCTATAGGTCACAGTATCATTATTGTTACAGGATAAATCATCTGACTGTGATGGATTGTCTCTGACATCATGTCTATAGGTGACAGTATCATTATTGTTACAGGATAAATCATATGATTGTGATAGACTGACTCTGACGCCATGTCTATAGGTCACAGTATCATTATTGTTATAGGATATATCATCTGACTGTGATAGATTGACTCTGACACTATGTCTATTGGCCACAGTACCACTAGTGGTACAGACTAAATCATCTGACTGTGACATATTTACTCTGACGCCTTTTCTTTTGGTCAAGGTATCATTATTGTTACAGGATAAATCATCTGACTGTGATAGATTGACTCTGAAAACATGTCTATAGGTCACTGTGTCATTATTGTTACGGGATAAATCATCTGACTGTGATAGATTGACTCTTACACCATGTCTATAGGTCACAGTTTCATTATTATTACGGGATAAATCATCTGACTGTGATAAATTGACTTTGACACTATGTGTATAGGCCACAGTACCATTATTGCAACAGGATTAATCACATGACTGTGATAGATTGACTATGACACCACGTCTATAGGCCACAGTGCCATTTTTGTTACAGAATAAATCATTTGATTGTGATGGATTGACTATGACACCATATCTATAGGCCACAGTACCATTTTTGTTACAGGATAAATCATCTGACTGTGATAGATTGACTCTGATACTATGTCTATAGGTCAAAGTATCATTATTGTTACAGGATAAATCATCTGACTGTGATAGATTGATTCTGACACTATGTCTATGGGTCACATTATCATCATTGTTACAGGATAAATCGTCTGACTGTGATTGATTGACTCTGACATCATTTCTATAGGTGACAGTATCATTACCGTTACAGGATAAATCATCTGACTGTGATAGATTGACTCTGACACTATGTTTATTGGCCACAGAAGCACTAGTGGTACAGGATAAATCATCTGACTGTGACAGATTTACTCTGACGCCATTTGTATTGGTCAAGGTATCATTATTGTTATAGGATAAATCATCTGACTGTGATAGATTGACTATGACACCATGTATATAGGTCACAGTATCATTATTGTTACGGGATTAATAATCTGACTGTGATAGATTGACTCTGACACCATGTCTATAGGTCACAGTATCATTATTATTACGGGATAAATCATCTGACTGTGATAGATTGACTCTGACACCATTTCTATTGGTCAAAGTATCATTATTAATACAGGACAAATCATCGGACTGTGATAGATTGCTTCTGACACTATGTCTATATGTCACAGTATCATTAGTGTTATAGGATAAGTCATCTGACTGTGATAGATTGTCTCTGACATCATGTGTGTAGGTGACAGTATCATTATTGTTGCAGGATAAATCATCTGACTGTGATAGATTAACTCTGACACCATGTTTATAGGTCACACTATCATTATTGTTACAGGATATAGAATCTGACTGTGATAGATTGACTCTGACACTATGTCTATTGGCCGCTGTACCACAAGTGGTACAGGATAAATCATCTGACTGTGATATATTTACTCTGACGCCATTTCTTTTGGTCAAGGTATCATTATTGTTACAGGATAAATCATCTGACTGTGACAGATTTACTCTGACGCCATTTCTATTGGTCAAGGTATCATTATTGTTACAGGATAAATCATCTGACTGTGATAAACTCTGACACCATGTCTATAGGTCACAGTATTATTATTGTTACGGGATAAATAATCTGACTGTGATAGATTGACTCTGACACCATGTCTATAGGTCACAGTATCATTATTATTACGGGATAAATCAACTGACAGTGATAGATTGACTCTGACACCACGTCTATAGGTCACAGTACCATTTTGTTACAGGACAAATCATCTGACTGTGATAGATTGACAATGGCACGATGTCTATAGGCCACAGTACCATTTTTGTTACAGGATAAATATTCTGACTGTGATACATTGACTCTGACACTATGTATATTGGCCAAAGTACCATTATTGGTAAAAGATAAATCATCTGACTGTGATAGATTTACTCTGCCACCATTTCTATTGGTCAAGGTATCATTATTGTTACAGGATAAATCATCGGACTGTGATAGATTGACTCTGACACTATGTCTATAGGTCACAGTATCATTATTGTTACAGGATAAATCATCTGACTGTGATAGATTGATTCTGACACTATGTCTATAGGTCACAGTATCCTTATTGTTACAGGATAAATTATCTGACTGTGATAGATTGATTCTGACACTATGTCTATAGGTCACAGTATCATTATTGTTACAGGATAAATCATCGGACTGTGATAGATTGACTCTGACACTATGTCTATAGGTCACAGTATCCTTATTGTTACAGGATAAATCATCTGACTGTGATAGATTGATTCTGACACTATGTCTATAGGTCACAGTATCCTTATTGTTACAGGATAAATCATCTGACTGTGATAGATTGATTCTGACACTATGTCTATAGGTCACAGTATCATTATTGTTACAGGATAAATCATCTGACTGCGATAGATTGACTCTGACACTATGTATATTGGCCAAACTACCATTATTGGTACAAGATAAATCATCTGACTGTGATAGATTTACTTTGACACCATTTCTATTGGTCAAAGTATCATTATTGTTACAGGATAAATAATCTGACGGTGAAAGATTGATTCTGACACCATGTCTATATGTCACAGTATCATTATTGTTACGGGATAAATCATCTGACTGTGATAGATTGACTCTTACTCCATGTTTATAGGTCACAGTATCATTATTGATACGGGATAAATCATCTGACTGTGATAAATTGACTGTGACACAATGTCTATAGGCGACAGTAGCATTATTGCTACAGGATAAATCACCAGACTGTGATAGATGGTTTCTGACACTATGTCTATAGGTCAAAGTATCTTATTGTTACAAGATAAATCATCTGACTGTTGTAGATTGACTCTGACACTATGTCTATAGGTCACAGTATCCTTATTGTTACAGGGTAAATCATCTGACTGTGATAAATTGATTCTGATACTATGTCTTTAGGTCACAGTATCATTATTAATACAGGATAACTCATCTGACTGTGATAGATTGACTCTGACAGTATGTCTATAGGTCACAGTATCATTATTGCTACAGGATAAATCATCTGACTGTGATATATTGACTCTGACACTATGTATATTGGCCAAAGTAAAATTATTGGTAAAAGATAAATCATCTGACTGTGATAGATTTACTCTGCCACCATTTCTATTGGTCAAGGTATCATTATTGTTACAGGATAAATCATCGGACTGTGATAGATTGATTCTGACACTATGTCTATAGGTCACAGTATCATTATTGTTACAGGATAAATCATCTGACTGTGATGGATTGTCTCTGACATCATGTCTATAGGTGACAGTATCATTATTGTTACAGGATAAATCATATGATTGTGATAGACTGACTCTGACGCCATGTCTATAGGTCACAGTATCATTATTGTTACAGGATATATCATCTGACTGTGATAGATTGACTCTGACACTATGTCTATTGGCCACAGTACCACTAGTGGTACAGGATAAATCATCTGACTGTGACATATTTACTCTGACGCCTTTTCTTTTGGTCAAGGTATCATTATTGTTACAGGATAAATCATCTGACTGTGATAGATTGACTCTGACACCATGTCTATAGGTCAATGTGTCATTATTGTTACGGGATAAATCATCTGACTGTGATAGATTGACTCTTACACCATGTCTATAGGTCACAGTTTCATTATTATTACGGGATAAATCATCTGACTGTGATAAATTGACTTTGACACTATGTGTATAGGCCACAGTACCATTATTGCAACAGGATTAATCACATGACTGTGATAGATTGACTATGACACCACGTCTATAGGCCACAGTGCCATTTTTATAACAGAATAAATCATTTGATTGTGATGGATTGACTATGACACCATATCTATAGGCCACAGTACCATTTTTGTTACAGGATAAATCATCTGACTGTGATAGATTGACTCTGATACTATGTCTATAGGTCAAAGTATCATTATTGTTACAGGATAAATCATCTGACTGTGATAGATTGATTCTGACACTATGTCTATGGGTCACATTATCATCATTGTTACAGGATAAATCGTTTGACTGTGATTGATTGACTCTGACATCATGTCTATAGGTGACAGTATCATTACCGTTACAGGATCAATCATCTGACTGTGATAGATTGACTCTGACACTATGTTTATTGGCCACAGAAGCACTAGTGGTACAGGATAAATCATCTGACTGTGACAGATTTACTCTGACGCCATTTGTATTGGTCAAGGTATCATTATTGTTATAGGATAAATCATCTGACTGTGATAGATTGACTCTGACACCATGTATATAGGTCACAGTATCATTATTGTTACGGGATTAATAATCTGACTGTGATAGATTGACTCTGACACCATGTCTATAGGTCACAGTATCATTATTATTACGGGATATTTCATCTGACTGTGATAGATTGACTTTGACACCATTTCTATTGGTCAAAGTATCATTATTAATACAGGACAAATCATCGGACTGTGATAGATTGCTTCTGACACTATGTCTATAGGTCACAGTATCATTAGTGTTATAGGATAAATCATCTGACTGTGATAGATTGTCTCTGACATCATGTGTGTAGGTGACAGTATCATTATTGTTACAGGATAAATCATCTGACTGTGATAGATTAACTCTGACACCATGTTTATAGGTCACACTATCATTATTGTTACAGGATATATCATTTGACTGTGATAGATTGACTCTGACACTATGTCTATTGGCCGCTGTACCACTAGTGGTACAGGATAAATCATCTGACTGTGATATATTTACTCTGACGCCATTTCTTTTGGTCAAGGTATCATTATTGTTACAGGATAAATCATCTGACTGTGACAGATTTACTCTGACGCCATTTCTATTGGTCAAGGTATCATTATTGTTACAGGATAGATCATCTGACTGTGATAGACTCTGACACCATGTCTATAGGTCACAGTATTATTATTGTTACGGGATAAATAATCTGACTGTGATAGATTGACTCTGACACCATGTCTATAGGTCACAGTATCATTATTATTACGGGATAATTCAACTGACAGTGATAGATTGACTCTGACACCACGTCTATAGGTCACAGTACCATTTTGTTACAGGATAAATCATCTGACTGTGATAGATTGACTATGGCACCATGTTTATAGGTCACACTATCATTATTGTTACAGGATATATCATTTGACTGTGATAGATTGACTCTGACACTATGTCTATTGGCCGCTGTACCACTAGTGGTACAGGATAAATCATCTGACTGTGATATATTTACTCTGACGCCATTTCTTTTGGTCAAGGTATCATTATTGTTACAGGATAAATCATCTGACTGTGACAGATTTACTCTGACGCCATTTCTATTGGTCAAGGTATCATTATTGTTACAGGATAGATCATCTGACTGTGATAGACTCTGACACCATGTCTATAGGTCACAGTATTATTATTGTTACGGGATAAATAATCTGACTGTGATAGATTGACTCTGACACCATGTCTATAGGTCACAGTATCATTATTATTCCGGGATAAATCAACTGACAGTGATAGATTGACTCTGACACCACGTCTATAGGTCACAGTACCATTTTGTTACAGGATAAATCATCTGACTGTGATAGATTGTCTATGACATCATGTGTGTAGGTGACAGTATCATTATTGTTACAGGATAAATCATCTGACTGTGATAGATTAACTCTGTCACCATGTTTATAGGTCACACTATCATTATTGTTACAGGATATATCATCTGACTGTGATAGATTGACTCTGACACTATGTCTATTGGCCGCTGTACCACTAGTGGTACAGGATAAATCATATGACTGTGATATATTTACTCTGACGCCATTTCTTTTGGTCAAGGTGTCATTATTGTTACAGGATAAATCATCTGACTGTGATAGATTGACTCTGACACCATGTCTATAGGTCACAGTATCATTATTGTTATAGGATAAATCATCGGACTGTGATAGATTGACTCTGACACTATGTCTATAGGTCACAGTATCATTATTGTTACAAGATAAATCATCTGACTGTGATAAATTGATTCTGACCCTATGTCTATAGGTCATAGTATCATTATTGTTACAGGATAAATTATCTGACTGTGATAGATTGACACTGACAGTATGTCTATAGGTCACAGTATCATTATTGTTACAGGATAAATCATCTGACTGTGATAGATTTACTCTGACACCATTTCTATTGGTCAAGGTATCATTATTGTTACAGGATAAATCATCGGACTGTGATAGATTGATTCTGACACCATGTCTATAGGTCACAGTATCATTATTATTACGGGATAAATCAGCTGACTGTGATAGATTGACTCTGACACCACGTCTATAGGCCACAGTACCATTTTTGTTATCTGACTTTGATAGATTGACTCTGACACTATGTCTATAGGTCACAGTATCCTTATTGGAACAGGATAAATCATCTGACTGTGATAGATTGACTCAGACAGTATGTCTATAGGTCACAGTATCATTATTGTTACAGGATAAATCATCTGACTGTGATAGATTGACTCTGACACTATGTATATTGGCCAAAGTACCATTAGTGGTACAAGATAAATCATCTGACTGTAATAGATTTACTCTGACACCATTTCTATTGGTCAAGGTATCATTATTGTTACAGGATAAATTATCGGACTGTGATAGATTGATTCTGACACTATGTCTATGGGTCACATTATCATCATTGTTACAGGATAAATCGTCTGACTGTGATTGATTGACTCTGACATCATGTCTATAGGTGACAGTATCATTACCGTTACAGGATAAATCATCTGACTGTGATAGATTGACTCTGACACTATGTTTATTGGCCACAGAAGCACTAGTGGTACAGGATAAATCATCTGACTGTGACAGATTTACTCTGACGCCATTTGTATTGGTCAAGGTATCATTATTGTTACAGGATAGATCATCTGACTGTGATAGATTGACTCTGACACCATGTATATAGGTCACAGTATCATTATTGTTACGGGATTAATAATCTGACTGTGATAGATTGACTCTGAAACCATGTCTATAGGTCACAGTATCATTATTATTACGGGATAAATCATGTGAATGCGATAGATTGACTCTGACACCATTTCTATTGGTCAAAGTATCATTATTAATACAGGACAAATCATCGGACTGTGATAGATTGCTTCTGACTCTGTCTATAGGTCACAGTATCATTAGTGTTATAGGATAAATCATCTGACTGTGATAGATTGTCTCTGACATCATGTGTGTAGGTGACAGTATCATTATTGTTACAGGATAAATCATCTGACTGTGATAGATTAACTCTGTCACCATGTTTATAGGTCACACTATCATTATTGTTACAGGATATATCATCTGACTGTGATAGATTGACTCTGACACTATGTCTATTGGCCGCTGTACCACTAGTGGTACAGGATAAATCATCTGACTGTGATATATTTACTCTGACGCCATTTCTTTTGGTCAAGGTGTCATTATTGTTACAGGATAAATCATCTGACTGTGATAGATTGACTCTGACACCATGTCTATAGGTCACAGTATCATTATTGTTATAGGATAAATCATCGGACTGTGATAGATTGACTCTGACACTATGTCTATAGGTCACAGTATCATTATTGTTACAAGATAAATCATCTGACTGTGATAAATTGATTCTGACCCTATGTCTATAGGTCATAGTATCATTATTGTTACAGGATAAATTATCTGACTGTGATAGATTGACTATGACAGTATGTCTATAGGTCACAGTATCATTATTGTTACAGGATAAATCATCTGACTGTGATAGATTTACTCTGACACCATTTCTATTGGTCAAGGTATCATTATTGTTACAGGATAAATCATCGGACTGTGATAGATTGATTCTGACACCATGTCTATAGGTCACAGTATTATTATTATTACGGGATAAATCAGCTGACTGTGATAGATTGACTCTGACACCACGTCTATAGGCCACAGTACCATTTTTGTTATCTGACTTTGATAGATTGACTCTGACACTATGTCTATAGGTCACAGTATCCTTATTGGTACAGGATAAATCATCTGACTGTGATAGATTGACTCAGACAGTATGTCTATAGGTCACAGTATCATTATTGTTACAGGATAAATCATCTGACTGTGATAGATTGACTCTGACACTATGTATATTGGCCAAAGTACTATTAGTGGTACAAGATAAATCATCTGACTGTAATAGATTTACTCTGACACCATTTCTATTGGTCAAGGTATCATTATTGTAACAGGATAAATTATCGGACTGTGATAGATTGATTCTGACACTATGTCTATAGGTCACAGTATCATTATTGTTACATGATATATCATCTGACTGTGATAGATTGACTCTGACACTATGTCTATTGGCCACAGTACCACTAGTGGTACAGGATAAATCATCTGACTGTGATATATTTACTCTGACGCCTTTTTTTGTTCAAGGTATCATTATTGTTACAGGATAAATCATCAGACTGTGATAGATTGACTCTGACACCATGTCTATAGGTCACAGTATCCTTATTGTTACGGGATAAATCATCGGACTGTGATAGATTGACTCTTACACCATGTCTATAGGTCACAGTTTCATTATTATTACGGGATAAATCAACTGACTGTGATAAATTGACTCTGACACTATGTCTATAGGCCACAGTACCATTATTGCTACAGGATAAATCACCTGACTGTGATAGATTGACTCTGACACCACGTCTATAGGCCACAGTGCCATTTTTGGTACAGGATAAATCATCTGATTGTGATGGATTGACTATGACACCATATCTATAGGCCACAGTACCGGTTTTGTTACAGGATAAATCATCTGACTGTGATAGATTGACTCTGACACTATGTCTATAGGTCAAAGTATCATTATTGTTACAGGATAAATCATCTGACTGTGATAGATTGATTCTGACACCATGTCTATAGGTCACACTATCATTATTGTTACAGGATAAATCATCTGACTGTGATAGATTGACTCTGACACTATGTCTATTGGCCACAGTACCACTAGTGGTACAGGATATATCATCTGACTGTGACAGATTTACTCTGACGCCATTTCTTTTGGTCAAGGTATCATTATTGTTATAGGATAATTCATCTGACTGTGATAGATTGACTCTGACACCATGTATATAGGCCACAGTATCATTATTGTTACGGGATAAATAATCTGACTGTGATAGATTGACTCTGACACCATGTCTATAGGTCACAGTATCATTTTTGTTACAGGATAAATCATCTGACTGTGATAGATTGATTCTGACACTATGTCTATGGGTCACATTATCATCATTGTTACAGGATAAATCGTCTGACTGTGATTGATTGACTCTGACATCATGTCTATAGGTGACAGTATCATTACCGTTACAAGATAAATCATCTGACTGTGATAGATTGACTCTGACACTTGTCTATAGGTCACAGTATCCTTATTGGTACAGGATAAATCATCTGACTGTGATAGATTGACTCAGACAGTATGTCTATAAGTCACAGTATCATTATTGTTACAGGATAAATCATCTGACTGTGATAGATTGACTCTGACGCCATTTGTATTGGTCAAGGTAACATTATTGTTACAGGATAAATCATCTGACTGTGATAGATTGACTCTGACACCATGTATATAGGTCACAGTATCATTATTGTTACGGGATTAATAATCTGACTGTGATAGATTGACTCTGACACCATGTCTATAGGTCACAGTATCATTATTATTACGGGATAAATCATCTGAATGCGATAGATTGACTCTGACACCATTTCTATTGGTCAAAGTATCATTATTAATACAGGACAAATCATCGGACTGTGATAGATTGCTTCTGACTCTGTCTATAGGTCACAGTATCATTAGTGTTATAGGATAAATCATCTGACTGTGATAGATTGTCTCTGACATCATGTGTGTAGGTGACAGTATCATTATTGTTACAGGATAAATCATCTGACTGTGATAGATTAACTCTGTCACCATGTTTATAGGTCACACTATCATTATTGTTACAGGATATATCATCTGACTGTGATAGATTGACTCTGACACTATGTCTATTGGCCGCTGTACCACTAGTGGTACAGGATAAATCATCTGACCGTGATATATTTACTCTGACGCCATTTCTTTTGGTCAAGGTGTCATTATTGTTACAGGATAAATCATCTGACTGTGATAGATTGACTCTGACACCATGTCTATAGGTCACAGTATCATTATTGTTATAGGATAAATCATCGGACTGTGATAGATTGACTCTGACACTATGTCTATAGGTCACAGTATCATTATTGTTACAAGATAAATCATCTGACTGTGATAAATTGATTCTGACCCTATGTCTATAGGTCATAGTATCATTATTGTTACAGGATAAATTATCTGACTGTGATAGATTGACTATGACAGTATGTCTATAGGTCACAGTATCATTATTGTTACAGGATAAATCATCTGACTGTGATAGATTTACTCTGACACCATTTCTATTGGTCAAGGTATCATTATTGTTACAGGATAAATCATCGGACTGTGATAGATTGATTCTGACACCATGTCTATAGGTCACAGTATCATTATTATTACGGGATAAATCAGCTGACTGTGATAGATTGACTCTGACACCACGTCTATAGGCCACAGTACCATTTGTGTTATCTGACTTTGATTGATTGACTCTGACACTATGTCTATAGGTCACAGTATCATTATTGTTACAGGATAAATCATCTGACTGTGATAGATTGACTCTGACACTATGTATATTGGCCAAAGTACCATTAGTGGTACAAGATAAATCATCTGACTGTAATAGATTTACTCTGACACCATTTCTATTGGTCAAGGTATCATTATTGTTACAGGATAAATTATCGGACTGTGATAGATTGATTCTGACACTATGTCTATAGGTCACAGTATCATTATTGTTACATGATATATCATCTGACTGTGATAGATTGACTCTGTCACTATGTCTATTGGCCACAGTACCACTAGTGGTACAGGATAAATCATCTGACTGTGATATATTTACTCTGACGCCTTTTTTTGTTCAAGGTATCATTATTGTTACAGGATAAATCATCAGACTGTGATAGATTGACTCTGACACCATGTCTATAGGTCACAGTATCCTTATTGTTACGGGATAAATTATCGGACTGTGATAGATTGACTCTTACACCATGTCTATAGGTCACAGTTTCATTATTATTACGGGATAAATCAACTGACTGTGATAAATTGACTCTGACACTATGTCTATAGGCCACAGTACCATTATTGCTACAGGATAAATCACCTGACTGTGATAGATTGACTCTGACACCACGTCTATAGGCCACAGTGCCATTTTTGGTACAGGATAAATCATCTGATTGTGATGGATTGACTATGACACCATATCTATAGGCCACAGTACCGGTTTTGTTACAGAATAAATCATCTGACTGTGGTAGATTGACTCTGACACTATGTCTATAGGTCAAAGTATCATTATTGTTACAGGATAAATCATCTGGGTCAATATGCGCATTAGATTCTCCATAGGCCATAATGTTAACGTTTTCTTCTGTTGCTCAGGCCATATCGTAAACTTGGATATGTATGATAGCTCGTTTTGAAGCTGAGACACTTGGACACATGTGGTGCGATTTTCGGGGTGGCAAGTGTGATTCGTTTTCCCGTCAAGTGCCCAACCCCGAAAGATAGTGAAAAATGTCACTCTCCACAGGAAATAATCCCAAAATTCTGACCATAAAAATCATTAAAAAATATGTCCTTTGTAATTTTTTGATCAGGTTTATTTTTGTATACTTTTTTTCACATCACATCAGCTCTATAAAACACCAGTCCTAGTTCATTTATGTCAATTTTTAAAATCACAGCTCCCACATATGCATGGTGGACTAATTTTTTAATGAGAGTCAAAAATCTGTGTTCCTCATCTCAAGGTCCTTTAGGGGTCTTGTCCCATATTAGATCAGCTTATGTCAGATTCCACTTATTTTGCAGTTTGTATCCCTTCAGTACACATTTCTGAACAATTCTGTGAAGTTTTAGCCATATCTGAAATAAAATAAGGTCATTTTAATACTTTTAGGTAGCAATGTTTATAACTGTTTAATATCATTTTTAAGAAAGAAAAAAACACAATAAGCATATGCTATAAATTTTCATTTTAAACATTTGTTTTAACTTTTTTTGGTATAACTGCAATTCATAAGCCTCTTTTACCTTACAGACTTTCTACAAATCATCTTTTTTTGTTGATAAATCATGAAAATATAGTGTTTTTCACTTAAAAACTATCAGATTTAAGAAATTTTTCCACCCTGAGAGTCTTGTTTTCTATTATATTTTTTTTTATTGAATAAAAAGCTCTTATATCTTTGCATTACTGTAAAGATTAGTCATAGACCTTTCCAAAACTAGTCTTGTTTTTAAAATCCATCAAGTAATAAGAATTTTAGAGGTTTTCTTTGTATGTGTCATGAAAGTGGGAAAAATGGGTTATTTTTTTGGTGAAGAGTACATTGTGACGTCATGGTTTTTGTGACGTCATTGCATTATGACATCATAATTTAGAGTTGTACACAACTTACAGAGTGTAGTAATTTTGAAAAATGAAAGGCAAAAAGAAACGAAACAAATTTAAGGTTGGTAACCAAGCATTTTTATCACGTTATGATTCCCTAGCAACAAATCAAGATTGCAATGGTGTTGCTCCATCTACAGCTCCATCTACACAGGTTTTAAAAAATTCATCTATGCAAGTATCATCTGCATCATCTAAAAGTGAATTTACTAATTCAACTACAAATGTATTGCCAAAAAAAACCACTGAATCCCTCTGGTTACCCCGCCTTACTGAAAAGGATTTTAAATTGTATTCTAAAGAAAGTTATGATAAGAAGTCATATGTAGCACCTCAGACTGAAAAGTGTGCTACTACCGTGAAACTCCTTCGTCCACATAAAGTGTCTGATGACTATTTGGATGAATATTTAGGGGATACAAATACAGAAAATAGAACAGTGGATAGAGATTTAAATATTTTAATGATGAATAATCTAATAATTTGTCATATAAATGAAAGTCCACATTGTAATGTTCCACATTTTGAACTTGTGCAAGAGACTCAGTGGGGTCTCGGTTGGATTTGGGAATTAAAATGTACAAAGTGTAAGTTTATATCAGAAAAATATAAACTGTTTAGAGAAATTGAGACTGGGCGTCCTGGCCGCAAGAGTGCCAGCATAAACTATGGGTTTCAAACTGGTGTAATAAACTCTAACATAGGTAATGATAGCGCGCGAGTACTTTTGACCAGTTCGTGTATTCCTCCTATGGCAAGAACAACAATGCAAAGAATAACCAATAATGTATGTGACAAGGTTGTTAAACTTGCTAATGAGGAAACTAAAAAGGTGGTTGAGAATTTTAAAAGGAGAAATGAAACCTTAGGGTTAAATAAAAATAGTCCAATAAAATTACAAATGGATGGTACTTACCAGAGTGTTTATATTAAAAGTAGACATAAAATGGGTCAAAATGCCTCACAAGCAATTGGCATTGCCTGTGAGAATGAAACTGACAGTCATGATGTTATAGGACTTCACTTAATAAACAAACTATGCTGGGTCGGTGCATGGTTACGGGGTAAAGGTTATGATGTTGAATGTCCTAACCATGAGCATTGTACAGCAAATACCAATAGGTATGATCCTTTGAGTGAAAAGGATCTAGGGTATGAAATAGGTAAAAAAATTGCCACAAATGAGTTACTTGTAGATTATTGCACTACTGATGGTGATGCAAAAAGTGTAAAAGGTTTACAAGAGGCCATGCAAGAGGTATTTGGTCCCTTATGGTCGGTTAACAGACTTGCCGATACAATTCATAGGGGTCAAAGTCAGTTCCGTGAAGGAATTCGAGCAAATTTTAGTGTTGGTATGTTCCCTGGTGTAACAAAAGCTCAGAAAAATGATATAAAAACAGCTTTTGCAAATGATATAAAACTAAGGTCGCATGGTATAATGAAATCATTATTTATGAAGTACAATGGTGACCGACAACAAATTTCAAAATGCTTGCCTGGTATTGTTCGGTCTGTGGTAAATTGCTACAGTGGTAATTGCGGTGATACGTGTAGATGGAGCATAACACTTTGTAATGGTGGTAAAAAAACAAGCTGGTGGTATAAATCAATAAACCTAAATAGCCATGGCTTACAAAATGGGTCTCTGATACCAACTGACAGAGACAAATTATTGATAGAATCATTGCTAGAGATGAAACTCTCGCAGAGTGCGTTAGATCAAATGAAATTTTTCAGTAACACTAACAAGTGTGAGTCTGTAAATAGGACTATTTCCACATACCTACCAAAAAATAAGAATTTCTCCCGCAATGCCATAGGTCGTGCTTCTGCAGCAGTCTTGAAAGTAAATAATAATAGAGATGTTGTCTTGGTTAAAACTCTAAAAGCTGTTGGCTGCACAATGGGTAAAAAGTCTCGTGCTGCAGTAGCTCTGAAAAAAATACGTAAACTTGAAATGTATGATAGTGCATATCAAAAAAGTTCAAAAGTAAAATATCGAAGGTTACAGGCTCGTAAAAGGCAGGCGATTAATTTTCTGCTTCACAAAAGTAACCGAAATGACGGGTACAAAAAACATCAGTTGGAACCAAAGCTTAGTCAGTTAACTAACTGCAAAGAGTTTGTTCCGCAGCCTGGTTGTAGTTTTTGGCCAGATTAACAAGGTCACAATTCCCATTTCTCTTTCAGCTATTTCAGGAAATAGTACATGTACAAATGTATTAATTTATTTAGCTATTTATTTATTTTTAGCTCACCTGGCCCGAAGGGCCAAGTGAGCTATTCCCATCACTTTGCGTCCGGCGTCCGTCGTCGTCGTCCGTCGTCCGTCGTCGTCCGTCGTCCGTCGTCCGTCGTCGTTAACTTTTACAAAAATCTTCTCCTCTGAAACTACTGGGCCAAATTTAACCAAACTTGACCAAAATCATCATTGGGGTATCTAGTTTAAAAAATGTGTGGCGTGACCCGGTCAACCAACCAAGATGGCCGCCACGGCTAAAAATAGAACATAGGGGTAAAATGCAGTTTTTGGCTTATAACTCAAAAACCAAAGCATTTAGAGCAAATCTGACATGGGGTAAATATGTTTATCAGGTCAAGATCTATCTGCCCTGAAATTTTCAGATGAATCGGTCAACCCGTTGTTAGGTTGCTGCCCCTGAATTGGTCATTTTGAGGAAATTTTGCTGTTTTTGGTTATTATCTTGAATATTATTATAGATAGAGATAAGCTGTAAACAGCAATAATGTTTGGCAAAGTTAGATTTACAAGTAAGTCAACATGACCGAAATGGTCAGTTGACCCCTTTAGGAGTTATTGCCCTTTATAGTCAATTTTTAACCATTTTTCATAAATCTAAGTAATCTTTTACAAAAATCTTCTCCTCTGAAACTACTGGGCCAAATTAATCCAAACTTGGCCACAATCATCTTTGGGGTATCTAGTTTAAAAAATGTGTGGCGTGACCCGGTCAACCAACCAAGATGGCCGCCACGGCTAAAAATAGAACATAGGGGTAAAATGCAGTTTTTGGCTTATAACTCAAAAACCAAAGCATTTAGAGCAAATCTGATGTGGGGTAAAAATGTTTATCAGGTCAAGATCTATCTGCCCTGAAATTTTCAGATGAATCGGTCAACCTGTTGTTGGGTTGCTGCCCCTGAATTGGTAATTTTGAGGAAATTTTGCCGTTTTTGGTTATTATCTTGAATATTATTATAGATAGAGATAAACTGTAAACAGCAATAATGTTCAGCAAAGTAAGATTTACAAATAAGTCAACATGACGGAAATGGTCAGTTGACCCCTTTGGGAGTTATTGCCCTTTATAGTCAATTTTTAACCATTTTTCGTAAATCTTAGTTATCTTTTACAAAAATCTTCTCCTCTGAAACTACTGGGCCAAATTAATTCAAACTTGGCCACAATCATCTTTGAGGTACCTTGTTTGAAAAATGTGTCCGATGACCTGGCCATCCAACCAAGATGGCCACCACGGCTAAAAATAGAACAGGGGTAAAATGTAGTTTTTTGCTTACAACTCTGAAACCAAATCATTTAGAGGAAATCTGACAAGGAGTTTAATTGTTAATCAAGTCAATATATATCTGCCCTGAAATATTCAAATGAATTGGACAACCTGTTGTTGGGTTGCTGCCCTCCAATTGGTAATTTTTAAAGAAATTTTGCTGTTTTTGGTTATTATCTTGAATACTATTATAGATAGCGATAAACTGTAAACAGCAATAATGTTCATCAAAGTAAGATCTACAAATAAGTCCACATGACCTAAATGGTCAATTGACCCCTTAAGGAGTTATTGCCCTTTATAGTCAATTTTTAACAATTTTCATTAATTTGGTAAATTTATGTAAATTTTTACCAAATATTTTTCTCTGTTACTAATGGGCAAAGTTCATTATAGATATAATTGTAAGAAGCAAGAATGTTCAGTAAAGTAAGAACTTCAAACACATCACCATCACCAAAATACAATTTTGTCATGAATCCATTTGTGTCCTTTGTTAAATATGCACATAGACCAAGGTGAGCGACACAGGCTCTTTAGAGCCTCTAGTTTATGATTACAGGGACTAATAAATGTTATATAAATTATTGTGATGATAAATCAAAATCTTTTTCAGTAATATGCATGTGCATGTTGTTTTGAGTTGAGTTATTTCTATTTCTATAATAAAGAGTTTGTTTCATTTTAACTGTTTTGAAAATGGGATAAAGGTCCAAGACATTGAAACATACCACACACAGCATCATACATGCAAATTTAGACACATGTATATATTGCATAAAAATTTGTGTTTCCTATACTGCACACATTAGTTGAAACTGAACATACAAGGAAATAAAATAAAATAAAATAAAATAAAATCATGTCCATATTTACTTCCATTCTGTTTTGCAACTATTTTAGTTCTGTAGGCTTTTTCTTTTACTTTTTGATATCCTAATTTTATAATTTTGTAGTTTTTGTTTGATTTGTTTGGTTTTTATATTGAGGATTTCTTTTCACTCGTGCTTACTTCAGTTGGTTCATGTGGTTTGATTGTCCCAATTTCCTGACACAGGTAAAAATACATTTGTAAACAACAAGAGTTACTCCCCCTTCTATGTAAAGTAAAATGTAAACACTCGTGAAACCAGCCGTAAATGTTTTACCTCAGGTTAATAAACATGCATGTTTGTTTCAGTGTCTTGGAGGGTAAGAGGGAGGGCTTTTATCCCATTTTCATTTTTTTGAGCAGTGTAAGAAACTTGTATTTGAGTAAATGATTCGTGCATAATGAAATGTGCAGTTGTCACCTCGGGGAGACTTAAATTTTAGAATTAAAAATATAACAAACCACAGTTTAAGATGCAGCATACAGTTAGGATATGTTGTGCCATGCAGTTCATGAGTGGTGCATTTTTGTGAAGCTACACAGACCTTACGGTGGTTATTTAAATCATGGGGCTCAAAAATTATATGGTCAGCATTAACACACAAGGCATTATGACAGAGATGGGAGGCATCTAAATTTCTATCAATATCAATTGTTTTTAGCTGCAACATTTTTGACAAGCGTGCAACATTCATTTTTGTCCTTTTTCCATTTGGATAAGCCACATTTAGCATCCCTAACATATAATTTCTTTTCCTCTGAATGGCCCCTGTCCAGATTTTACACGACCCATTTTCTGCATCAATGCAATTTAACAACAGAATATTGGTATATTTTTGATAAAAATCAAAAGTTTGAGAAGCCATTTTGTATTGTTTTGATTAATTAGCACTAAAAGAGTGTAACTGACCTTGATTTCAGCAGCTTTCATCCTAATATTGTAGTCACTGAGCCATGAAACACTCCATCACCTTTGAAATTAAAGGTCACAAGATGGGTCAATATGCGCATTAGATTCTCCATAGGCCATAATGTTAACGTTTTCTTCTGTTGCTCAGGCCATATCGTAAACTTGGATATGTATGATAGCTCGTTTTGAAGCTGAGACACTTGGACACATGTGGTGCGATTTTCGGGGTGGCAAGTGTGATTCGTTTTCCCGTCAAGTGCCCAACCCCGAAAGATAGTGAAAAATGTCACTCTCCACAGAACATGTTCTTGGATTAATTTGCACTTCTCATAAGTGCAAATTGGAACCACACTTTTTTTTTGTCGTAGAATCATCAAATTTAACAATAATGTACCTCTGGGGATAAATAACACAATACAAAAATAAATTTGATATGGCTCGCCCGGTTCGGCAACTGGAGCGAAAACAGTGACAAAATCCTGTAGGATATTTTTTTCTCCCATAGGATTTTTAAAAATCCTACAGGATTTTGAGAAATCCTATAGGATAAAGTCATAATCCCGTAGGATATTTTAAATATCCTATGGGATATATAAATCCTATCGGATTTATTTATCCTATAGGAAAATTTATCTCCTATGGGATTAAATTAATATCCTATGGGATTTAAAATCCTATAGGATTTTCAAAAAAAGTGTTAAATCCGATAGGATTTTTTTTATCCTATAGGATTATCATGAAAGACTTTTTGACAGAAACTAATGTCCCTTAGGATATTTTTTTCTCCTAAGGGATTTATTTTGTCCTGTGGGATGTTTTTTCTCCCATGGGATATTTTTTCCTCCTACCGGATTTTTTTCTCTCCCTTAGGATAAATTTTGTCCTGTAAGATATTTTGTTTTCCCTTAGGATTAACTTTGTCCTATAGGATTATTTTTTCTCCCATAGGATTAAATTTTGATACGTTTTGTCATCTAAGATGGATTCGTCAGTTTTGTTGGTATCTTACAAACGTTAACAATTGTTGCTACATAGATATTGATCACTACGTAGCTACTACGATATTGAACTCAACCTTTGTATTTAGCCTAGCTGCTACATAGATATTGATACCAGGGATCAGTTCAATATCGTAACAGCTACGTAGCGACTATGTAGCTGCTATCAAAATCTAAGTAACAACTAGTCTATAGCTACACGTTCAATAGTCAATATCTACGTAGCATTACGTAGCTGCTACGATATTGAACGCGTCCCAGGGTTGGGTTCAATATCGTAGCAGCTACGTAGCGGCTACGTATCTGCTATCAATATTTATGTAACAACTAGTCTATAGCTACACATTCAATAGTCGAAATCTACGTAGCACTTCGTAGCTGCTACGATATTGAACTCGACCCATCTACGTAACCGCTACGATATTGAACACGACCTTGGGTTGTGTTCAATATCTTATCGGCTATATAGGGCTATGTAGATTTATGACTTTTGAACGGGTGGCTAGCCTAGCTGCTACATAGATATTAATAGCAGCTAAGCTAGCTTCTCGTTCAATAGTCATAAATTTACGTCGCACTACGTAGCTGCTACGATATTGAACGCAACCCTGAAAAGGGTCGTTATAGTTTCAATAATTATCGAAACGGATACATGGAAATATTACTTTATAGGATTGTCAAATCTTGCCTTCGTATATGGTTTTCATGATATTAATTATTAATGAGTCTGTTTAATAAATGTTGTTTGTTTTACGTCCTGTGGCAAATATTACATGTATGTTCATAACGAGAACACAATAGGTAGGCTTTTCATAGCAAATATAAAAGGTCGACTGAGAGAATGGACATGGAACTTGGAATGGTAATGCAAAATGAGGATATATTGAATAAAAAACAGAGCTGCCTCAATTAATTGTGCAAGAGTACCAAATGTGCAGAAGTCTTCCGTGCATGAAATCTATGCTTAAATCGACCATCGTTTTTCAAGTACAGTTTTTAATAATATCAACTGGTTAAATGCATTTTGATGGCTTAAATAAAAGGGAGAGTTCTTTTAGATTGTATTATTTATAGCACTTTAGTTTTTTTGGTATGATACTATATTTCAGATTTCTCTTGGTTATGTTTTTGCACTTAGTGCGGGAAATCGTGGGTTCAAATCTCGGACTGGTCAATCCAAATACGTCAACATTTAAAATTGCTGTTCCTCCGCTAAGCAAGACTTTAGTGGAATTAATAATTTAATTACACCTCTCCTCCATTACATGATATATCTGTAAAAAAAAAAGACTGGTATGCTCGAGTGGCTAAATGATGTCCAAATGCGGAGTGTTACCTTGTGAACTAGCACGTTAAAATCTTTCTCGACACTATCAGTCTAGAACAGGGTTCATATTCAGTATAACATTTGGAACTTGAATTTGTCTCTGGACAGGTCTGGATATAAGGCATATTCAACGTTCATTATATATCTACTAAATCGTTAATAAATAGAGAAGTATTTTCCTTGTACTGATTTTTATTTCATGTACTTGGTTTGATTTCCACGAATTGATATTATAAAAATGGTATGGTTAAACTTTTCACAAAATATGTATGTGCCTTTTGTGATATTTTTAATGGCAGGTAATATGAAATTAGCTCCTTACTTTATTTATACATGGAACGTTTTTGTTTGGCTTGATAAGGTGTATAGGGATCTCTCTATAATAAAAAAAAAACAAAAACCAAAAGACTGTAAAAAAAACTTTCAATATCTTGATTGTCTGTGCTGTTGGGTTGTTGTCTCATCAATATTTACTCTTAATCCCTTTTTTCGAACCCAAAGGGTAGACTTGAGCACAGAAATATTGTCCACTCTTGACTTCATCAGCTCGACTTTCGACTTAAACTTGCTGAAAAAGTAAAGCCCCCCCCCCCTATTCCTACCAACGTGAAAATTAGTTAACAGACTAAGATGGCCACTACGATGCTTTATGCTGTTGTTTTTTAATCGCTGCCTTTTGCAGCTATCATTCCCGGTTTTGGACAGTATAAAAAGTAGATGTGGTTCGATTGTGAATGAGACAACTTCAAACTATTGCTTTCCACCAAGCTCCACATGAAGCTGATGAACGCAAATTTATATAAAAAAAAAGAAGATGTGGTATGATTGCCAAAGAGACGAATGACATAGAAATTAACAACTATACATGTAGTTCACCTTACGGCTTCCCACAATGAGCAAAGCTTTTGTATCTAATTTTATTTTATATGATTAATGTATTGCCTTGTGTCGTTTCTTTTGTTTACTAGTATATTGAATGTCTCTGGTGGTATGAATCTTACTTCATGAAATTTAAAATTATACCCTTTTTCAATAATAGGCTACCGCAATAAAGATATAAGCTTAATAAAATAATTATTTCAGATTTTCACTCGTTCAGGAAATGTCATACGGGACAAGAATGAGTTTTAATGGCGAAAAATATTTTTTTAAACAAATGTGCATGTGTAAGCTGTTTTGTGATGTTCTATTCTATCAGGAGTTTCAGAAAAGGGGGAATAAAAACAATTATGCCAAAAAACAGTTTAACTTGCGAAGCTTTCTGTGGTATTCAATGTTACAAAAATAGTTATTCTTTTGTAGATTTAGAACTTTGAACACAATTAAAAAAATGTCTATTGAAATTGGTAGATGGCAAAATAGTTAAAGAGAACATTTTATTTATTATATATACTTTATGTAAAATTAGGTGAAATTGAGGACGAGTTTCATTATAAAGTTGAAACAAAACGAAAAGTGTATTTAACGTTTTTTGTAAATAGCTTCTCAAATATTGAATTGATTTTATCAAAACAAAAAGTATAAGATCAAAAATTAAATTTTCTATCAAGATTCTTTATTTCTTATGAAACCAAGTTTAATGGTACAAGGAACGATATTTTTACATATAATAACATACAGATTTTGCGCATGACAAGTTTGCACAAAACGAGCAACAAGAATGAGAGATTGGGGATCAACCTGGAGAACATACGTCTATATTGATATTTCTAATTAATTTACACAAATTTTTCAATACACGAATATTTTTTGAAATAAATAAAGTGCCGAATGCATATCTATACCACATCTTCCTATATCTCACACTCACACCACATCTTCCTATATTTATAACTTGCCTTGGGTATACTTTTTATGTCCCTATTCGTACAGGAAGTCCTGTGTTGTTATTAAACGTACCGATCCACAATATCTGACACACATTTGCAAAACAGGTCATTTGTAATATAAGCTGGAAAAATTTCATAGTTTTAGAATAAAGCGGAGCATCGCAATTGCGTTAAAAATTAATATTTAATTTCCTACCAAAAGATATTGGTTTTTGTTTTCAATTCTTTCTCAAATTTAGATATAGAGTTGACACTGCAATGTTTTGTATCAGGTTTATTCCACTCAGGAACTATAGAAGGAATAAACGATTCAGGTAAAGCCTGCAAAATGGAACCACAATTCAAAATTTTTGTGTTTACTTTGCCTTTGTTTTATTTTGTTTCTAAGGAAATTGCTATGTAAGCTTCTTTGTTTATTTAAAGAAGCCAATTTTGAGATACAAAGTGAGAAACAAAGCTTTTGCGATTTCATTTCCTTATTTACAATACTAGAGTTCACAGACTATCATTATACCTTGAGAGACATATGAGAGTATGTGGCGTCCGTGGGGTTCTTCAAATTCGATTACAGAAGTAATATAGAAAAACTCCAAGGGGTAAATACTATATTACGTTTTTAAAAGAGAATATAAATCATAACTGTCTTCTATGGACGATAACTTTAAAACTGATGTCAATGCTTTTTTTTTAACAATTCATCTTTATTCAACAATTGAAGATGAATACCATTTTATTGTATAATGTAATAAGCAGTGATGTAAGAAATATAATTCACAATGTGCATGGGAGAACTAAATAATTTAGTTAACTTAATCATATGACTCTAAAGCCCGTTCTGTCATTATTAAGAGACGCTAAAGAACTGGACAACTGTGGAAATATAAGATTTTAAGATTTGGAAGTCTGCTTGTATTTGATTTTTTTTTATAAATATGTATGATGCTCTTATACACAATTATTAATGGTTGTTTTACTTCGCTTAGTTATAGCATTTAACAAATAACTCTTCGTATTCTTATTTTCGGCATCAAATAAAATTTATAATGGAATATTTTTTAAAAGACAAGGAAAATGAAAAAAAAATATATACAACAAAAATAAGCAAAAGGAGATGTGGTATGGCTGTCAATGAAACACCTATCCACAAACGTTGAAATTGAAGTAGCTGTAAGAAATAAATAAGTCATATTTACAGTCTAAAAATGTGTTTAGCCGGGGCCTGAACATCAAATTACACATATCTATACTTGTAATGCATTTGTAAACAAGTTCGTACCCTAAATATGTTCCTCTCCTAAACATGTCGAGGAAAGTGTTTAACCCTATATGTATTTAACCTGACCACATGTTAAAGATAAACATGTTTGGTACTGCCTCTTATAAATAAGTGAAACATTCTCAGTAAATCACATCAGAACTTAGATCAGACTAAAACCTCACTTAAACTGAATATATTTGTTTTTGTAGAACAGGAGTTTAGTATCCCATAAAACATAAATCATTATATAGAGACCTAGGCAGCAAAGATAGTCATTAGAATCTTTTTGCATTTGCCTGTGTTCTATCCTGTTAAAAACCTTGCGGTGAAGCATGGTTTCTGACATCAGAAAAAAAAGTGAAGTATAGGCCACTGGACGTTAAGCAACCAAGTATTAAACCTCACCTTTCCGTGAAGTGTTTACAATTATTTGTATTTTTAAAATAAAAAAAAAAAGGATAAACATTTCCAAAAACTGAAAATATTTGAGAAAACGCTATTACCTTAGAAGTAAAAAATTTACCAGACAGAATAAACACGGCAGAAACAAACAAACGAAAAAATACCAAGGGAACAATTTGAAATACCATATACATGTTAAAATCGGTATATACAAGCGGATTATAAACGGGACAGGGTTGAGCGAACATGAATTTCTACTGATTACACTAAAGGTGGCAATCAACCGATTGAAGCACGTGTCGAGAAAATATTAGATAACTTTCTAATTAAAAACGACATAATTATACAATTTGATTTTATGATTTTTTACAAAGACTTTTTCTAGATGCCATATCCGTTGTGATAGTATCTTTCCATCAGGTCATTAGTGTACAATTTTGTTCTTAGTGCACTAAGGAGGCGGTGCGTAGAAATACCGCAAAGGACTTCTTAGTGCACTAAGGAGAAAGTTTTTGCACTAAGGACACTAAAACAATGCGTTAGGACCACAAAGAACATGGATATAAGAAGATATAAGTATATAACTCATAATTTTAAAATTTGGTATTAATAGCTTTTGTAATTTTGAAGTTAAATGACTTTTCAATGATCTTTAATCAGCGCGTGCCATTCGACACGTGACCAACGGCTTATTGCAAGTTCCCAATCATCATTTCCAATCAACCTTATCGAATAAACAATTGTCTTTTGATCGTTACTAATTGATTAGTTAATGGTAGTTTTTGAATAAACCTAACGGTGTCTCTGGCGTGGTATAATTTCAAATGATGAAAGAAAAATTAAAAATTGAATTTTGTGTTTACTTTGCCTTTGTTTTATTTTGTTTTAAAGGAAATTGTTAAATAAACCTCTTTTGTTTTTTTTTAAAGAAGCCAATTTTGAGATACAAATTGAGAAAAAAAAATGCTTCTGAGATTTCATTTCTTATTTACAACAGAAGAGTTTACATCTATTATTATACCTTGAAAGATATCTGAGAATAAAAAATGTGGCGTCCGTGGGGTTCTTCAAAACCCGATTACAAACGTGTAATAGAAAGACTTCAAGAGGTAAATACTATTTTATGAAATAACATACCGTTTTTTTTTATTTTTCAAAAAGAGAATAATCATAACTGTGTACTATGAAAAATACTTTTATTACTGATGTCAATGCCTTTTTTTACAATTCATCTTTATATCATCATTTGAAGATGAAGACCATTTTCTTTTACAATGTAATAGACATTTGAGAAACCAATATATTCACAATGTTGTTGAAGTTCATTTTCAAGTTAACTTTTGAAATATAAAATTCGTTGTATAGTACAGCAAGATTATGAATTAATTGTTATTCTCCTCTATATGCGTATTTTGTATGATTATAAAATTTAATGCTATAAATATAATACTAATGCATTTAAATACCAAAGGTAAAATATTTTGTATGATTAGAAAATTTAATGTTATATATATAACACTAATGCATTTAAAAAATACTGTAAAAAAATATATGGCAATCATACCACATCTTCTTTTTTATATTTTATTCAGATTGTACTATTAAGAAACCGACGTTTTTTTCGATTTATTTACATAAACTTATTAAATCAGCTGCAGCATTACTATTATATGTAGACCTACATTGCATAAAATAATGGAAATAACATTGTATATTGATATAAACGATCAAACTTGTAAATAAAGAAATAAAGAAATAAATGAATTTCCATCTCTTTCAGCAACACAAGTGCTTAACATTTCAGACTGTCAATCGAATGTTTCTGATACAAAAGAGAATTCACAACCAACTTATAATGACACTATACCAAATGGTCCAAAAGAAAATGTTTATTTTCTTCTCGATAATAACAGGAAAATAACTCGCAAAACTAACTCTAAGTCAAGCCAGTTTCCTGATGACTGTGGTGCATGGGATTCCCATTGTGGTCGTACTGTTAAAACAGACTTTGTTGTTCAGTCAGACTCAACTTTACGCTTTACGTGTGTAAAAGATGGTCAGTATTGTTTCGAAAAACAAGTCAAGGGTAAAAAGACATTTATTCCGTTTAACCCACAGCCTAGTCCAGATTCCATTGTAACTCTTACAAGATACTATACACCATTAAAACGAGACAAAATGTACAAAAAACGTGTCAGCACTTTTAATCGTTTACCAACACAACATCAAGACCGTGGACATATAGCACTAGTCGAATATACTGGCAAATTTCCTCAAACCAGTGGACCTCATGGTAACGCAAAACATGTAACACATGACTATACACGCACAGATCCTACGGTGTTAGATCAGATCAAAGAAGATATCAAGGCCAAAAAAACAAACATTGACATTTATAAAGATATGGTTTTCAAAGACTCAGAAAACGCACCAAGAGATCTTCAGCAAATCCGATCGAAACGATACCACGATAAGAAACAGTCTAATCTAGGTTCAAGTAACGTACCGGACCAGGTTTGGGAAGCCTTGGCAATGGTCAATAAGCATGAATTTGTAGCAGAAGTTGTTTATACACGTGGAAATAACATGCCGCCGTCTATAATATGCTACAGTCAAATACAAAACTAGTAAACGGTGAATGTATATGTACTACTGTAGACTTTGTTATGATGACCTTTAACTTAATAAATATTTATTTTTTATTATTTCAATCAACAGGTATACCTTAATTAAATTTTTTCCGGAATAGTAATTTCTTTTTCTGGAAAAGTAATACCAATTTGCGGAAACGTAAAAACGCCGCTACTTATTTCGGAAAAGTAATGCACGAAAATGCGGAAACGTGAAATTGGACTTTTGGAAAAAAAAAATAACTACTAAAGGACATGTTAGCGCCGACATGAGTTGTAAGAAAAGATTTCCAAAACAACCATATCATTAAGAAGGAATGTGTACGTGCTATACTCTCGTACTAGTATTACAGGGTTCTTGTGGCGTTCACCTTAGACACACATCTTTTTAACGATGTTTAACAAGAAAATCCCTATTTAGCGGACAAGCAATTTTTTTTTTCTGTTATTGAATATCGAGAAAGAAAATAAATCCCGAAATTAATTTGGAACTTTGATACTCAATAGTTTCCCATCAAAATATTCACAATTAGTGTTCGTCCAGTGGCATACATAACAATCTTATTTCTATATGCAATCAACAATGAGCAAAACCCTAACCTTGTAGTCATTTATAAAAGACCCGAAATGATAAATGTAAAAACAATTCAAACGAGAAAACTAACGGCCTGATTTATGTACAAAATGTGAAAATTCCTTGATAACCTGAATTTTCTTAATTATTTGCCTACAATATATAAGTCACTGTTTAAGAAAAATAAAAAATAAAATTCTGGGACTATTATATTAACGTTAGTATAATAGTCCAAGAATTAAAGTGTTGATAAAATAAGAGCCTCACATTTGAAAGTTTTAAAACATTTCGAAGATAAAAAAAAAAAGTAAAAAAATATACAAAACAGACTTTTTCGTTCATTTTGTAACATGAATGAGGCAGTTAGTTTTCTCGACTGAATTGTTTTACATTGTCATTTCGGGGCCTTGTAAAACAGACTATGCGGTATGGACTTTGCTCATTGTTGAAGGCCGTACAGTGACCTATAGTTGTTTATTTTTGTGACAATTTGGTCTCTTGTGAAATGTGGTCTCATTGGCAATCATACCACATCTTTTTTATATATTTAAATCATTTTACAAGACATCAAATTGTTATTTTGTGTTACTGTTGCAGACAATTCTTTTCAAATATTAAAAATTATTTTAATTAAATGGAATTTTGCATTTGCACCCGCTTGAAAAAAATAAAAACATATAAAGAAGCAACATCGAAATTCTCTGTACTTTAAGCGGCATTTTCACATGAGTAAAATATAAGGTCAACGTTTGAAACTTTTTCAGTCTTGTTCCGTCTTGTTCCATAACTTTCAGTCTTGTTCCGTCTTGTTCCGTAACTTTCTACCCAGTCGTATAAACGAATCGTCGACAAGTGCGTACATTTTTTGGAACAACGTCAAAATCGTTGTTTTATTAGGAACGTCGTGTAACGCTAAGTGGCACCAATACCGTGCGTAACGTCAATATAAATCTGTGATTTTACTATGTCCACAACTTCGATGAACCAAAGCAAGTTAAACATCGACCTGTATCTAAATCAAATTGGTTCTCTTCTTCTTCTTCGTCTTCTTCTTTTGGTATACAATAGTCTATCGACATTCGATGATTACATACTGTTGGCATACGTGGACTAGTCTATAAATTTACAAAACTTTTACCCCAATTTATTCAAAATATATGTTTTTTTCTTATGTTTAATGTATACATGTATATATTTTAAATTGCGCTATAGTTCCGTAACTTTCTACCCAGTCGTATAGACGAATCATCGACAAGTGCGTACATTTTTTTAAATCAATATTTCTGGTATGTTCCAATCTGTCCTTCACTATTGACATCGAGTATATATTACATTTTCCCAAAGTCAACCTTGGAAAAAATATTTAAATAGATTGTAATTTCATCAAATCTTATTTTTTGGGTATTATTTATATTTTTATTTTACACCAGAAATGTTATTTATAAACAAGCGTATGAGTTTAGTTATGACAAGTAAGACAGAGTTGTATATTAAAAAAAAAAATTCTATATTCTATTATACAATTTCAATTCAATTCAATATTTTATTTAAGTCTCATCTCTCATCTGATAGTTCAAAATGGAAAGTTATAAGTTATCGGCCGTGTACACTGAATATTACCTGCAGAAGTGAAACGATGCATGAACTTGCAAGTCCGACAGGAATTCGCTTGAATACCTGGAAGTGTCACCTCACACCCCTTACAATACCTTTGGAAGTAATACCTTAAGCCATGCTGGTGATCAGATGAGGGAAGATTAGAATTTATTTGAAAAAAAGTTTATTACTTTAAAGAATTATGAACAAATTATATTTTCGAAAACAATTTTCACCGAACACTTATTCATGATTTCAACTTTGACTCTTTACTTAATTCCAATATTAACAGTTTAAAAACAACAGACCATGGTAATTTAAAAAAAATGCAAAATTTTTCCGTATAAAGTTAGTTAGTCGAATAAAACAACAGTACGATTGACAAGATATCGACACGCAATTACGACTACATCCTTATTCTTTCAAAAAGAGATTCCCAGGCAACCTCAGAATATAAAGTTTCAGGTTTTGTAAATATTAGTAGACCTGTTACTATTCTTGCGGCCTCTAATTGCAAATTTTCTAATTTCCAAGGATCCGTGTTGAAGGCTGTTCTTTGACCTATTCAATTTTTAAATAAAATATGTTTAAACTAAACGCAGCCTTGGCTATAAAAAGCCTCAAATGTTGAAGGCTATTCTTTGACCTATTAAATTTTTAATAGTCTTCAAATTTCAACAAAATTCCGCGTAAGGGACCACAACTTGGAAATGGAGATAGGTTTTTATAAAAAAAAAAAATCAAAGAGAACACAGAGTGTGTAAAGTTTTAAAATTTTTGATGGATACGAACATTTTTCTCCATTGCCAAATCAACTGTAATATTAGCACTCATACCACTAATTATATTTATATCTATTTTCAGCATAGAATATCTCAGTTTGTTATTGTCGACATTTCTATTACATTTTCTTGATAAAACTTTTTAATACATGTATAAACATTTTAACAAGCTCACCATATTCTAATTTAAGAGTTGGCGCCCATCAAAGCCATGCACACGAAAATATTTATAGGAAGAGAAATAAAACAAAAGCAAAATGATTTGTCCTTTTAATCTCTGAAATTATCAGCAATAATGATTTTTTTTTAAGTTTTAGTTACGAATGATATTCTGGGTGTGTCTAAACACTGCTAAGGAGTCCTTAGTGCACTAAGGACTGATAACATGCCACTAAGAACTAGATGGAGAGCTGTTACATGCAATTTCTTTTCATATTACGGTAGAAATTGATATTTAATGCATAAATTTCAAATTTTATAGAAAAATAATAATAAATTAAGGAGATATTCAACATTATTTAGACACGTGCCTGTTTTTCTTTGATATGCCGAAAATCCATGAACCGTTTGACACGTGTCAAATTACATATTAATTGATTACACGGGAATCCTTTTGGTAAAGTTGGATACTAATAAATGAATTGTTGTTGAAATTTTATTAACAAAAAAATCTGAATGAAGAAGTATTTTCTCAAGTGTATATTTCTTGTAAATAATAAATTTGTCACCAGAGAAATATATCTAATGTCGGATTTTTATTTGATGTTCATATTAATAAGTGACTGAAATACAAATTTTTATAGATATTTAATTCACATTTATATATATTTTTTTTAAAGTACGTGTTGAAGTTTGGATAACCGGCAGATGCTTGTTGCGTTTTCATTAAATTCAACTTGTTATTGGGCTGTGATAAGCCCGGTAGTACCGAAAAATTAATCTAGTATTTCGTAGCGTTCTTTGTCTCTTGAACCAATTTTATTTTTCAGGTGGTCGGACACATTATCCATAATGTGTTTTGTACCCGTATCTCTATTCTGTTTATTTTTTCTTGCAAGCGTGCTTTAATGTGGTGACAGGCGACGACGTACATGCGTTTGAACAATAGACTGGTTTGGAGCTGGAACACTTTAGTTTGTTTCTTATGGTGCACTGTTCAAAATTTATTTTCATATATGAAGACATTGTAAGAAATGTATAACTGGACAAAACGAAACCAATAAGATAATGCATTTTTACTACATGCAACACACTAAGTTCATATATGACCCGTTTGAGTAATATATTTCGGGCCTTCAACAGTGAGTAAAGCGCATAGCACATAGTCATTGTTTCATAAATTATTTCGTACGATATGTTAAGCAGACAATTTGTTAAAAACAATACAAATTGGATTTCCTTCTGACATACTTGCCACAGGCATTTGTCTCAGAAAAAGAATTCCTATATACCTTTTGTGAGACAAGTGCCTGTGATACTTGTTCTTCTTTAAGAAAAGTAGATTTAAAGAAATTATAGTTGAAAATATTTCTGTCGGCTTTTTCTTTTTTTCGTGTGATATATTTAGGTTTAAATATTCTGATTTTATTGCATTACAAAAAATAATTATTTACACATCATGTGGTAAAGGCATATTTTCAAGGCATTCATACGAAGCATTCTCTTTCTCTGTCAGATTATATCTTTAGCTCTAAATTTACACACACTGAAAAAAAATTCGTGAATACTGTACTAAAAACTGTGGAACATTTTTAAAACATTTGTCTCTTTTATATATTTGAAAATGAAACTTAATCTGACTTAAAATCGGGAAATGATTTTTTTAACTTCTTTTACTTTTAGAAGAATAACAAAATGTCGAAATATACAAACAAATAAGTACCGTATGAAGCCTTTGTAAACAAATATCAAGCTGGTTGAAAACTAGTGGTTTGGATAAACCCCAAGAACGACACATAATTTTCTCTCTCTCAATTCCATCGTATTGTTTTAGTGAAACCATTTGTATATATACACGCATCTTTGTCGAAATTAAAATAAAAACAAAACACTTATCAATATATATATTTATTTTGTCTTCATATCTCTTACATAACAAGCTGACCACACTCTAACTTATTAGTCATTTAGTAGGCGCACATCAAAGTCGTGCACCTGTGGCAAATTTCTTTGTCGGGAAAGAAGTAAAACAAAAACAAAATTATTTGTTCTGTAATCATTTTTCATGAGAACAACACATTTAATTATAAATATTAAGCATACATTTTTTTAGATACAACTGTTTATTACCTAAAATAAAAAGATTATGATTGTTTAATGAATTGTTTTGTCATTTGGCACGTGTCAAACGGTTCATTGATTTTCGGCATATCAAAGAAAAACGGGCACGTGCCTAAATAATGTTGAATATCTTGTTTATTTATGATTATTTTTCTATAAAATTTGAAATTTATGCATGAAATATCAATCTCTAACATAATATGTAAAAATAATACACACAACAACACTCCTTCTAGTCCTTAGTGGCATTGTATAGTCCTTAGTGCACTAAGGAGTCCTTAGCAGTGTTTAGATGTTCTAGCCTAACGTGTTGATGTGTCTGTTGTCAGAGATGCACATAGACCTAGGTAAACAATAATGTCTTTAGTTACATCTAGTGTTTAGTTCCATAAAATTTCAGTTATTATCAAATTTTGTTGAAGAATTTATTGGTGAAAGTTAATGTAAATGTTCAGTTGCAAATACTACATGCATATTGAGGACACAATAGAAGAAGTATGGTTACTGGCAAATCTATCCAGGCATCTCCACAATAAAAATATCTTCACGGAAAGCAAGCTATACTAAATAAAAAAAATAAAAAAACACTTATGTACGATTTTCAAAGTTGTTTAAGTAATTGTAGTGTATTGGATATACCCGTTGGACGCATGTTTCTGTCTTGTCATTACTTTCAATGAAAAGCTGGTGGTATTCTTAGCCCCAACACCATGTGTTGTTTTAAAATTGCTTCTGATTTTATTCACAGTTTTTGTTCAGATGGTGTCACAGTCATGTCTCAGTACCCAACAAGTCGGTTGAGTACAGGAACCCTGATGAGTTCAAAATGATGAGTCCTCTATGCAGAAAGAAAATTCCGCACATAGAGGCGGGCCTCTTTTGGTCACTAAACAATAATGAATAATAGTTCAGAGAAATGGTTGCTACACTAAACACTAAAATGCACTTTTGAACTTAAATTGAAAAAAAAGCACATGAGATTACCAAAGGATAAAGGTTTCTGCTTTGAGACAGGCGATGGATGTATACTCATGACTTTTGATATCTCAATCGGCCCCTATTCCTTTAGCAAATGAGGAATAAACAACCACAATGCATTAAACAAGAGAAAACTCGATTTAAAAGAAGCCAGAGTCAAATGTAGAAATAGGTAACAGAAGAAACTACGCAAATGGCAATAATAAACATAAAATAACAAACGGACCAGTAGCAGTAACTCAATGCAAGCTCCATGTTTGAAGTACACTTATCGGTAATTTGTGTCATTGGTAGAAAAATTAACAATTCTTAAACAATAATATCTGGGAATATTTGGTCTGCTCCAATAAAATAATATCCTTACCTACTACAAAAACATATAAAACTATTCTCTGTTCTTTGGTTGAGTTCACAAATAGATTTTTCTCTAAGATATTTCATTCTCCCATAGGATATTTGTTTCTCCTATAGGATATTTTTTCTCCTATAGGATATTTCTTTCTCCCATAGGATTTTTTTCTCTCTTAGGAGTTGCTTTGATCTCCCATAGGATTTTTAATCTCCCTTAGGATTTTTAATCTCCCTTAGGATTTATTTATTACCCTTAGGGTTTATTTATTACCCTTAGGATTCTTTTTTATCCCACAGGATATTTTTTCTGTTATGAAATCCCTTAGGATATTTATTAATCCTATCGGATATTTTTAATCCCATGGGATTATTTTATTAGACTAATATCCTGTAGGATAAAAAATATCCTATAGGAAATGCTTTTATTTTTCCTAAGGGATTTTTTTAATCCTAAGGGCGAAACTATATCCTATAGGATATTTTTATTCTCCTAAGGGATTATAAATCCCTTAGGATTTAAATATCCTGTAGGATATAAAAAATATCCTATGGGATTATGACTTTATCCTATAGGATTTCTCAAAATCCTGTAGGATTTTTAAAAATCCTATGGGAGAAAAAAATATCCTACAGGATTTTGTCACTATTTTCACTCCAGTTGCCGAACCGGGCGAGCCACACCAATTTTTTTTTTGTATTGTGTTATTTATCCCCAGAGGTACATTATTGCCAAATTTGATGATTCTACGACAAAAAAAAGTGTGGTTCCAATTTGCACTTATGAGAAGTGCAAATTAATCCAAGAACATGTTACAGGAAATAATCCCAAAATTCTGACCATAAAAATCATTAAAAAATATGTCCTTTGTAATTTTTTGATCAGGTTTATTTTTGTATACTTTTTTTCACATCACATCAGCTCTATAAAACACCAGTCCTAGTTCATTTATGTCAATTTTTAAAATCACAGCTCCCACATATGCATGGTGGACTAATTTTTTAATGAGAGTCAAAAATCTGTGTTCCTCATCTCAAGGTCCTTTAGGGGTCTTGTCCCATCTGACTGTGATAGATTGATTCTGACACCATGTCTATAGGTCACACTATCATTATTGTTACAGGATAAATCATCTGACTGTGATAGATTGACTCTGACACTATGTCTATTGGCCACAGTACCACTAGTGGTACAGGATATATCATCTGACTGTGACAGATTTACTCTGACGCCATTTCTTTTGGTCAAGGTATCATTATTGTTATAGGATAAATCATCTGACTGTGATAGATTGACTCTGACACCATGTATATAGGCCACAGTATCATTATTGTTACGGGATAAATAATCTGACTGTGATAGATTGACTCTGACACCATGTTTATAGGTCACACTATCATTATTGTTACAGGATATATCATCTGACTGTGATAGATTGACTCTGACACTATGTCTATTGGCCGCTGTACCACTAGTGGTACAGGATAAATCATCTGACTGTGATATATTTACTCTGACGCCATTTCTTTTGGTCAAGGTGTCATTATTGTTACAGGATAAATCATCTGACTGTGATAGATTGACTCTGACACCATGTCTATAGGTCACAGTATCATTATTGTTATAGGATAAATCATCGGACTGTGATAGATTGACTCTGACACTATGTCTATAGGTCACAGTATCATTATTGTTACAAGATAAATCATCTGACTGTGATAAATTGATTCTGACCCTATGTCTATAGGTCATAGTATCATTATTGTTACAGGATAAATTATCTGACTGTGATAGATTGACTATGACAGTATGTCTATAGGTCACAGTATCATTATTGTTACTGGATAAATCATCTGACTGTGATAGATTTACTCTGACACCATTTCTATTGGTCAAGGTATCATTATTGTTACAGGATAAATCATCGGACTGTGATAGATTGATTCTGACACCATGTCTATAGGTCACAGTATCATTATTATTACGGGATAAATCAGCTGACTGTGATAGATTGACTCTGACACCACGTCTATAGGCCACAGTACCATTTTTGTTATCTGACTTTGATAGATTGACTCTGACACTATGTCTATAGGTCACAGTATCCTTATTGGTACAGGATAAATCATCTGACTGTGATAGATTGACTCAGACAGTATGTCTATAGGTCACAGTATCATTATTGTTACAGGATAAATCATCTGACTGTGATAGATTGACTCTGACACTATGTATATTGGCCAAAGTACCATTAGTGGTACAAGATAAATCATCTGACTGTAATAGATTTACTCTGACACCATTTCTATTGGTCAAGGTATCATTATTGTTACAGGATAAATTATCGGACTGTGATAGATTGATTCTGACACTATGTCTATAGGTCACAGTATCATTATTGTTACATGATATATCATCTGACTGTGATAGATTGACTCTGACACTATGTCTATTGGCCACAGTACCACTAGTGGTACAGGGTAAATCATCTGACTGTGATATATTTACTCTGACGCCTTTTTTTGTTCAAGGTATCATTATTGTTACAGGATAAATCATCAGACTGTGATAGATTGACTCTGACACCATGTCTATAGGTCACAGTATCCTTATTGTTACGGGATAAATCATCGGACTGTGATAGATTGACTCTTACACCATGTCTATAGGTCACAGTTTCATTATTATTACGGGATAAATCAACTGACTGTGATAAA
Organism: Mytilus edulis; assembly: GCF_963676685.1. Classification (NCBI taxonomy): domain Eukaryota; kingdom Metazoa; phylum Mollusca; class Bivalvia; order Mytilida; family Mytilidae; genus Mytilus; species Mytilus edulis. The sequence goes on from NC_092356.1 coordinate 59,251,213, forward strand.
TTGACTCTGACACTATGTCTATAGGCCACAGTACCATTATTGCTACAGGATAAATCACCTGACTGTGATAGATTGACTCTGACACTACGTCTATAGGCCACAGTGCCATTTTTGGTACAGGATAAATCATCTGATTGTGATGGATTGACTATGACACCATATCTATAGGCCACAGTACCGGTTTTGTTACAGGATAAATCATCTGACTGTGATAGATTGACTCTGACACTATGTCTATAGGTCAAAGTATCATTATTGTTACAGGATAAATCATCTGACTGTGATAGATTGATTCTGACACCATGTCTATAGGTCACACTATCATTATTGTTACAGGATAAATCATCTGACTGTGATAGATTGACTCTGACACTATGTCTATTGGCCACAGTACCACTAGTGGTACAGGATATATCATCTGACTGTGACAGATTTACTCTGACGCCATTTCTTTTGGTCAAGGTATCATTATTGTTATAGGATAAATCATCTGACTGTGATAGATTGACTCTGACACCATGTATATAGGCCACAGTATCATTATTGTTACGGGATAAATAATCTGACTGTGATAGATTGACTCTGACACCATGTCTATAGGTCACAGTATCATTTTTGTTACAGGATAAATCATCTGACTGTGATAGATTGATTCTGACACTATGTCTATGGGTCACATTATCATCATTGTTACAGGATAAATCGTCTGACTGTGATTGATTGACTCTGACATCATGTCTATAGGTGACAGTATCATTACCGTTACAGGATAAATCATCTGACTGTGATAGATTGACTCTGACACTTGTCTATAGGTCACAGTATCCTTATTGGTACATGATAAATCATCTGACTGTGATAGATTGACTCAGACAGTATGTCTATAAGTCACAGTATCATTATTGTTACAGGATAAATCATCTGACTGTGATAGATTGACTCTGACACTATGTATATTGGCCAAAGTACCATTAGTGGTACAAGATAAATCATCTCACTGTAATAGATTTACTCTGACACCATTTCTATTGGTCAAGGTATCATTATTGTTACAGGATAAATTATCGGACTGTGATAGATTGATTCTGACACTATGTCTATAGGTCACAGTATCATTATTGTTACATGATATATCATCTGACTGTGATAGATTGACTCTGACACTATGTCTATTGGCCACAGTACCACTAGTGGTACAGGATAAATCATCTGACTGTGATATATTTACTCTGACGCCTTTTTTTGTTCAAGGTATCATTATTGTTACAGGATAAATCATCAGACTGTGATAGATTGACTCTGACACCATGTCTATAGGTCACAGTATCCTTATTGTTACGGGATAAATCATCGGACTGTGATAGATTGACTCTTACACCATGTCTATAGGTCACAGTTTCCTTATTATTACGGGATAAATCAACTGACTGTGATAAATTGACTCTGACACTATGTCTATAGGCCACAGTACCATTATTGCCACAGGATAAATCACCTGACTGATAGATTGACTCTGACACCACGTCTATAGGCCACAGTGCCATTTTTGGTACAGGATAAATCATCTGATTGTGATGGATTGACTATGACACCATATCTATAGGCCACAGTACCATTTTTGTTACAGGATAAATCATCTGACTGTGATAGATTGACTCTGACATTATGTCTATAGGTCAAAGTATCATTATTGTTACAGGATAAATCATCTGACTGTGACAGATTTACTCTGACGCCATTTCTTTTGGTCAAGGTATCATTATTGTTATAGGATAAATCATCTGACTGTGATAGATTGACTCTGACACCATGTATATAGGCCACAGTATCATTATTGTTACGGGATAAATAATCTGACTGTGATAGATTGACTCTGACACCATGTCTATAGGTCACAGTATCATTTTTGTTACAGGATAAATCATCTGACTGTGATAGATTGATTCTGACACTATGTCTATGGGTCACATTATCATCATTGTTACAGGATAAATCGTCTGACTGTGATTGATTGACTCTGACATCATGTCTATAGGTGACAGTATCATTACCGTTACAGGATAAATCATCTGACTGTGATAGATTAACTCTGACACCATGTTTATAGGTCACACTATCATTATTGTTACAGGATATATCATCTGACTGTGATAGATTGACTCTGACACTATGTCTATTGGCCGCTGTACCACTAGTGGTACAGGATAAATCATCTGACTGTGATAGATTGACTCTGACGCCATTTTTTTTTGGTCATGGTATCATTATTGTTACAGGATAAATCATCTGACTGTGATAGATTGACTCTGACACTATGTCTATAGGTCACAGTATCATTATTGTTATAGGATAAATCATCGGACTGTGATAGATTGACTCTGACACTATGTCTATAGGTCACAGTATCATTATTGTTACAAGATAAATCATCTGACTGTGATAAATTGATTCTGACCCTATGTCTATAGGTCACAGTATCATTATTGTTACAGGATAAATTATCTGACTGTGATCGATTGACTATGACAGTATGTCTATAGGTCACAGTATCATTATTGTTACAGGATAAATCATCTGACTGTGATAGATTTACTCTGAAGCCATTTTTTTTGGTCAAGGTATCATTATTGTTACAGGATAAATCATCTGACTGTGATAGATTGACTCTGACACCATGTCTATAGGTCACAGTATCATTATTGTTATAGGATAAATCATCGGACTGTGATAGATTGACTCTGACACTATGTCTATAGGTCACAGTATCATTATTGTTACAAGATAAATCATCTGACTGTGATAAATTGATTCTGACCCTATGTCTATAGGTCACAGTATCATTATTGTTACAGGATAAATCATCTGACTGTGATAGATTTACTCTGACACCATTTCTATTGGTCAAGGTATCATTATTGTTACAGGATAAATCATCGGACTGTGATAGATTGATTCTGACAGCATGTCTATAGGTCACAGTATCACTATTATTACGGGATAAATCATCTGACTGTGATAGATTGACTCTGACACCACGTCTATAGGCCACAGTACATTTTTTTTATCTGACTTTGATAGATTGACTCTGACACTATGTCTATAGGTCACAGTATCCTTATTGGTACAGGATAAATCATCTGACTGTGATAGATTGACTCTGACAGTATGTCTATAGGTCACAGTATCATTATTGTTACAGGATAAATCATCTGACTGTGATAGATTGACTCTGACACTATGTATATTGGCCAAAGTACCATTATTGGTACAAGATAAATCATCTGACTGTAATAGATTTACTCTGACACCATTTCTATTGGTCAAGGTATCATTTTTGTTACAGGATAAATCATCGGACTGTGATAGATTGATTCTGAGACTATGTCTATAGGTCACAGTATTATTTTTGTTACAGGATAAATCATATGAGTGTGATAGATTGACTCTGACACCACGTCTATAGGCCACAGTATCATTATTGTTACATGATATATCATCTGACTGTGATAGATTGACTCTGACACCATGTCTATTGGCCACAGTACCACTAGTAATACAGGATAAATCATCTGACTGTGATATATTTACTCTGACGGCTTTTCTTTGTTCAAGGTATCATTATTGTTACAGGATAAATCATCAGACTGTGATAGATTGACTCTGACACCATGTCTATAGGTCAAAGTATCCTTATTGTTACGGGATAAATCATCGGACTGTGATAGATTGACTCTTACACAATGTCTATAGGTCACAGTTTCATTATTAATACGGGATAAATCAACTGACTGTGATAAATTGACTCTGACACTATGTCTATAGGCCACAGTACCATTATTGCTACAGGATAAATCACCTGACTGTGATAGATTGACTCTGACACCACGTCTATAGGCCACAGTGCCATTTTTGGTACAGGATAAATCATCTGATTGTGATGGATTGACTATGACACCATATCTATAGGCCACAGTACCATTTTTGTTACAGGATATATCATCTGACTGTGATAGATTGACTCTGACACTATGTCTATAGGTCAAAGTATCATTATTGTTACAGGATAAATCATCTGACTGTGATAGATTGACTCTGACACTATGTCTATAGGTCAAAGTATCATTATTGTTACAGGATAAATCATCTGACTGTGATAGATTGATTCTGACACCATGTCTATAGGTCACACTATCATTATTGTTACAGGATAAATCATCTGACTGTGATAGATTGACTCTGACACTATGTCTATTGGCCACAGTACCACTAGTGGTACAGGATAAATCATCTGACTGTGATAGATTGACTCTGACGCCATTTCTTTTGGTCAAGGTATCATTATTGTTACAGGATAAATCATCTGACTGTGATAGATTGACTCTGACACCATGTCTATAGGTCACAGTATCATTATTGTTATAGGATAAATCATCGGACTGTGATAGATTGACTCTGACACTATGTCTATAGGTCACAGTATCATTATTGTTACAAGATAAATCATCTGACTGTGATAAATTGATTCTGACCCTATGTCTATAGGTCACAGTATCATTATTGTTACAGGATAAATTATCTGACTGTGATCGATTGACTATGACAGTATGTCTATAGGTCACAGTATCATTATTGTTACAGGATAAATCATCTGACTGTGATAGATTTACTCTGAAGCCATTTCTTTTGGTCAAGGTATCATTATTGTTACAGGATAAATCATCTGACTGTGATAGATTGACTCTGACACCATGTCTATAGGTCACAGTATCATTATTGTTATAGGATAAATCATCGGACTGTGATAGATTGACTCTGACACTATGTCTATAGGTCACAGTATCATTATTGTTACAAGATAAATCATCTGACTGTGATAAATTGATTCTGACCCTATGTCTATAGGTCACAGTATCATTATTGTTACAGGATAAATTATCTGACTGTGATCGATTGACTATGACAGTATGTCTATAGGTCACAGTATCATTATTGTTACAGGATAAATCATCTGACTGTGATAGATTTACTCTGAAGCCATTTCTTTTGGTCAAGGTATCATTATTGTTACAGGATAAATCATCTGACTGTGATAGATTGACTCTGACACCATGTCTATAGGTCACAGTATCATTATTGTTATAGGATAAATCATCGGACTGTGATAGATTGACTCTGACACTATGTCTATAGGTCACAGTATCATTATTGTTACAAGATAAATCATCTGACTGTGATAAATTGATTCTGACCCTATGTCTATAGGTCACAGTATCATTATTGTTACAGGATAAATTATCTGACTGTGATCGATTGACTATGACAGTATGTCTATAGGTCACAGTATCATTATTGTTACAGGATAAATCATCTGACTGTGATAGATTTACTCTGACACCATTTCTATTGATCAAGGTATCATTATTGTTACAGGATAAATCATCGGACTGTGATAGATTGATTCTGACACCATGTCTATAGGTGACAGTATCACTAATATTACGGGATAAATCATCTGACTGTGATAGATTGACTCTGACACCACGTCTATAGGCCACAGTACATTTTTGTTATCTGACTTTGATAGATTGACTCTGACACTATGTCTATAGGTCACAGTATCCTTATTGGTACAGGATAAATCATCTGACTGTGATAGATTGACTCTGACAGTATGTCTATAGGTCACAGTATCATTATTGTTACAGGATAAATCATCTGACTGTGATAGATTGAATCTGACACTATGTATATTGGCCAAAGTACCATTATTGGTACAAGATAAATCATTTGACTGTAATAGATTTACTCTGACACCATTTCTATTGGTCAAGGTATCATTATTGTTACAGGATAAATCATCGGACTGTGATAGATTGATTCTGACACTATGTCTATAGGTCACAGTATTATTTTTGTTACAGGATAAATCATATGAGTGTGATAGATTGACTCTGACACCACGTCTATAGGTCACAGTATCATTATTGTTACATGATATATCATCTGACTGTGATAGATTGACTCTGACACCATGTCTATTGGCCACAGTACCACTAGTGGTACAGGATAAATCATCTGACTGTGATATATTTACTCTGACGCCTTTTTTTTGTTCAAGGTATCATTATTGTTACAGGATAAATCATCAGACTGTGATAGATTGACTCTGACACCATGTCTATAGGTCACAGTATCCTTATTGTTACGGGATAAATCATCGGACTGTGATAGATTGACTCTTACACAATGTCTATAGGTCACAGTTTCATTATTATTACGGGATAAATCAACTGACTGTGATAAATTGACTCTGACACTATGTCTATAGGCCACAGTACCATTATTGCTACAGGATAAATCACCTGACTGTGATAGATTGACTCTGACACCACGTCTATAGGCCACAGTGCCATTTTTGGTACAGGATAAATCATCTGATTGTGATGGATTGACTATGACACCATATCTATAGGCCACAGTACCATTTTTGTTACAGGATAAATCATCTGACTGTGATAGATTGACTCTGACACTATGTCTATAGGTCAAAGTATCATTATTGTTACAGGATAAATCATCTGACTGTGATAGATTGATTCTGACACCATGTCTATAGGTCACACTATCATTATTGTTACAGGATAAATCATCTGACTGTGATAGATTGACTCTGACACTATGTCTATTGGCCACAGTACCACTAGTGGTACAGGATAAATCATCTGACTGTGACAGATTTACTCTGACGCCATTTCTTTTGGTCAAGGTATCATTATTGTTATAGGATAAATCATCTGACTGTGATAGATTGACTCTGACACCATGTATATAGGCCACAGTACCACTAGTGGTACAGGATAAATCATCTGACTGTGACAGATTTACTCTGACGCCATTTCTTTTGGTCAAGGTATCATTATTGTTATAGGAAAAATCATCTGGCTGTGATAGATTGATTCTGACACTATGTCAATAGGTCAAAGTATCATTATTATTACGGCATAAATCATCTGAATGTGATAGATTGACACTGACACCACGTCTATAGGCCACAGTACCATTTTTGTTACTGGATAAATCATCGGACTGTGATAGATTGACTCTGACACTATGTCTATAGGTCACAGTATCCTTATTGTTACAGGATAAATCATCTGACTGTGATAGATTGACTCTGACACTATGTCTATAGGTCACAGTATCATTATTGTTACAAGATAAATCATCTGACTGTGATAAATTGATTCTGACCCTATGTCTATAGGTCACAGTATCGTTATTGTTACAGGATAAATTATCTGACTGTGATCGATTGACTATGACAGTATGTCTATAGGTCACAGTATCATTATTGTTACAGGATAAATCATCTGACTGTGATAGATTTACTCTGAAGCCATTTCTTTTGGTCAAGGTATCATTATTGTTACAGGATAAATAATCTGACTGTGATAGATTGATTCTGACACCATGTCTATAGGTCACAGTATCACTATTATTACGGGATAAATCATCTGACTGTGATAGATTGACTCTGACACCACGTCTATAGGCCACAGTACATTTTTGATATCTGACTTTGATAGATTGACTCTGACACTATGTCTATAGGTCACAGTATCCTTATTGGTACAGGATAAATCATCTGACTGTGATAGATTTACTCTGACACCATGTCTATTGTTCAAGGTATCATTATTGTTATAGGATAAATCATCTGACTGTGATAGATTGACTCTGACCTGACAGTATATCTATAGGTCACAGTATCATTATTGTTACAGGATAAATCATCTGACTGTGATAGATTGACTCTGACACTATGTATATTGGCCAAAGTACCATTATTGGTACAAGATAAATCATCTGACTGTAATAGATTTACTCTGACACCATTTCTATTGGTCAAGGTATCATTATTGTTACAGGATAAATCATCGGACTGTGATAGATTGATTCTGACACTATGTCTATAGGTCACAGTATTATTTTTGTTACAGGATAAATCATATGAGTGTGATAGATTGACTCTGACACCACGTCTATAGGTCACAGTATCATTATTGTTACATGATATATCATCTGACTGTGATAGATTGACTCTGACACCATGTCTATTGGCCACAGTACCACTAGTGGTACAGGATAAATCATCTGACTGTGATATATTTACTCTGACGCCTTTTTTTTGTTCAAGGTATCATTATTGTTACAGGATAAATCATCAGACTGTGATAGATTGACTCTGACACCATGTCTATAGGTCACAGCATCCTTATTGTTACGGGATAAATCAACTGACTGTGATAAATTGACTATGACACTATGTCTATAGGCCACAGTACCATTATTGCTACAGGATAAATCACCTGACTGTGATAGATTGACTCTGACAGCACGTCAATAGGCCACAGTGCCATTTTTGGTACAGGATAAATCATCTGATTGTGATGGATTGACTATGACATCATATATATAGGCCACAGTACCATTTTTGTTACAGGATAAATCATCTGACTGTGATAGATTGACTCTAACACTATGTCTATAGGTCAAAGTATCATTATTGTTACAGGATAAATCATCTGACTGTGATAGATTGATTCTGACACCATGTCTATAGGTCACAGTATCATTATTATTACGGGATAAATCAACTGACAGTGATAGATTGACTCTGACACCACGTCTATAGGTCACAGTATCATTATTGTTACAGGATAAATCATCTGACTGTGATAGATTGATTCTGACACCATGTCTATAGGTCACACTATCATTATTGTTACAGGATAAATCATCTGACTGTGATAGATTGACTCTGACACTATGTCTATTGGCCACAGTACCACTAGTGGTACAGGATAAATCATCTGACTGTGACAGATTTACTCTGACGCCATTTCTTTTGGTCAAGGTATCATTATTGTTATAGGATAAATCATCTGACTGTGATAGATTGACTCTGACACCATGTATATAGGCCACAGTATCATTATTGTTACGGGATAAATAATCTGACTGTGATAGATTGACTCTGACACCATGTCTATAGGTCACAGTATCATTATTATTACGGGATAAATCATCTGACTGTGGTAGATTGACTCTGACATCATTTCTATTGGTCAAGGTATCATTATTGTTACAGGATAAATCATCGGACTGTGATAGATTGATTCTGACACTATGTCTATAGATCACAGTATCATTAATGTTATATGATAAATCATCTGACTGTGATAGATTGTCTCTGACATCATGTGTGTAGGTGACAGTATCATTATTGTTACATGATAAATCATCTGACTGTGATAGATTAACTCTGACACCATGTTTATAGGTCACAGTATCATTATTGTTACAGGATATATCATCTGACTGTGATAGATTGACTCTGACACTATGGCTATTGGCCACAGTACCACTAGTGGTGCAGGATAAATCATCTGACTGTGATATATTTAGTCTGACGCCATTTCCTTTGGTCAAGGTATCATTATTGTTACAGGATATATCATTTGACTGTGATAGATTGACTCTGACACCATGTCTATAGGCCACAGTATCATTATTGTTATAGGATAAATCATCGGACTGTGATAGATTGATTCTGGCACTATGTCTATAGGTCACAGTATCATTATTGTTACAAGATAAATCATCTGACTGTGATAAATTGATTCTGACACTATGTCTATAGGTCACAGTATCATTATTGTTACAGGATAAATCATCTGACTGTTATAGATTGACTCTGACATCATGTCTATAGGTGACAGTATCATTATTGTTACAGGAAAAATCATCTGGCTGTGATAGATTGATTCTGACACTATGTCAATAGGTCAAAGTATCATTATTATTACGGCATAAATCATCTGACTGTGATAGATTGACACTGACACCACGTCTATAGGCCACAGTACCATTTTTGTTACTGGATAAATCATCGGACTGTGATAGATTGACTCTGACACTATGTCTATAGGTCACAGTATCCTTATTGTTACAGGATAAATCATCTGACTGTGATAGATTGACTCTGACACTATGTCTATAGGTCACAGTATCATTATTGTTACAAGATAAATCATCTGACTGTGATAAATTGATTCTAACCCTATGTCTATAGGTCACAGTATCGTTATTGTTAGAGGATAAATTATCTGACTGTGATCGATTGACTATGACAGTATGTCTATAGGTCACAGTATCATTATTGTTACAGGATAAATCATCTGACTGTGATAGATTTACTCTGAAGCCATTTCTTTTGGTCAAGGTATCATTATTGTTACAGGATAAATAATCTGACTGTGATAGATTGATTCTGACACCATGTCTATAGGTCACAGTATCACTATTATTACGGGATAAATCATCTGACTGTGATAGATTGACTCTGACACCACGTCTATAGGCCACAGTACATTTTTGATATCTGACTTTGATAGATTGACTCTGACACTATGTCTATAGGTCACAGTATCCTTATTGGTACAGGATAAATCATCTGACTGTGATAGATTTACTCTGACACCATGTCTATTGTTCAAGGTATCATTATTGTTATAGGATAAATCATCTGACTGTGATAGATTGACTCTGACACTATGTCTATAGGTCACAGTATCCTTATTGGTACAGGATAAATCATCTGACTGTGATAGATTGACTCTGACCTGACAGTATATCTATAGGTCACAGTATCATTATTGTTACAGGATAAATCATCTGACTGTGATAGATTGACTCTGACACTATGTCTATAGGTCACAGTATCCTTATTGGTACAGGATAAATCATCTGACTGTGATAGATTGACTCTGACCTGACAGTATATCTATAGGTCACAGTATCATTATTGTTACAGGATAAATCATCAGACTGTGATAGATTGACTCTGACACCATGTCTATAGGTCACAGTATCCTTATTGTTACGGGATAAATCATCGGACTGTGATAGATTGACTCTTACACAATGTCTATAGGTCACAGTTTCATTATTATTACGGGATAAATCAACTGACTGTGATAAATTGACTCTGACACTATGTCTATAGGCCACAGTACCATTATTGCTACAGGATAAATCACCTGACTGTGATAGATTGACTCTGACACCACGTCTATAGGCCACAGTGCCATTTTTGGTACAGGATAAATCATCTGATTGTGATGGATTGACTATGACACCATATCTATAGGCCACAGTACCATTTTTGTTACAGGATAAATCATCTGACTGTGATAGATTGACTCTGACACTATGTCTATAGGTCAAAGTATCATTATTGTTACAGGATAAATCATCTGACTGTGATAGATTGATTCTGACACCATGTCTATAGGTCACACTATCATTATTGTTACAGGATAAATCATCTGACTGTGATAGATTGACTCTGACACTATGTCTATTGGCCACAGTACCACTAGTGGTACAGGATAAATCATCTGACTGTGACAGATTTACTCTGACGCCATTTCTTTTGGTCAAGGTATCATTATTGTTATAGGATAAATCATCTGACTGTGATAGATTGACTCTGACACCATGTATATAGGCCACAGTATCATTATTGTTACGGGATAAATAATCTGACTGTGATAGATTGACTCTGACACCATGTCTATAGGTCACAGTATCATTATTATTACGGGATAAATCATCTGACTGTGGTAGATTGACTCTGACATCATTTCTATTGGTCAAGGTATCATTATTGTTACAGGATAAATCATCGGACTGTGATAGATTGATTCTGACACTATGTCTATAGATCACAGTATCATTAATGTTATATGATAAATCATCTGACTGTGATAGATTGTCTCTGACATCATGTGTGTAGGTGACAGTATCATTATTGTTACATGATAAATCATCTGACTGTGATAGATTAACTCTGACACCATGTTTATAGGTCACAGTATCATTATTGTTACAGGATATATCATCTGACTGTGATAGATTGACTCTGACACTATGGCTATTGGCCACAGTACCACTAGTGGTACAGGATAAATCATCTGACTGTGATATATTTAGTCTGACGCCATTTCCTTTGGTCAAGGTATCATTATTGTTACAGGATATATCATTTGACTGTGATAGATTGACTCTGACACCATGTCTATAGGCCACAGTATCATTATTGTTATAGGATAAATCATCGGACTGTGATAGATTGATTCTGGCACTATGTCTATAGGTCACAGTATCATTATTGTTACAAGATAAATCATCTGACTGTGATAAATTGATTCTGACACTATGTCTATAGGTCACAGTATCATTATTGTTACAGGATAAATCATCTGACTGTTATAGATTGACTCTGACATCATGTCTATAGGTGACAGTATCATTATTGTTACAGGAAAAATCATCTGGCTGTGATAGATTGATTCTGACACTATGTCAATAGGTCAAAGTATCATTATTATTACGGCATAAATCATCTGACTGTGATAGATTGACACTGACACCACGTCTATAGGCCACAGTACCATTTTTGTTACTGGATAAATCATCGGACTGTGATAGATTGACTCTGACACTATGTCTATAGGTCACAGTATCCTTATTGTTACAGGATAAATCATCTGACTGTGATAGATTGACTCTGACACTATGTCTATAGGTCACAGTATCATTATTGTTACAAGATAAATCATCTGACTGTGATAAATTGATTCTGACCCTATGTCTATAGGTCACAGTATCGTTATTGTTACAGGATAAATTATCTGACTGTGATCGATTGACTATGACAGTATGTCTATAGGTCACAGTATCATTATTGTTACAGGATAAATCATCTGACTGTGATAGATTTACTCTGAAGCCATTTCTTTTGGTCAAGGTATCATTATTGTTACAGGATAAATAATCTGACTGTGATAGATTGATTCTGACACCATGTCTATAGGTCACAGTATCACTATTATTACGGGATAAATCATCTGACTGTGATAGATTGACTCTGACACCACGTCTATAGGCCACAGTACATTTTTGATATCTGACTTTGATAGATTGACTCTGACACTATGTCTATAGGTCACAGTATCCTTATTGGTACAGGATAAATCATCTGACTGTGATAGATTTACTCTGACACCATGTCTATTGTTCAAGGTATCATTATTGTTATAGGATAAATCATCTGACTGTGATAGATTGACTCTGACACTATGTCTATAGGTCACAGTATCCTTATTGGTACAGGATAAATCATCTGACTGTGATAGATTGACTCTGACCTGACAGTATATCTATAGGTCACAGTATCATTATTGTTACAGGATAAATCATCTGACTGTGATAGATTGACTCTGACACTATGTATATTGGCCAAAGTACCATTATTGGTACAAGATAAATCATCTGACTGTAATAGATTTACTCTGACACCATTTCTATTGGTCAAGGTATCATTATTGTTACAGGATAAATCATCGGACTGTGATAGATTGATTCTGACACTATGTCTATAGGTCACAGTATTATTTTTGTTACAGGATAAATCATATGAGTGTGATAGATTGACTCTGACACCACGTCTATAGGTCAGAGTATCATTATTGTTACATGATATATCATCTGACTGTGATAGATTGACTCTGACACCATGTCTATTGGCCACAGTACCACTAGTGGTACAGGATAAATCATCTGACTGTGATATATTTACTCTGACGCCTTTTTTTTGTTCAAGGTATCATTATTGTTACAGGATAAATCATCAGACTGTGATAGATTGACTCTGACACCATGTCTATAGGTCACAGCATCCTTATTGTTACGGGATAAATCAACTGACTGTGATAAATTGACTATGACACTATGTCTATAGGCCACAGTACCATTATTGCTACAGGATAAATCACCTGACTGTGATAGATTGACTCTGACAGCACGTCAATAGGCCACAGTGCCATTTTTGGTACAGGATAAATCATCTGATTGTGATGGATTGACTATGACATCATATATATAGGCCACAGTACCATTTTTGTTACAGGATAAATCATCTGACTGTGATAGATTGACTCTGACACTATGTCTATAGGTCAAAGTATCATTATTGTTACAGGATAAATCATCTGACTGTGATAGATTGATTCTGACACCATGTCTATAGGTCACAGTATCATTATTATTACGGGATAAATCAACTGACAGTGATAGATTGACTCTGACACCACGTCTATAGGTCACAGTATCATTATTGTTACAGGATAAGTCATCTGACTGTGATAGATTGATTCTGACACCATGTCTATAGGTCACACTATCATTATTGTTACAGGATAAATCATCTGACTGTGATAGATTGACTCTGACACTATGTCTATTGGCCACAGTACCACTAGTGGTACAGGATAAATCATCTGACTGTGACAGATTTACTCTGACGCCATTTCTTTTGGTCAAGGTATCATTATTGTTATAGGATAAATCATCTGACTGTGATAGATTGACTCTGACACCATGTATATAGGCCACAGTATCATTATTGTTACGGGATAAATAATCTGACTGTGATAGATTGACTCTGACACCATGTCTATAGGTCACAGTATCATTATTATTACGGGATAAATCATCTGACTGTGGTAGATTGACTCTGACATCATTTCTATTGGTCAAGGTATCATTATTGTTACAGGATAAATCATCGGACTGTGATAGATTGATTCTGACACTATGTCTATAGATCACAGTATCATTAATGTTATATGATAAATCATCTGACTGTGATAGATTGTCTCTGACATCATGTGTGTAGGTGACAGTATCATTATTGTTACATGATAAATCATCTGACTGTGATAGATTAACTCTGACACCATGTTTATAGGTCACAGTATCATTATTGTTACAGGATATATCATCTGACTGTGATAGATTGACTCTGACACTATGGCTATTGGCCACAGTACCACTAGTGGTGCAGGATAAATCATCTGACTGTGATATATTTAGTCTGACGCCATTTCCTTTGGTCAAGGTATCATTATTGTTACAGGATATATCATTTGACTGTGATAGATTGACTCTGACACCATGTCTATAGGCCACAGTATCATTATTGTTATAGGATAAATCATCGGACTGTGATAGATTGATTCTGGCACTATGTCTATAGGTCACAGTATCATTATTGTTACAAGATAAATCATCTGACTGTGATAAATTGATTCTGACACTATGTCTATAGGTCACAGTATCATTATTGTTACAGGATAAATCATCTGACTGTTATAGATTGACTCTGACATCATGTCTATAGGTGACAGTATCATTATTGTTACAGGAAAAATCATCTGGCTGTGATAGATTGATTCTGACACTATGTCAATAGGTCAAAGTATCATTATTATTACGGCATAAATCATCTGACTGTGATAGATTGACACTGACACCACGTCTATAGGCCACAGTACCATTTTTGTTACTGGATAAATCATCGGACTGTGATAGATTGACTCTGACACTATGTCTATAGGTCACAGTATCCTTATTGTTACAGGATAAATCATCTGACTGTGATAGATTGACTCTGACACTATGTCTATAGGTCACAGTATCATTATTGTTACAAGATAAATCATCTGACTGTGATAAATTGATTCTGACCCTATGTCTATAGGTCACAGTATCGTTATTGTTACAGGATAAATTATCTGACTGTGATCGATTGACTATGACAGTATGTCTATAGGTCACAGTATCATTATTGTTACAGGATAAATCATCTGACTGTGATAGATTTACTCTGAAGCCATTTCTTTTGGTCAAGGTATCATTATTGTTACAGGATAAATAATCTGACTGTGATAGATTGATTCTGACACCATGTCTATAGGTCACAGTATCACTATTATTACGGGATAAATCATCTGACTGTGATAGATTGACTCTGACACCACGTCTATAGGCCACAGTACATTTTTGATATCTGACTTTGATAGATTGACTCTGACACTATGTCTATAGGTCACAGTATCCTTATTGGTACAGGATAAATCATCTGACTGTGATAGATTTACTCTGACACCATGTCTATTGTTCAAGGTATCATTATTGTTATAGGATAAATCATCTGACTGTGATAGATTGACTCTGACACTATGTCTATAGGTCACAGTATCCTTATTGGTACAGGATAAATCATCTGACTGTGATAGATTGACTCTGACCTGACAGTATATCTATAGGTCACAGTATCATTATTGTTACAGGATAAATCATCTGACTGTGATAGATTGACTCTGACACTATGTATATTGGCCAAAGTACCATTATTGGTACAAGATAAATCATCTGACTGTAATAGATTTACTCTGACACCATTTCTATTGGTCAAGGTATCATTATTGTTACAGGATAAATCATCGGACTGTGATAGATTGATTCTGACACTATGTCTATAGGTCACAGTATTATTTTTGTTACAGGATAAATCATATGAGTGTGATAGATTGACTCTGACACCACGTCTATAGGTCACAGTATCATTATTGTTACATGATATATCATCTGACTGTGATAGATTGACTCTGACACCATGTCTATTGGCCACAGTACCACTAGTGGTACAGGATAAATCATCTGACTGTGATATATTTACTCTGACGCCTTTTTTTTGTTCAAGGTATCATTATTGTTACAGGATAAATCATCAGACTGTGATAGATTGACTCTGACACCATGTCTATAGGTCACAGCATCCTTATTGTTACGGGATAAATCAACTGACTGTGATAAATTGACTATGACACTATGTCTATAGGCCACAGTACCATTATTGCTACAGGATAAATCACCTGACTGTGATAGATTGACTCTGACAGCACGTCAATAGGCCACAGTGCCATTTTTGGTACAGGATAAATCATCTGATTGTGATGGATTGACTATGACATCATATATATAGGCCACAGTACCATTTTTGTTACAGGATAACTCATCTGACTGTGATAGATTGACTCTGACACTATGTCTATAGGTCAAAGTATCATTATTGTTACAGGATAAATCATCTGACTGTGATAGATTGATTCTGACACCATGTCTATAGGTCACAGTATCATTATTATTACGGGATAAATCAACTGACAGTGATAGATTGACTCTGACACCACGTCTATAGGTCACAGTATCATTATTGTTACAGGATAAATCATCTGACTGTGATAGATTGATTCTGACACCATGTCTATAGGTCACACTATCATTATTGTTACAGGATAAATCATCTGACTGTGATAGATTGACTCTGACACTATGTCTATTGGCCACAGTACCACTAGTGGTACAGGATAAATCATCTGACTGTGACAGATTTACTCTGACGCCATTTCTTTTGGTCAAGGTATCATTATTGTTATAGGATAAATCATCTGACTGTGATAGATTGACTCTGACACCATGTATATAGGCCACAGTATCATTATTGTTACGGGATAAATAATCTGACTGTGATAGATTGACTCTGACACCATGTCTATAGGTCACAGTATCATTATTATTACGGGATAAATCATCTGACTGTGGTAGATTGACTCTGACATCATTTCTATTGGTCAAGGTATCATTATTGTTACAGGATAAATCATCGGACTGTGATAGATTGATTCTGACACTATGTCTATAGATCACAGTATCATTAATGTTATATGATAAATCATCTGACTGTGATAGATTGTCTCTGACATCATGTGTTTAGGTGACAGTATCATTATTGTTACATGATAAATCATCTGACTGTGATAGATTAACTCTGACACCATGTTTATAGGTCACAGTATCATTATTGTTACAGGATATATCATCTGACTGTGATAGATTGACTCTGACACTATGGCTATTGGCCACAGTACCACTAGTGGTACAGGATAAATCATCTGACTGTGATATATTTAGTCTGACGCCATTTCCTTTGGTCAAGGTATCATTATTGTTACAGGATATATCATTTGACTGTGATAGATTGACTCTGACACCATGTCTATAGGCCACAGTATCATTATTGTTATAGGATAAATCATCGGACTGTGATAGATTGATTCTGGCACTATGTCTATAGGTCACAGTATCATTATTGTTCCAAGATAAATCATCTGACTGTGATAAATTGATTCTGACACTATGTCTATAGGTCACAGTATCATTATTGTTACAGGATAAATCATCTGACTGTTATAGATTGACTCTGACATCATGTCTATAGGTGACAGTATCATTATTGTTACAGGAAAAATCATCTGGCTGTGATAGATTGATTCTGACACTATGTCAATAGGTCAAAGTATCATTATTATTACGGCATAAATCATCTGACTGTGATAGATTGACACTGACACCACGTCTATAGGCCACAGTACCATTTTTGTTACTGGATAAATCATCGGACTGTGATAGATTGACTCTGACACTATGTCTATAGGTCACAGTATCCTTATTGTTACAGGATAAATCATCTGACTGTGATAGATTGACTCTGACACTATGTCTATAGGTCACAGTATCATTATTGTTACAAGATAAATCATCTGACTGTGATAAATTGATTCTGACCCTATGTCTATAGGTCACAGTATCGTTATTGTTACAGGATAAATTATCTGACTGTGATCGATTGACTATGACAGTATGTCTATAGGTCACAGTATCATTATTGTTACAGGATAAATCATCTGACTGTGATAGATTTACTCTGAAGCCATTTCTTTTGGTCAAGGTATCATTATTGTTACAGGATAAATAATCTGACTGTGATAGATTGACTCTGACACCACGTCTATAGGCCACAGTACATTTTTGATATCTGACTTTGATAGATTGACTCTGACACTATGTCTATAGGTCACAGTATCCTTATTGGTACAGGATAAATCATCTGACTGTGATAGATTTACTCTGACACCATGTCTATTGTTCAAGGTATCATTATTGTTATAGGATAAATCATCTGACTGTGATAGATTGACTCTGACACTATGTCTATAGGTCACAGTATCCTTATTGGTACAGGATAAATCATCTGACTGTGATAGATTGACTCTGACAGTATGTCTATAGGTCACAGTATCATTATTGTTACAGGATAAATCATCTGACTGTGATAGATTGACTCTCACACTATGTATATTGGCCAAAGTACCATTATTGTTACAGGAGAAATCATCTGACTGTGATAGATTGACTCTGACACCATTTCTATTGGTCAAGGTATCATTATTGTTACAAGATAAATCATCGGACTGTGATAGATTGATTCTGACACTATGTCTATAGGTCACAGTATCATTATTGTTACAGGAGAAATCATCTGAATGTGATAGATTGACTCTGACACCATGTCTATAGGTCACAGTATCATTATTATTACGGGATAAATCACCTGACTGTGATAGATTGACTCTGACACCAAGTCTATAGGCCACAGTACCATTTTTGTTACAGGATAAATCATCTGACTGTGATAGATTGATTCTGACACTATGTCTATAGGTCACAGTATCCTTATTGTTACAGGATAAATCATCTGACTGTGATATATTGACTCTGACAGTATGTCTATAGGTCACAGTATCATTATTGTTACAGGATAAATCATCTGACTGTGATAGATTGACTCTGACGCCATGTCTATAGGTCACAGTGTCATTATTGTTACATGATATATCATCTGACTGTGATAGATTGACTCTGACACTATGTCTATTGGCCTCAGTACCACTAGTGGCACAGGATAAATCATCTGAATGTGATATATTTACTCTGACGCCTTTTCTTTTGTTCAAGGTGTCATTATTGTTACAGGATAAATCATCTGACTGTGATAGATTGACTCTGACACCATGTCTATAGGCCAAAGTACCATTTTTGTTACAGGATAAATCATCTGACTGTGATAGATTGACTCTGACAGTATGTCCATAGGTCACAGTATCATTATTGTTACAGGATAAATCATCGGACTGTGATAGATTGACTCTGACACCAAGTCTATAGGCCAAAGTACCATTTTTGTTACAGGATAAATCATCTGACTGTGATAGATTGACTCTGACAGTATGTCTATAGGTCACAGTATCCTTATTGTTACAGGATAAATCATCTGACTGTGATAGATTGACTCTGACGCCATGTCTATAGGTCACAGTGTCATTATTGTTACATGATATATCATCTGACTGTGATAGATTGACTCTGACACTATGTCTATTGGCCTCAGTACCACTAGTGGCACAGGATAAATCATCTGAATGTGATATATTTACTCTGACGCCTTTTCTTTTGTTCAAGGTGTCATTATTGTTACAGGATAAATCATCTGACTTTGATAGATTGACTCTGACACCATGTCTATAGGCCAAAGTACCATTTTTGTTACAGGATAAATCATCTGACTGTGATAGATTGACTCTCACACTATGTATATTGGCCAAAGTACCATTTATGGTACAAGATAAATCATCTGACTGTGATAGATTTACTCTGACACCATTTCTATTGGTCAAGGTATCATTATTGTTACAGGATAAATCATCGGACTGTGATAGATTGATTCTGACACTATGTCTATAGGTCACAGTATCATTATTGTTACAGGATAAATCATATGACTGATAGATTGTCTCTGACATCATGTCTATAGGTGACAGTATCATTATTTTTACATGATAAATCATATGACTTTAATAGATTGACTCTGACGCCATGTCTATAGGTCACAGTATCATTATTGTTAAATGATATATCATCTGACTGTGATAGATTGACTCTGACACTATGTCTATTGGCCACAGTACCACTAGTGGTACAGGATAAATCATCTGACTGTGATATATTTACTCTACGCCTTTTCTTTTGTTCAAGGTATTATTATTGTTAACAGAATAAATCATCTGACTGTGATAGATTGACTCTGACACCATGTCTATAGGTCACAGTATCATTATTCATACGGGATAAATCATCTGACTGTGATAGATTGACTCTTATACCATGTCTATAGGTCACAGTTTCATTATTATTACGGGATAAATCATCTGACTGTGATAAATTGACTCTGACACTATGTCTATAGGCCACAGTACCATTATTGCTACAGGATAAATCACCTGACTGTGATAGATTGACTCTGACACCACGTCTATAGGCCACAGTGCCATTTTTGTTACAGGATAAATCATCTGATTGTGATGGATTGACTATGACACCATGTCTATAGGCCACAGTACCATTTTTGTTACAGAATAAATCATCTGACTGCGATAGATTGACTCTGACACTATGTCTATAGGTCAAAGTATCATTATTGTTACAGGATAAATCATCTGACTGTGATAGATTGATTCTGACAACTATGTCTATGGGTCACATTATCATCATTGTCACAGGATAAATCGTCTGACTGTGATAGATTGACTCTGACATCATGTCTATAGGTGACAGTATCATTACAGTTACAGGATAAATCATCTGACTGTGATTGATTGACTCTGACACTATGTCTGTTGGCCACAGTACCACTAGTGGTACAGGATAAATCATCTGACTGTGACAGATTTACTCTGACGCCATTTCTATTGGTCAAGGTATCATTACTGTTATAGGATAAATCATCTGACTGTGATAGATTGACTCTGACATCATGTCTATAGGTGACAGCATCATTATTGTTACATGATAAATCATATGACTGTGATAGATTGACTCTGACGCCATGTCTATAGGTCACAGTATCATTATTGTTAAATGATATATCATCTGACTGTGATAGATTGACTCTGACACTATGTCTATTGGCCACAGTACCACTAGTGGTACAGGATAAATCATCTGACTGTGATATATTTACTCTGACGCCTTTTCTTTTGTTCAAGGTATCATTATTGTTAACAGAATAAATCATCTGAATGTGATAGATTGACTCTGACACCATGTCTATAGGTCACAGTATCATTATTCATACGGGATAAATCATCTGACTGTGATAGATTGACTCTTACACCATGTCTATAGGTCACAGTTTCATTATAATAACGGGATAAATCATCTGACTGTGATAAATTGACTCTGACACCACGTCTATAGGCTACAGTACCATTATTGCTACAGGATAAATCACCTGACTGTGATAGATTGACTCTGACACCACGTCTATAGGCCACAGTGCCATTTTTGTTACAGGATAAATCATCTAATTGTGATGGATTGACTATGACACCATTTCTATAGGCCACAGTACCATTTTTGTTACAGGATAAATCATCTGACTGCGATAGATTGACTCTGACACTATGTCTATAGGTCAAAATATCATTATTGTTACAGGATAAATCATCTGACTGTGATAGATTGATTCTGACAACTATGTCTATGGGTCACATTATCATCATTGTTACAGGATAAATCGTCTGACTGTGATAGATTGACTCTGACATCATGTCTATAGGTGACAGTATCATTACAGTTACAGGATAAATCATCTGACTGTGATTGATTGACTCTGACACTATGTCTATTGGCCACAGTACCACTAGTGGAACAGGATAAATCATCTGACTGTGACAGATTTACTCTGACGCCATTTCTATTGGTCAAGGTATCATTACTGTTATAGGATAAATCATCTGACTGTGATAGATTGACTCTGACACCATGTATATAGGTCACAGTATCATTATTGTTACGGGATAAATAATCTGACTGTGATGGATTGAGTCTGACATCATGTCTATAGGTCACAGTATCATTATTATTACGGGATAAATCATCTGACTGTGATAGATTGACTCTGACACCATTTCTATTGGTCAAGGTATCATTATTGTTACAGGATAAATCATCGGACTGTGATAGATTGATTCTGACACTATGTCTATAGGTCACAGTATCATTAGTGTTATATGATAAATCATTTGACTGTGATAGATTGTCTCTGACATCATCTGTGTAGGTGACAGCATCATTATTGTTACAGGATAAATCATCTGACTGTGATAAATTAACTCTGACACCATGTTTATAGGTCACAATATCATTATTGTTACAGGATATATCATCTGACTGTGATAGATTGACTCTGACACTATGTATATGTTAGCCACAGTACCACTAGTAGTACAGGATAAATCATCTGACTGTGATAGATTTACTCTGACGCCATTTCTATTGGTCAAGGTATCATTATTGTTACAGGATAAATCATCTGACTGTGATAGATTGACTCTGACACTATGTCTATAGGCCACAGTATCCTTATTGTTACAGGAAAAATCATCTGACTGTGATAGATTGACTCTGACACTATGTCTTTAGGTCAAAGTATCATTATTATTACGGGATAAATCATCTGACTGTGATAGATTGACTCTGACACCACGTCTATAGGCCACAGTACCATTTTTGTTACAGGATAAATCATCTGACTGTGATAGATTGACTCTGACACTATGTCTATAGGTCACAGTATCCTGATTGTTACAGAATAAATCATCTGACTGTTATAGATTGACTCTGACACTATGTCTATAGCTCAAAGTATCATTATTGTTACAGGATAAATCATCTGACTGTGATAGATTGACACTGACACCACGTCTATAGGCCACAGTACCATTTTTGTTACAGGATAAATCATCTGACTGTGATAGATTGACTTTGACACTATGTCTATAGGTCACAGTATCCTTATTGTTACAGGATAAATCATCTGACTGTTATAGATTGACTCTGACACTATGTCTTTAGGCCACAGTATCCTTATTATTACAGGAAAAATCATCTGACTGTGATAGATTGATTCTGACACTATGTCTTTAGGTCAAAGTATCATTATTGTTACAGGATAAATCATCTGACTGTGATAGATTGACTCTGACAGTATGTCTATAGGTCACAGTATCATGTTACAGGATAAATCATCTGAAAGTGATAGATTGACTCTGACAGTATGTATATTGGCCAAAGTACCATTATTGGTACAATATAAATCATCTGATTGTGATAGATTTACCCTGACACCATTTTTATTGGTCATAGTATCATTATTGTTACAGGATAAATCATCTGACTGTGATAGGTTGTCTCTGACATCATGTCTATAGGTGACAGTAACATTATTGTTACAGGATAAATCATCTGAATGTGATAGATTAACTCTGACATCATGTCTATAGGTCACAGTATCATTATTGTTACAGGAGATATCATCTGACTGTAATAGATTGACTCTGACACTATGTCTATTGGCCACAGTACCACTGGTGGTACAGGATAAATCATCTGACTGTAATAGGTTTACTCTGACGCCATTTCTTTTGATCAAGGCATCATTATTGTTACAGGATAAATCATCGGACTGTGATAGATCGACTCTGACACCATGTCTATAGGTCACAGTATCAATAATGTTACGGGATAAATCATCTGACTGTGATAGATTGACTCTGACACCATGTCTATAGGTCACAGTATCATTATTATTACGGGATAAATCATCTGACTGTGATAGATTGACTCTGACACCACGTCTATAGGCCACAGTACCATTTTTGTTACAGGATAAATCATCTGACTGTGATAGATTGATTCTGACACTGGTCATGTGATTACTGAGCTTTCTGTATTCAATGAGAAATACAAAAGCATGCACACATGACCAGAGTTATTTAAATGAGTAAAGTCACATGGTACAATAAAACAGGTTTAAATCACATGTCTAATGTTTTTGTTTTGAATGGAAGGCTGTTACACTACTCATACGTACTCCATTGAGTATTTTATATAAAAATAAATTGAAGTAACATAGACACCTAATGAGTAACTTTCTTGATTATAAGTTTAAAATTATGATATTCATAGTCAGAGTTCGTATATATCATACATTAACATACATGAAGAAAAAAAATATTTATCTTTAAAAATGAATTTTTAAGAATTATTTTTTGAAGATTTATAGAAGTCAAACGGACTTTACTGATGAATGGTGAAAGTGAAAATCGCGTATCAGGGGAGTGAGGTTTCACCACAATTAACTAGTACATAAATTAATATATATCGAAGTTGTATTTCACTAACCGCCCTCTTTGGTCGCAACACTTTCTACCCCTTGTGTCACTCATCTGAGTTTTATTTAAATTGATTTTGTTGCAGAAATAAGGGACTTATATGGCGTCAGTCAAAATGAGAAAAACAGAGACAAATACATACTCAGATCCTAAAAACTAAGATGACAAATAGGACGAAATATGTGCCCAGAAAAGATGAGCAATTCCAATTATGAATTAGGGGGGGGGGGGGGGGTTGCATGACTGGTGATTTACAACAAAACTAGTTATGAAAAACAAATATGAACATTTCGGCAACTGTTTATAGTATTCATAAGGAAAAGTGATATCGTGTCATTGACTGTATATGACATAGAAGTATACAGTCAACGCATGTTGACTGCTTAAATAGAACGAGCACAGTATAAAAGCCAATAACTAGTAAAAAATCTAAGACAATGTGTGACATTCTTGTCCCACTTGTGTCTTTGTCAATATCTAATTGTAAAAACTTAGTACATTATGTGTTTTGTGGCAAACTTTATACTTATTTTTCATTCAAAGATTGTTTCAAGAAGAAAAATATATAGATATCATTGATTTTAAGAAAGGTAGTTCATATGTTAATTAAGAATCGGTGCTCACCCATTAGATTAGGAATTGAAAATGCCAGATACACAAAAAATCGTATTGTACAGCTGATAAAGTTATGGATTAGCGTCATTTTTCAATCGAATGCTCACGTCATAAAACTATAATTTGAGGGATGAACTCTTTCAGCAGATTTCTAGCACTTGTCAGAACTTTAAATGATTATTCTTCGATGTCAACACAAAAAACTTTACTATTATGGGGGAAAGTGATGATGTTATTGTTAGTTCAATTTTGAATTATGTAGTACAGGTCTTGATACTGACTTATGTTTGATATCAATGTGTCAGGTATTTTTTTTTTTCCTATTTTGTTTTGGATCCGATTGTGACTGAGGTTTATGGTGAAATAAAGATACAATAGCATATTAATAGTATTGTAATGTCTTAATGTTGATCCAATCATTTTACCTCCGCTTCGAAAAGGGGGGGGGGGGGGGACTATTTTACCACTGTCTGTCGTACCGTCCGTCCGATCACGCCATCCAGTGAAAAAAGTTTTGAAATATCTTGATGAATTGAGTCAACATTTCGCTAGGTTCCTGCAGATGAAAGTTCGAACATATCTTTAGGGTGTTTTTTTTTTCTTAAAGTTGGTCAAGGCCTTTAAGATGAAAATGACACCTTGTAAAGACCAATAATATGCTCAGTTTGGTCCCTAGGGTGAAAAGATCCGGGGTAGATAGACCATCTAACATCATAGTACTGTCTTTCTACACAATAAAAACCAATTATACCAAGCATGTTTCATTAGATAGACCATCTAACATCATAGTACTAACTTTCTACACAATAAAAACCAATTATACCAAGCATGTTTCATTAGATAGACTATCTATATATATAGCTAACATCATAGTACTATCTTATGTCGCAATAAAAACCAATTATACCAAGCATGTTTCATTAGATAGACCATCTAACATCATAGTACTATCTTTCTACACAATAAAAACCAATTATACCAAGCATGTTTCATTAGATAGACCATCTAACATCATAGTACTATCTTTCTACACAATAAAAACCAATTATACCAAGCATGTTTCATTAGATAGACCATCTAACACCATAGTACTATCTTTCTACACAATAAAAACCAATTATACCAAGCATGTTTCATTAGATAGACCATCTAACATCATAGTACTATCTTTCTACACAATAAAAACCAATTATACCAAGCATGTTTCATTAGATAGACCATCTAACATCATAGTACTATCTTTCTACACAATAAAAACCAATTATACCAAGCATGTTTCATTAGATAGACCATTAAACATCATAGTACTATCTGTCTACACAATAAAAACCAATTATACCAAGCATGTTTCATTAGATAGACCATCTAACATCATAGTACTATCTTTCTACACAATAAAAACCAATTATACCAAGCATGTTTCATTAGATAGACGATCTAACATTATAGTTCTATCTTTCTACATAATAAAAACCAATTATACCAAGCACGTTCATTAGATAGACCATTAAACATCATAGTACTATCTGTCTACACAATAAAAACCAATTATACCAAGCATGTTTCATTAGATAGACCATCTAACATCATAGTTCTATCATTCTACACAATAAAAACCAATTATACCAAGCATGTTTCATTAGATAGACCATCTAACATCATAGTATTATCTTTATACACAATAAGAACCAATTATACCAAGCATGTTTCATTAGATATACTATCTAACATTATAGTACTATCTTTCTACACAATAAAAACCAATTATACCAAGCATGTTTCATTAGATAGACCATCTAACATCATAGTACTATCTTATGTCGAAATAAAAACCAATTATACCAAGCATGTTTCATTAGATAGACCATCTAACATCATAGTACTATCTTTCTACACAATAAAAACCAATTATACCAAGCATGTTTCATTAGATAGACCATCTAACATCATAGTACTATCTTTCTACACAATAAAAACCAATTATACCAAGCATGTTTCATTAGATAGACCATCTAACATCATAGTACTATCTTTCTACACAATAAAAACCAATTATACCAAGCATGTTTCATTAGATAAACGATCTAACAGTATAGTACTATCTTTCTACATAATAAAAACCAATTATACCAAGCACGTTCATTAGATAGACCATTAAACATCATAGTACTATCTGTCTACACAATAAAAACCAATTATACCAAGCATGTTTCATTAGATAGACCATCTAACATCATAGTACTATCATTCTACACAATAAAAACCAATTATACCAAGCATGTTTCATTAGATATACTATCTAACATCATAGTACTATCTTTCTACACAATAAAAACCAATTATACCAAGCATGTTTCATTAGATAGACCATCTAACATCATAGTACTATCTTATGTCGAAATAAAAACCAATTATACCAAGCATGTTTCATTAGATAGACCATGTAACATCATAGTACTATCTTTCTACACTATACAAACCAATTATACCAAGCATGTTTCATTAGATAGACCATCTAACATCATAGTACTATCTTTCTACACAATAAAAACCAATTATACCAAGCATGTTTCATTAGATAAACGATCTAACAGTATAGTACTATCTTTCTACATAATAAAAACCAATTATACCAAGCACGTTCATTAGATAGACCATTAAACATCATAGTACTATCTGTCTACACAATAAAAACCAATTATACCAAGCATGTTTCATTAGATAGACCATCTAACATCATAGTACTATCATTCTACACAATAAAAACCAATTATACCAAGCATGTTTCATTAGATATACTATCTAACATCATAGTACTATCTTTCTACACAATAAAAACCAATTATACCAAGCATGTTTCATTAGATAGACCATCTAACATCATAGTACTATCTTATGTCGAAATAAAAACCAATTATACCAAGCATGTTTCATTAGATAGACCATGTAACATCATAGTACTATCTTTCTACACTATACAAACCAATTATACCAAGCATGTTTCATTAGATAGACCATCTAACATCATAGTACTATCTTTCTACACAATAAAAACCAATTATACTAAGCATGTTTCATTAGATAGACCATCTAACATCATAGTACTATCTTATGTCGAAATAAAAACCAATTATACCAAGCATGTTTCATTAGATAGACCATCTAACATCATAGTACTATCTTTCTACACTATTAAAACCAATTATACCAAGCATGTTTCATTAGATAGACCATCTAACATCATAGTACTATCTTTCTACACAATAAACACCAATTATACCAAGCATGTTTCATTAGATAGACGATCTAACATTATAGTACTATCTTTCTACATAATAAAAACCAATTATACCAAGCACGTTCATTAGATAGACCATTAAACATCATAGTACTATCTGTCTACACAATAAAAACCAATTATACCAAGCATGTTTCATTAGATAGACCATCTAACATCATAGTACTATCATTCTACACAATAAAAACCAATTATACCAAGCATGTTTCATTAGATAGACCATCTAACATCATAGTATTATCTTTATACACAATAAGAACCAATTATACCAAGCATGTTTCATTAGATATACTATCTAACATCATAGTACTATCCTTCTACACAATAAAAACCAATTATACCAAGCATGTTTCATTAGATAGACCATCTAACATCATAGTATTATCTTTATACACAATAAGAACCAATTATACCAAGCATGTTTCATTAGATATACTATCTAACATCATAGTACTATCATTCTACACAATGAAAACCAATTATACCAAGCATGTTTCATTAGATAGACCATCTAACATCATAGTATTATCTTTATACACAATAAGAACCAATTATACCAAGCATGTTTCATTAGATATACTATCTAACATCATATTACTATCCTTCTACACAATAAAAACCAATTATACCAAGCATGTGTCATTAGATAGACCATGTAACATCATAGTACTATCTTTCTACACTATAAAAACCAATTATACCAAGCATGTTTCATTAGATAGACCATCTAACATTATAGTACTATCTTTCTACACAATAAAAACCAATTATACCAAGCATGTTTCATTAGATAGACCATCTAACATCATAGTACTATCTTTCTACACAATAAAAACCAATTATACCAAGCATGTTTCATTAGATAGACCATCTAACATCATAGTA
Organism: Mytilus edulis; assembly: GCF_963676685.1. Taxonomy (NCBI): domain Eukaryota; kingdom Metazoa; phylum Mollusca; class Bivalvia; order Mytilida; family Mytilidae; genus Mytilus; species Mytilus edulis. The sequence goes on from NC_092356.1 coordinate 59,281,114, forward strand.
CTATCTTTCTTCACAATAAAAACCAATTATACCAAGCACGTTCATTAGATAGACCATAAAACATCATAGTACTATCTTTCTACACAATAAAAACCAATTATACCAAGCATGTTTCATTAGATAGACCATCTAACATCATAGTACTATCTTTCTACACAATAAAAGCTAATTATACCAAGCATGTTTCATTAGATAGACCATCTAACATCATAGTACTATCTTTCTAAACAATAAAAACCAATTATTCCAAGCATGTTTCATTAGATAGACTATCTAACATCATAGTACTATCTTATGTTGCAATAAAAATCAATTATACCAAGCGTGTTTCATTAGATAGACCATCTAACATCATAGTACATGTACTATCTTTCTACACTATAAAAACCAATTATACCAAGCATGTTTCATTAGATAGACCATCTAAAATCATATTACTATCTTTCTACACAATAAAAACCAATTATACCAAGCATGTTTCATTAGATAGACCGTCTAACATCATAGTACTATCTTTCTACACAATAAAAACCAATTATTCCAAGCATGTTTCATTAGATAGACCATCTAACATCATAGTACTATCTTTCTACACAAAAAAAAGCCAATTATACTAAGCATGTTTCATTAGATAGACCATATAACATCATAGTACTATCTTATGTCGCAATAAAAACCAATTATACCAAGCATGTTTCATTAGAAAGACCATCTAACATCATAGAACTATCCTTCTACACAATAAAAACCAATTATACCAAGCATGTTTCATTAGATAGACCATCTAACATCATAGTACTATTTTTCTACACAATAAAAACCAATTATACCAAGCATGTTTCATTAGATAGACCATCTAACATCATAGTACTATTTTATGTCGCAATAAAAACCAATTATACCAAGCATGTTTCATTAGATAGACCATCTAACATCATAGTACTATCTTTTTACACAATGAAAACCAATTATACCAAGCATGTTTTATTAGATAGACCATCTAACATCATAGTACTATCTTTCTACACAATAAAAACCAATTATACCAAGCAGGTTTCATTAGATAGACCATCTAACATCATAGTACTATCTTTCTACACAATAAAAACCAATTATACCAAGCATGTTTCATTAGATAGAACATCTAACATCATAGTACTATCTTTCTACACTATAAAAACCAATTATACCAAGCATGTTTCATTAGATAGACCATCTAAAATCATATTACTATCTTTCTACACAATAAAAACCAATTATACCAAGCATGTTTCATTAGATAGACCGTCTAACATCATAGTACTATCTTTCTACACAATAAAAACCAATTATTCCAAGCATGTTTCATTAGATAGACCATCTAACATCATAGTACTATCTTTCTACACAAAAAAAAGCCAATTATACTAAGCATGTTTCATTAGATAGACCATATAACATCATAGTACTATCTTATGTCGCAATAAAAACCAATTATACCAAGCATGTTTCATTAGAAAGACCATCTAACATCATAGAACTATCCTTCTACACAATAAAAACCAATTATACCAAGCATGTTTCATTAGATAGACCATCTAACATCATAGTACTATTTTTCTACACAATAAAAACCAATTATACCAAGCATGTTTCATTAGATAGACCATCTAACATCATAGTACTATTTTATGTCGCAATAAAAACCAATTATACCAAGCATGTTTCATTAGATAGACCATCTAACATCATAGTACTATCTTTTTACACAATGAAAACCAATTATACCAAGCATGTTTTATTAGATAGACCATCTAACATCATAGTACTATCTTTCTACACAATAAAAACCAATTATACCAAGCAGGTTTCATTAGATAGACCATCTAACATCATAGTACTATCTTTCTACACAATAAAAACCAATTATACCAAGCATGTTTCATTAGATAGAACATCTAACATCATAGTACTATCTTTCTACACAATAAAAACCAATTATTCCAAGCATGTTTCATTAGATAGACTATCTAACATCATAGTACTATCCTATGTTGCAATAAAAACCAATTATACCAAGCATGTTTCATTAGATAGACCATCTAACATCATAGTACTATCTTTCTACACAATAAAAACCAATTATACCAAGCATGTTTCATTAGATCGACCATCTAACATCATATTACTATCTTTCTACACAATAAAAACCAATTATAACAAGCATGTTTCATTAGATAGACCGTCTAACATCATAGTACTATCTTTCTAGTACACAATAAAAACCAATTATTCCAAGCATGTTTCATTAGATAGACCATCTAACATCATAGTACTATCTTTCTACACAAAAAAAAAAACCAATTATACTAAGCATGTTTCATTAGGCAGACCATATAACATCATAGTACTATCTTATGTCGCAATAAAAACCAATTATACCAAGCATGTTTCATTATATAGACCATCTAACATCATAGAACTATCCTTCTAGACAATAAAAACCAATTATACCAAGCATGTTTCATTAGATAGACCATCTAACATCATAGTACTATCTTTCTACACAATAAAAACCAGTTATACCAAGCATGTTTCATTAGATAGACCATCTAACATCATAGTACTATCTTTTTACACAATGAAAACCAATTATACCAAACATGTTTCATTAGATAGACCATCTAACATCATAGTACTATCTTTCTACACAATAAAAACCAATTATACCAAGCATGTTTCATTAGATAGACCATCTAACATCATAGTACTATCTTTCTACACAATAAAAATCAATTATACCAAGCATGTTTCATTAGATAGACCATCTAACATCATAGTACTATCTTTCTACACAATAAAAACCAATTATACCAAGCATGTTTCATTAGATAGACCATCTAACACCATAGTACTATCTTTCTACACAATAAAAACCAATTATACCAAGCATGTTTCATTAGATAGACCATCTAACATCATAGTACTATCTTTCTACACAATAAAAACCAATTATACCAAGTATGTTTCATTAGATAGACCATCTAACATCATAGTACTATCTTTCTAAACAATAAAAACCAATTATACCAAGCATGTTTCATTAGATAGACCATCTAACATCATAGTACTATCTTTCTACACAATAAAAACCAATTATACCAAGCATGTTTCATTAGATAGACGATCTAACATTATAGTACTATCTTTCTTCATAATAAAAACCAATTATACCAAGCATGTTTCATTAGATAGACCATCTAACATCATAGTATTATCTTTATACACAATAAGAACCAATAATACCAAGCATGTTTCATTAGATATACTATCTAACATTATAGTACTATCTTTCTACACAATAAAAACCAATTATACCAAGCATGTTTCATTAGATAGACCATCTAACATCATAGTACTATCTTATGTCGAAATAAAAACCAATTATACCAAGCATGTTTCATTAGATAGACCATCTAACATCATAGTACTATCTTTCTACACAATAAAAACCAATTATACCAAGCATGTTTCATTAGATAGACCATCTAACATCATAGTACTATCTTTCTACACAATAAAAACCAATTATACCAAGCATGTTTCATTAGATAGACCATCTAACATCATAGTACTATCTTTCTACACAATAAAAACCAATTATACCAAGCATGTTTCATTAGATAAACGATCTAACAGTATAGTACTATCTTTCTACATAATAAAAAACAATTATACCAAGCACGTTCATTAGATAAACCATTAAACATCATAGTACTATCTGTCTACACAATAAAAACCAATTATACCAAGCATGTTTCATTAGATAGACCATCTAACATCATAGTACTATCATTCTACACAATAAAAACCAATTATACCAAGCATGTTTCATTAGATAGACCATCTAACATCATAGTATTATCTTTATACACAATAAGAACCAATTATACCAAGCATGTTTCATTAGATATACTATCTAACATCATAGTACTATCTTTCTACACAATAAAAACCAATTATACCAAGCATGTTTCATTAGATAGACCATCTAACATCATAGTACTATCTTATGTCGCAATAAAAACCAATTATACCAAGCATGTTTCATTATATAGACCATCTAACATCATAGAACTATCCTTCTAGACAATAAAAACCAATTATACCAAGCATGTTTCATTAGATAGACCATCTAACATCATAGTACTATCTTTCTACACAATAAAAACCAGTTATACCAAGCATGTTTCATTAGATAGACCATCTAACATCATAGTACTATCTTTTTACACAATGAAAACCAATTATACCAAGCAGGTTTCATTAGATAGACCATCTAACATCATAGTACTATCTTTCTACACAATAAAAACCAATTATACCAAGCATGTTTCATTAGATAGACCATCTAACATCATAGTACTATCTTTCTACACAATAAAAATCAATTATACCAAGCATGTTTCATTAGATAGACCATCTAACATCATAGTACTATCTTTCTACACAATAAAAACCAATTATACCAAGCATGTTTCATTAGATAGACCATCTAACACCATAGTACTATCTTTCTACACAATAAAAACCAATTATACCAAGCATGTTTCATTAGATAGACCATCTAACATCATAGTACTATCTTTCTACACAATAAAAACCAATTATACCAAGCATGTTTCATTAGATAGACCATCTAACATCATAGTACTATCTTTCTAAACAATAAAAACCAATTATACCAAGCATGTTTCATTAGATAGACCATCTAACATCATAGTACTATCTTTCTACACAATAAAAACCAATTATACCAAGCATGTTTCATTAGATAGACGATCTAACATTATAGTACTATCTTTCTTCATAATAAAAACCAATTATACCAAGCATGTTTCATTAGATAGACCATCTAACATCATAGTATTATCTTTATACACAATAAGAACCAATAATACCAAGCATGTTTCATTAGATATACTATCTAACATTATAGTACTATCTTTCTACACAATAAAAACCAATTATACCAAGCATGTTTCATTAGATAGACCATCTAACATCATAGTACTATCTTATGTCGAAATAAAAACCAATTATACCAAGCATGTTTCATTAGATAGACCATCTAACATCATAGTACTATCTTTCTACACAATAAAAACCAATTATACCAAGCATGTTTCATTAGATAGACCATCTAACATCATAGTACTATCTTTCTACACAATAAAAACCAATTATACCAAGCATGTTTCATTAGATAGACCATCTAACATCATAGTACTATCTTTCTACACAATAAAAACCAATTATACCAAGCATGTTTCATTAGATAAACGATCTAACAGTATAGTACTATCTTTCTACATAATAAAAAACAATTATACCAAGCACGTTCATTAGATAAACCATTAAACATCATAGTACTATCTGTCTACACAATAAAAACCAATTATACCAAGCATGTTTCATTAGATAGACCATCTAACATCATAGTACTATCATTCTACACAATAAAAACCAATTATACCAAGCATGTTTCATTAGATAGACCATCTAACATCATAGTATTATCTTTATACACAATAAGAACCAATTATACCAAGCATGTTTCATTAGATATACTATCTAACATCATAGTACTATCTTTCTACACAATAAAAACCAATTATACCAAGCATGTTTCATTAGATAGACCATCTAACATCATAGTACTATCTTATGTCGAAATAAAAACCAATTATACCATCATGTTTCATTAGATAGACCATGTAACATCATAGTACTATCTTTCTACACTATAAAAACCAATTATACCAAGCATGTTTCATTAGATAGACCATCTAACATCATAGTACTATCTTTCTACACAATAAAAACCAATTATACCAAGCATGTTTCATTAGATAGACCATCTAACATCATAGTACTATCATTCTACACAATAAAAACCAATTATACCAAGCATGTTTCATTAGATAGACCATCTAACATCATAGTACTATCTTTCTACACAATAAAAACCAATTATACCAAGCATGTTTCATTAGATAGACCATCTAACATCATAGTACTATCTTTCTACACAATAAAAACCAATTATACCAAGCATGTTTCATTAGATAGACCATCTAACATCATAGTACTATCTTTCTACACAATGAAAACCAATTATTCCAAGCATGTTTCATTAGATAGACTATCTAACATCATAGTACTATCTTATGTTGCAATAAAAATCAATTATACCAAGCATGTTTCATTAGATAGACCATCTAACATCATAGTACTATCTTTCTACACAATAAAAACCAATTATACCAAGCATGTTTCATTAGACAGACCATCTAACATCATAGTACTATTTTATGTCGCAATAAAAACCAATTATACCAAGCATGTTTCATTAGATAGACCATCTAACATCATAGTACTATCTTTTTACACAATGAAAACCAATTATACCAAGCATGTTTCATTAGATAGACCATCTAACATCATAGTACTATCTTTCTACACAATAAAAACCAATTATACCAAGCATGTTTCATTAGAAAGACCATCTAACATCATAATACTATCTTTCTACACAATAAAAACCAATTATACCAAGCATGTTTCATTAGATAGACCATCTTACACCATAGTACTATCTTTCTACACAATAAAAACCAATTATACCAAGCATGTTTCATTAGATAGACCATCTGACATCATAGTACTATCTTTCTACACAATAAAAACCAATTATTCCAAGCATGTTTCATTAGATAGACTATCTAACATCATAGTACTATCTCATGTTGCAATAAAAATCAATTATACCAAGCATGTTTCATTAGATAGACCATCTAACATCATAGTACTATCTTTCTACACAATAAAAACCAATTATACCAAGCATGTTTCATTAGATAGACCATCTAACATCATAGTACTATCTTTCTACACAATAAAAACCAATTATACCAAGCATGTTTCATTAGATAGACCGTCTAACATCATAGTACTATCTTTCTACACAATAAAAACCAATTATTCCAAGCATGTTTCATTAGATAGACCATCTAACATCATAGTACTATCTTTCTACACAAAAAAAAACAATTATACTAAGCATGTTTCATTAGATAGACCATATAACATCATAGTACTATCTTATGTCGCAATAAAAACCAATTATACCAAGCATGTTTCATTAGATAGACCATCTAACATCATAGAACTATCCTTCTACACAATAAAAACCAATTATACCAAGCATGTTTCATTAGATAGACCATCTAACATCATAGTACTATCTTTCTACACAATAAAAACCAATTATACCAAGCATGTTTTATTAGATAGACCATCTAACATCATAGTACTATCTTTTTACACAATGAAAACCAATTATACCAAACATGTTTCATTAGATAGACCATCTAACATCATAGTACTATCTTTCTACACAATAAAAACCAATTATACCAAGCATGTACACAATAAAAACCAATTATACCAAGCATGTACACAATAAAAACCAATTATACCAAGCATGTTTCATTAGATAGACCATCTAACATCATAGTACTATCTTTCTACACAATAAAAACCAATTATGCCAAGCATGTTTCAAAAGATAGACCAACTAACATCATAGTACTATCTTTCTACACAATAAAAACCAGTTATACCAAGCATGTTTCATTAGATAGACCATCTAACACCATAGGACTATCTTTCTACACAATAAAAACCAATTATACCAAGTATGTTTCGTTAGATAGACCATCTAACATCATAGTACTATTTTATGTCGCAATAAAAACCAATTATACCAAGCCTGTTTCATTAGATAGACCATCTAACATCATAGTACTATCTTTTTACACAATGAAAACCAATTATACCAAGCATGTTTCATTAGATAGACCATCTAACATCATAGTACTATCTTTCTACACAATAAAAACCAATTATACCAAGCATGTTTCATTAGAAAGACCATCTAACATCATAGTACTATCTTTCTACACAATAAAAAATAATTATACCAAGCATGTTTCATTAGATAGGCCATCTAACATCATAGTACTATCTTTCTACACAATAAAAACCAATTATACCAAGCATGTTTCATTAGACCATCTAACATCATAGTATTATCTTTCTACACAATAAAAACCAATTATACCAAGCATGTTTCATTAGATAGACCATCTAACATCATAGTACTATCTTTCTACACAATAAAAACCAATTATACCAAGCATGTTTCATTAGATAGACGATCTAGCATTATAGTACTATCTTTCTACATAACAAAAACCAATTATACCAAGCACGTTCATTAGATAGAACATTAAACATCATAGTACTATCTGTCTACACAATAAAAACCAATTATACCTAGCATGTTTCATTAGATAGACCATCTAACATCATAGTACTCCATTATACCAAGCATGTTTCATTAGATAGACCATCTAACATCATAGTATTATCTTTATACACAATAAGAACCAATTATACCAAGTATGTTTCATTAGATATACTATCTTACATCATAGTACTATCTTTCTACACAATAAAAACCAATTATACCAAGCATGTTTCATTAGATAGACCATCTAACATCATAGTACTATCTTATGTCGAAATAAAAACCAATTATACCAAGCATGTTTCATTAGATAGACCATGTAACATCATAGTACTATCTTTCTACACTATAAAAACCAATTATACCAAGCATGTTTCATTAGATAGACCATCTAACATCATAGTACTATCTTTCTACACAATAAAAACCAATTATACCAAGCATGTTTCATTAGATAGACCATCTAACATCATATAACTATCTTTCTACACAAAAAAAACCAATTATACCAAGCATGTTTCATTAGATAGACCGTCTTACATCATAGTACTATCTTTCTACACAATAAAAACCAATTATTCCAAGCATGTTTCATTAGATAGACCATCTAACATCATAGTACTATCTTTCTACACAAAAAAAACCCAATTATACTAAGCATGTTTCATTAGATAGACCATATAACATCATATTACCATCTTGTGTCGCAATAAAAACCAATTATACCAAGCATGTTTCATTAGATAGACCATCTAACATCATAGTACTATCTTTCTACACAATAAAAACCAATTATACCAAGCATGTTTCATTAGAAAGACCATCTAACATCATAGTACTATCTTTCTACACAATAAAAAATAATTATACCAAGCATGTTTCATTAGATAGGCCATCTAACATCATAGTACTATCTTTCTACACAATAAAAACCAATTATACCAAGCATGTTTCATTAGACCATCTAACATCATAGTATTATCTTTCTACACAATAAAAACCAATTATACCAAGCATGTTTCATTAGATAGACCATCTAACATCATAGTACTATCTTTCTACACAATAAAAACCAATTATACCAAGCATGTTTCATTAGATAGACGATCTAGCATTATAGTACTATCTTTCTACATAACAAAAACCAATTATACCAAGCACGTTCATTAGATAGAACATTAAACATCATAGTACTATCTGTCTACACAATAAAAACCAATTATACCTAGCATGTTTCATTAGATAGACCATCTAACATCATAGTACTATCTTTCTACACAATAAAAACCAATTATACCAAGCATGTTTTATTAGATAGACCATCTAACATCATAGTACTATGTTTTTACACAATGAAAACCAATTATACCAAACATGTTTCATTAGATAGACCATCTAACATCATAGTACTATCTTTCTACACAATAAAAACCAATTATACCAAGCATGTACACAATAAAAACATATTATACCAAGCATGTTTCATTAGATAGACCATCTAACATCATAGAACTATCTTTCTACACAATAAAAACCAATTATGCCAAGCATGTTTCAAAAGATAGACCAACTAACATCATAGTACTATCTTTCTACACAATAAAAACCAATTATACCTAGCATGTTTCATTAGATAGACCATCTAACACCATAGGACTATCTTTCTACACAATAAAAACCAATTATACCAAGCATGTTTCATTAGATAGACCATCTAACATCATAGTACTATCTTTCTACACAATAAAAACCAATTATACCAAGCATGTTTCATTAGATAGACCATCTAACATCATAGTACTATTTTATGTCGCAATAAAAACCAATTATACCAAGCATGTTTCATTAGATAGACCATCTAACATCATAGTACTATCTTTTTACACAATGAAAACCAATTATACCAAGCATGTTTCATTAGATAGACCATCTAACATCATAGTACTATCTTTCTACACAATAAAAACCAATTATACCAAGCATGTTTCATTAGAAAGACCATCTAACATCATAGTACTATCTTTCTACACAATAAAAAATAATTATACCAAGCCTGTTTCATTAGATAGACCATCTAACATCATAGTACTATCTTTCTATACAATAAAAACCAATTATACCAAGCATGTTTCATTAGATAGACCATCTAACACCATAGTACTATCTTTCTACACAATAAAAACCAATTATACCAAGCATGTTTCAATAGATAGACCATCTAACATCATAGTACTATCTTTCTACACAATAAAAACCAATTATACCAAGCATGTTTCATTAGATAGACCATCTAACACCATAGTACTATCTTATGTCGAAATGAAAACCAATTATACCAAGCATGTTTCATTAGATAGACCATGTAACATCATAGTACTATCTTTCTACACTATAAAAACCAATTATACCAAGCATGTTTCATTAGATAGACCATCTAACATCATAGTACTATCTTTCTACACAATAAAAACCAATTATACCAAGCATGTTTCATTAGATAGACCATCTAACATTATATTACTATCTTTCTACACAATAAAAACCAATTATACCAAGCATGTTTCATTAGATAGACCGTCTTACATCATAGTACTATCTTTCTACACAATAAAAACCAATTATTCCAAGCATGTTTCATTAGATAGACCATCTAACACCATAGTACCATCTTTCTACACAAAAAAAAACAACAATTATACTAAGCATGTTTCATTAGATAGACCATATAACATCATAGTACTATCTTATGTCGCAATAAAAACCAATTATACCAAGCATGTTTCATTAGATAGACCATCTAACATCATAGAACTATCCTTCTACACAATAAAAACCAATTATACCAAGCATGTTTCATTAGATAGACCATCTAACATCATAGTACTATCTTTCTACACAATAAAAACCAATTATACCAAGCATGTTTTATTAGATAGACCATCTAACATCATAGTACTATCTTTTTACACAATGAAAACCAATTATACCAAACATGTTTCATTAGATAGACCATCTAACATCATAGTACTATCTTTTTACACAATAAAAACCAATTATACCAAGCATGTACACAATAAAAACCAATTATACCAAGCATGTTTCATTAGATAGACTATCTAACATCATAGTACTATCTTTCTACACAATAAAAACCAATTATGCCAAGCATGTTTCAAAAGATAGACCAACTAACATCATAGTACTATCTTTCTACACAATAAAAACTAATTATACCAAGCATGTTTCATTAGATAGACCATCTAACACCATAGGACTATCTTTCTACACAATAAAAACCAATTATACCAAGCATGTTTCATTAGATAGACCATCTAACATCATAGTACTATCTTTCTACACAATAAAAACCAATTATACCAAGCATGTGTCATTAGATAGACCATCTAACATCATAGTACTATCTTTCTACACAATAAAAACCAATTATACCAAGCATGTTTCATTAGATAGACCATCTAACATCATAGTACTATTTTATGTCGCAATAAAAACCAATTATACCAAGCAAGTTTCATTAGATAGACCATCTAACATCATAGTACTATCTTTTTACACAATGAAAACCAATTATACCAAGCATGTTTCATTAGATAGACCATCTAACATCATAGTACTATCTTTCTACACAATAAAAACCAATTATACCAAGCATGTTTCATTAGAAAGACCATCTAACATCATAGTACTATCTTTCTACACAATAAAAAATAATTATACCAAGCATGTTTCATTAGATAGACCATCTAACATCATAGTACTATCTTTCTACACAATAAAAACCAATTATACCAAGCATGTTTCATTAGATAGACCATCTAACACCATAGTACTATCTTTCTACACAATAAAAACCAATTATACCAAGCATGTTTCATTAGATAGACCATCTAACATCATAGTACTATCTTTCTACACAATAAAAACCAATTATACCAAGCATGTTTCATCAGATAGACCATCTAACATCATAGTACTATCTTTCTACACAATAAAAACCAATTATACCAAGCATGTTTCATTAGATAGACCATCTAACATCATAGTACTATCTTTCTACACAATAAAAACCAATTATACCAAGCATGTTTCATTAGATAGACGATCTAGCATTATAGTACTATCTTTCTACATAACAAAAACCAATTATACCAAGCACGTTCATTAGATAGACCATTAAACATCATAGTACTATCTGTCTACACAATAAAAACCAATTATACCAAGCATGTTTCATTAGATAGACCATCTAACATCATAGTACTATCATTCTACACAATAAAAACCAATTATACCAAGCATGTTTCATTAGATAGACCATCTAACATCATAGTATTGTCTTTATACACAATAAGAACCAATTATACCAAGCATGTTTCATTAGATATACTATCTAACATCATAGTACTATCTTTCTACACAATAAAAACATTATACCAAGCATGTTTCATTAGATAGACCATGTAACATCATAGTACTATCTTTCTACACTATAAAAACCAATTATACCAAGCATGTTTCATTAGATAGACCATCTAACATCATAGTACTATCTTTCTACACAATAAAAACCAATTATACCAAGCATGTTTCATTAGATAGACCATCTAACATCATAGTACTATCATTCTACACAATAAAAACCAATTATACCAAGCATGTTTCATTAGATAGACCATCTAACATCATAGTACTATCTTTCTACACAATAAAAGCCAATTATACCAAGCATGTTTCATTAGATAGACCATCTAACATCATAGTACTATTTTATGTCGCAATAAAAACCAATTATACCAAGCATGTTTCATTAGATAGACCATCTAACATCATAGTTCTATCTTTTTACACAATGAAAACCAATTATACCAAGCATGTTTCATTAAATATACCATCTAACATCATAGTACTATCTTTCTACACAATAAAAACCAATTATACCAAGCATGTTTCATTAGATAGACCATCTAACATCATAGTACTATTTTATGTCGCAATAAAAACCAATTATACCAAGCATGTTTCATTAGATAAACCATCTAACATCATAGTACTATCTTTTTACACAATGAAAACCAATTATACCAAGCATGTTTCATTAGATAGACCATCTAACATCATAGTACTATCTTTCTACACAATAAAAACCAATTATACCAAGCATGTTTCATTAGAAAGACCATCTAACATCATAGTACTATCTTTCTACACAATAAAAAATAATTATACCAAGCATGTTTCATTAGATAGACCATCTAACATCATAGTACTACTTTTCTACAAAATAAAAACCAATTATACCAAGCATGTTTCATTAGATAGACCATCTAACACCATAGTACTATCTTTCTACACAATAAAAACCAATTATACCAAGCATGTTTCATTAGATAGACCATCTAACATCATAGTACTATCTTTCTACACAATAAAAACCAATTATACCAAGCATGTTTCATTAGATAGACCATCTAACATCATAGTACTGTCTTTCTACACAATAAAAACCAATTATACCAAGCATGTTTCATTAGATAGACGATCTAGCATTATAGTACTATCTTTCTACATAACAAAAAACAATTATACCAAGCACGTTCATTAGATAGACCATTAAACATCATAGTACTATCTGTCTACACAATAAAAACCAATTATACCAAGCATGTTTCATTAGATAGACCATCTAACATCATAGTACTATCATTCTACACAATAAAAACCAATTATACCAAGCATGTTTCATTAGATAGACCATCTAACATCATAGTATTATCTTTATTCACAATAAGAACCAATTATACCAAGCATGTTTCATTAGATATACTATCTAACATCATAGTACTATCTTTCTACACAATAAAAACCAATTATACCAAGCATGTTTCATTAGATAGACCATCTAACATCATAGTACTATCTTATGTCGAAATAAAAACCAATTATACCAAGCATGTTTCATTAGATAGACCATGTAACATCATAGTACTATCTTTCTACACTATAAAAACAAATTATACCAAGCATGTTTCATTAGATAGACCATCTAACATCATAGTACTATCTTTCTACACAACAAAAACCAATTTTACCAAGCATCTTTCATTAGATAGACCATCTAACATCATAGTACTATCATTCTACACAATAAAAACCAATTATACCAAGCATGTTTCATTAGATAGACCATCTAACATCATAGTACTATCTTTCTACACAATAAAAGCCAATTATACCAAGCATGTTTCATTAGATAGACCATCTAACATCATAGTACTATTTTATGTCGCAATAAAAACCAATTATACCAAGCATGTTTCATTAGATAGACCATCTAACATCATAGTACTATCTTTTTACACAATGAAAACCAATTATACCAAGCATGTTTCATTAAATAGACCATCTAACATCATAGTACTATCTTTCTACACAATAAAAACCAATTATACCAAGCATGTTTCATTAGATAGACCATCTAACATTATAGTACTATCTTTCTACACAAAAAAAATCAATTATACCAAGCAGGTTTCATTAGATAGACCATCTAACATCATAGTACTACCTTTCTACACAATAAAAACCAATTATACCAAGCATGTTTCATTAGATAGAACATCTAACATCATAGTACTAACTTTCTACACAATAAAAACCAATTATACCAAGCATGTTTCATTAGATAGACTATCTAACATCATAGTACTATCTTATGTCGCAATAAAAAACAATTATACCAAGCATGTTTCATTAGATAGACCATCTAACATCATAGTACTATCTTTCTACACAATAAAAACCAATTATACCAAGCATGTTTCATTAGATAGACCATCTAACATCATAGTACTATCTTTCTACACAATAAAAACCAATTATACCAAGCATGTTTTATTAGATAGACCATCTAACATCATAGTACTATCTTTCTACACAATAAAAACCATTTATACCAAGCATGTTTCATTAGATAGACCATCTAACATCATAGTACTATCTTTCTACACAATAAAAACCAATTATACCAAGCATGTTTCATTAGATAGACCATCTAACATCATAGTACTATCTTTCTACACAATAAAAACCAATTATACCAAGCATGTTTCATTAGATAGACCATCTAACATCATAGTACTATCTTTCTACACAATAAAAACCAATTATACCAAGCATGTTTCATTAGATAGACCATCTAACATCATAGTACTATCTTTCTACACAATAAAAACCAATTATTCCAAGCATGTTTCATTAGATAGACCATCTAACATCATAGTACTATCTTTCTACACAATAAAAACCAATTATACCAAGCATGTTTCATTAGATAGACCATCTAACATCATAGTACTATCTTTCTACACAATAAAAATCAATTATTCCAAGCATGTTTCATTAGATAGACTATCTAACATCACAGTACTATCTTATGTCGCAATAAAAAACAATTATACCAAGCATGTTTCATTAGATAGACCATCTAACATCATAGTACTATCTTTATACACAATAAAAACCAATTATACCAAGCATGTTTCATTAGATAGACCATCTAACATCATAGTACTATCTTTATACACAATAAAAACCAATTATACCAAGCATGTTTCATTAGATAGACCATCTAACATCATAGTACTATCTTTCTACACAATAAAAACCATTTATACCAAGCATGTTTCATTAGATAGACCATCTAACATCATAGTACTATCTTTCTACACAATAAAAACCAATTATACCAACCATGTTTCATTAGATAGACCATGTAAAATCATAGTACTATCTTTTTACACAATAAAACCAATTATACCAAGCATGTTTCATTAGATAGACCATCTAACATCATAGTACTATCTTATGTCGCAATAAAAACCAATTATACCAAGCATGTTTCATTAGATAGACCATCTAACATCATAGTACTATCTTTCTACACAATAAAAACCAATTATGCCAAGCATGTTTCAAAAGATAGACCAACTAACATCATAGTACTATCTTTCTACACAATAAAAACCAATTATACCAAGCATGTTTCATTAGATAGACCATCTAACATCATGGTACTATATTTCTACACAATAAAAACCAATTATACCAAGCATGTTTCATTAGATAGACCATCTAACATCATAGTACTATTTTATGTCGCAATAAAAACCAATTCTACCAAGCATGTTTCAAAAGATAGACCATCTAACATCATAGTACTATCTTTCTACACAATAAAAACCAATTATACCAACGTTTCAAAAGATAGACCATCTAACATCATAGTACTATCTTTCTACACAATAAAAAACCAATTATACCAAGCATGCTTCATTAGATAGACCATCTAACATCATAGTACTATCATTCTACACAATAAAAACCAATTATACCAAGCATGTTTCATTAGATAGACCATCTAACATCATAGTATTATATTTATACACAATAAGAACCAATTATACCAAGCATGTTTCATTAGATATACTATCTAACATTATAGTACTGTCTTTCTACACAATAAAAACCAATTATACCAAGCATGTTTCATTAGATAGACCATCTAACATCATGGTACTATCTTATGTCGAAATAAAAACCAATTATACCAAGCATGTTTCATTAGATAGACTATCTAACATCATAGTACTATCTTTCTACACAATAAAAACCAATTCTACCAAGCATGTTTCAAAAGATAGACCGTCTAACATCATAGTACTATCTTTCTACACAATAAAAACCAATTATACCAACGTTTCAAAAGATAGACCATCTAACATCATAGTACTATCTTTCTACACAATAAAAAACCAATTATACCAAGCATGCTTCATTAGATAGACCATTAAACATCATAGTACTATCTTATGTCGCAATAAAAACCAATTATACCAAGCATGTTTCAATAGATAGACCATTTAACATCATAGTACTATCTTTCTACACAATAAAAACCAATTATACCAAGCATGTTTCAAAAGATAGACCATCTAACATCATAGTACTATCTTTCTACACAATAAAAACCAATTATACCAAGCATGTTTCAAAAGATAGACCATCTAACATCATAGTACTATCTTTCTACACAATAAAAACCAATTATACCAAGCATGTTTCATTAGATAGACCATCTAACATCATTGTACTTTCTTTCTACACAATAAAAACCAATTATTCCAAGCATGTTTCATTAGATAGGCCATCTAACATCATAGTACTATCTTTCTACACAATGAAAACCAATTATACCAAACATGTTTCAATAGATAGACCATCTAACATCATAGTACTATCTTTCTACACAATAAAAACCAATTATACCAAGCATGTTTCATTAGATAGACCATCTAACATCATAGTACTATCTTTCTACACAATAAAAACCAATCATACCAAGCATGTTTCATTAGATAGACCATCTAACATCATAATACTATCTTTCTACACAATAAAAACCAATTATACCAAGCATGTTTCATTAGATAGACAATCTAACATCATGGTACTATCTTTCTACACAATAAAAACCAATCATACCAAGCATGTTTCATTAGATAGACCATCTAACATCATAATACTATCTTTCTACACAATAAAAACCAATTATACCAAGCATGTTTCATTAGATAGACCATCTAACATCATGGTACTATCTTTCTACACAATAAAAACCAATTATACCAAGCATGTTTCATTGGATAGACCATCTAGCATCATGGTACTATTTTTCTGCACAATAAAAACCAATTATACCAAGCATGTTTCATTAGATAGACCATCTAACATCATAGTACTATCTTTCTACACAATAAAAACCAATTATACCAAGCATGTTTCATTAGATAGGCCATCTAACATCATAGTACTATTTTATGTCGCAATAAAAACCAATTATACCAAGCATGTTTCATTAGATAGACCATCTAACATCATAGTACTATCTTTCTACACAATAAAAACCAATTATACCAAGCATGTTTCATTAGATAGACCATCTAACATCATAGTACTATCTTTCTACACAATAAAAACCAATTATACCAAGCATGTTTTATTAGATAGACCATCTAACATCATAGTACTATCTTTCTACACAATAAAAACCAATTATACCAAGCATGTTTCATTAGATAGACCATCTAACATCATAGTACTATCTTTTTACACAATAAAAACCAAGCATACCAATCATGTTTCATTAGATAAACCATCTAACACCATAGGACTATCTTTCTACACAATAAAAACCAATTATACCAAGCATGTTTCATTAGATAGACCATCTAACATCATAGTACTATCTTTCTACACAATAAAAACAAATTATACCAACCATGTTTAATAAGATAGACCATCTAACCTCATAGTACTATCTTTCTACACAATAAAAACCAATTATACCAAGCATGTTTCATTAGATAGACCATCTAACATCATAGTACTATCTTTCTACACAATAAAAACCAATTATACCAAGCATGTTTCATTGGATAGACCATCTAACATCATGGTACTATTTTTCTGCACAATAAAAACCAATTATACCAAGCATGTTTCATTAGATAGACCATCTAACATCATAGTACTATCTTTCTACACAATAAAAACCAATTATACCAAGCATGTTTCATTAGATAGACCATCTAACATCATATTACTATCTTTCTACACAATTAAAACCAATTATACCAAGCATGTTTCATTAGATAGACCATCTAACATCATTGTACTGTCTTTCTACACAATAAAAACCAATTAACCCAAGCATGTTTCATTAGATAGACCTTCTAACATCATAGTACTATCTTTCTACACAATAAAAACCAATTATACCAAGCATGTTTCATTAGATAGACTATCTAACATCATAGAACTATCTTTCTACACAATAAAAACCAATTCTACCAAGCATGTTTCAAAAGATAGACCATCTAACATCATAGTACTATCTTTCTACACAATAAAAACCAATTATACCAACGTTTCAAAAGATAGACCATCTAACATCATAGTACTATCTTTCTACACAATAAAAACCAATTATACCAAGCATGTTTCATTGGATAGACCATCTAACATCATAGTACTATGTTATGTCGCAATAAAAACCAATTATACCAAGCATGTTTCAATAGATAGACCATTTAACATCATAGTACTTTCTTTCTACACAATAAAAACCAATTATACCAAGCATGTTTCAAAAGATAGACCATCTAACATCATAGTACTATCTTTCTACACAATAAAAACCAATTATACCAAGCATGTTTCAAAAGATAGACCATCTAACATCATAGTACTATCTTTCTACACAATAAAAACCAATTATACCAAGCATGTTTCATTAGATAGACCATCTAACATCATAGTACTTTCTTTCTACACAATAAAAACCAATTATTCCAAGCATGTTTCATTAGATAGGCCATCTAACATCAATGTACTATCTTTCTACACAATGAAAACCAATTATACCAAACATGTTTCAATAGATAGACCATCTAACATCATAGTACTATCTTTCTACACAATAAAAACCAATTATACCAAGCATGTTTCATTAGATAGACCATCTAACATCATAGTACTATCTTTCTACACAATAAAAACCAATCATACCAAGCCTGTTTCATTAGATAGACCATCTAACATCATAATACTATCTTTCTACACAATAAAAACCAATTATACCAAGCATGTTTCATTAGATAGACAATCTAACATCATGGTACTATCTTTCTACATAATAAAAACCAATTATACCAAGCATGTTTCATTAGATAGACCATCTAACATCATAGAACTATCTTTCTACACAATAAAAACCAATTATACCAAGCATGTTTCATTGGATAGACCATCTAACATCATAGTACTATCTTTCTACACAATAAAAACCAATCATACCAAGCATGTTTCATTAGATAGACCATCTAACATCATAATACTATCTTTCTACACAATAAAAACCAATTATACCAAGCATGTTTCATTAGATAGACAATCTAACATCATGGTACTATCTTTCTACATAATAAAAACCAATTATACCAAGCATGTTTCATTAGATAGACCATCTAACATCATAGTACTTTCTTTCTACACAATAAAAACCAATTATTCCAAGCATGTTTCATTAGATAGGCCATCTAACATCATAGTACTATCTTTCTACACAATGAAAACCAATTATACCAAACATGTTTCAATAGATAGACCATCTAACATCATAGTACTATCTTTCTACCCAATAAAAACCAATTATACCAAGCATGTTTCATTAGATAGACCATCTAACATCATAGTACTATCTTTCTACACAATAAAAACCAATCATACCAAGCCTGTTTCATTAGATAGACCATCCAACATCATAATACTATCTTTCTACACAATAAAAACCAATTATACCAAGCATGTTTCATTAGATAGACAATCTAACATCATGGTACTATCTTTCTACATAATAAAAACCAATTATACCAAGCATGTTTCATTAGATAGACCATCTAACATCATAGAACTATCTTTCTACACAATAAAAACCAATTATACCAAGCATGTTTCATTGGATAGACCATCTAACATCATAGTACTATCTTTCTACACAATAAAAACCAATCATACCAAGCATGTTTCATTAGATAGACCATCTAACATCATAATACTATCTTTCTACACAATAAAAACCAATTATACCAAGCATGTTTCATTAGATAGACAATCTAACATCATGGTACTATCTTTCTACATAATAAAAACCAATTATACCAAGCATGTTTCATTAGATAGACCATCTAACATCATTGTACTGTCTTTCTACACAATAAAAACCAATTAACCCAAGCATGTTTCATTAGATAGACCATCTAACATCATAGTACTATCTTTCTACACAATAAAAACAAATTATACCAAGCATGTTTCATTAGATAGACCATCTAACATCATAGTACTATCTTTCTACACAATAAAAACCAATTATACCAAGCATGTTTCATTGGATAGACCATCTAACATCATGGTACTATTTTTCTACACAATAAAAACCAATTATACCAAGCATGTTTCATTAGATAGACCATCTAACATCATAGTACTATCTTTCTACACAATAAAAACCAATTATACCAAGCATGTTTCATTAGATAGACCATCTAACATCATAGTACTATCTTTCTACACAATTAAAACCAATTATACCAAGCATGTTTCATTAGATAGACCATCTAACATCATTGTACTGTCTTTCTACACAATAAAAACCAATTAACCCAAGCATGTTTCATAAGATAGACCATCTAACATCATAGTACTATCTTTCTACACAATAAAAACAAATTATACCAAGCATGTTTCATTAGATAGACCATCTAACATCATAGTACTATCTTTCTACACAATAAAAACCAATTATACCAAGCATGTTTCATTAGATAGATCATCTAACATCATAGTACTATCTTTCTACACAATAAAAACCAATTATACCAAGCATGTTTCATTAGATAGACCCTCTAACATCATAGTACTATCTTTCTACACAATAAAAACCAATTATACCAAGCATGTTTCAAAAGATAGACCATCTAACATCACAGTACTATCTTTCTACACAATAAAAACCAATTATACCAAGCATGTTTCATTAGATAGACCATCTAACATCTTAGTACTTTCTTTCTACACAATAAAAACCAATTATTCCAAGCATGTTTCATTAGATAGGCCATCTAACATCATAGTACTATCTTTCTACACAATGAAAACCAATTATACCAAACATGTTTCAATAGATAGACCATCTAACATCATAGTACTATCTTTCTTTACAATAAAAACCAATTATTCCAAGCATGTTTCATTAGATAGACAATCTAACATCATGGTACTATCTTTCTACATAATAAAAACCAATTATACCAAGCATGTTTCATTAGATAGACTATCTAACATCATAGAACTATCTTTCTACACAATAAAAACCAATTCTACCAAGCATGTTTCAAAAGATAGACCATCTAACATCATAGTACTATCTTTCTACACAATTAAAACCAATTATACCAAGCATGTTTCATTAGATAGACCATCTAACATCATTGTACTGTCTTTCTACACAATAAAAACCAATTAACCCAAGCATGTTTCATAAGATAGACCATCTAACATCATAGTACTATCTTTCTACACAATAAAAACAAATTATACCAAGCATGTTTCATTAGATAGACCATCTAACATCATAGTACTATCTTTCTACACAATAAAAACCAATTATACCAAGCATGTTTCATTAGATAGATCATCTAACATCATAGTACTATCTTTCTACACAATAAAAACCAATTATACCAAGCATGTTTCATTAGATAGACCCTCTAACATCATAGTACTATCTTTCTACACAATAAAAACCAATTATACCAAGCATGTTTCAAAAGATAGACCATCTAACATCACAGTACTATCTTTCTACACAATAAAAACCAATTATACCAAGCATGTTTCATTAGATAGACCATCTAACATCTTAGTACTTTCTTTCTACACAATAAAAACCAATTATTCCAAGCATGTTTCATTAGATAGGCCATCTAACATCATAGTACTATCTTTCTACACAATGAAAACCAATTATACCAAACATGTTTCAATAGATAGACCATCTAACATCATAGTACTATCTTTCTTTACAATAAAAACCAATTATTCCAAGCATGTTTCATTAGATAGACAATCTAACATCATGGTACTATCTTTCTACATAATAAAAACCAATTATACCAAGCATGTTTCATTAGATAGACCATCTAACATCATAGTACTATCTTTCCACACAATAAAAACCAATTATACCATGCATGTTTCATTGGATAGACCATCTAACATCATGGTACTATTTTTCTACACAATAAAAACCAATTATACCAAGCATGTTTCATTAGATAGACCATCTAACATCATAGTACTATCTTTCTACACAATAAAAACCAATTATACCAAGCATGTTTCATTAGATAGACCATCTAACATCATAGTACTATCTTTCTACACAATTAAAACCAATTATACCAAGCATGTTTCATTAGATAGACCATCTAACATCATTGTACTGTCTTTCTACACAATAAAAACCAATTAACCCAAGCATGTTTCATAAGATAGACCATCTAACATCATAGTACTATCTTTCTACACAATAAAAACAAATTATACCAAGCATGTTTCATTAGATAGACCATCTAACATCATAGTACTATCTTTCTACACAA
The DNA here is from genome assembly GCF_963676685.1 of Mytilus edulis. Classification (NCBI taxonomy): domain Eukaryota; kingdom Metazoa; phylum Mollusca; class Bivalvia; order Mytilida; family Mytilidae; genus Mytilus; species Mytilus edulis. The sequence goes on from NC_092356.1 coordinate 59,304,769, forward strand.
TAAAAACCAATTATACCAAGCATGTTTCATTAGATAGATCATCTAACATCATAGTACTATCTTTCTACACAATAAAAACCAATTATACCAAGCATGTTTCATTAGATAGACCCTCTAACATCATAGTACTATCTTTCTACACAATAAAAACCAATTATACCAAGCATGTTTCAAAAGATAGACCATCTAACATCACAGTACTATCTTTCTACACAATAAAAACCAATTATACCAAGCATGTTTCATTAGATAGACCATCTAACATCTTAGTACTTTCTTTCTACACAATAAAAACCAATTATTCCAAGCATGTTTCATTAGATAGGCCATCTAACATCATAGTACTATCTTTCTACACAATGAAAACCAATTATACCAAACATGTTTCAATAGATAGACCATCTAACATCATAGTACTATCTTTCTTTACAATAAAAACCAATTATTCCAAGCATGTTTCATTAGATAGACAATCTAACATCATGGTACTATCTTTCTACATAATAAAAACCAATTATACCAAGCATGTTTCATTAGATAGACCATCTAACATCATAGTACTATCTTTCCACACAATAAAAACCAATTATACCATGCATGTTTCATTGGATAGACCATCTAACATCATGGTACTATTTTTCTACACAATAAAAACCAATTATACCAAGCATGTTTCATTAGATATACCATCTAACATCATAGTACTATCTTTCTACACAATAAAAACCAATTATACCAAGCATGTTTCATTAGATAGACCATCTAACATCATATTACTATCTTTCTACACAATTAAAACCAATTATACCAAGCATGTTTCATTAGATAGACCATCTAACATCATTGTACTGTCTTTCTACACAATAAAAACCAATTAACCCAAGCATGTTTCATTAGATAGACAATCTAACATCATGGTACTATCTTTCTACACAATAAAAACCAATTATACCAAGCATGTTTCATTAGATAGACCATCTAACATCATAGTACTATCTTTCTACACAATAAAAACAAATTATACCAAGCATGTTTCATTAGATAGACCATCTAACATCATAGTACTATCTTTCTACACAATAAAAACCAATCATACCAAGCATGTTTCATTAGATAGACCAGCTAACATCATAGAACTATCTTTCTACACAATAAAAACCAATTATACCAAGCATGTTTCATTAGATAACCAATCTAACATCATAGTATTATCTTTCTGCACAATAAAAACCAATTATACCAAGCATGTTTCATTAGATAGACCATCTAACATCATAGTACTATCTTTCTACACAATAAAAACCAATTATACCAAGCATAATTCATTAGATAGACCATCTAACATCATAGTACTTTCTTTCTACACAATAAAAACCAATTATACCAAGCATGTTTCATTATATAGACCATCTAACATCATAGTACTATCTTTCTACACAATAAAAACCAATTATACCAAGCATGTGTCATTAGATAGACCATCTAACATCATAGTACTATCTTTCTACACAATAAAAACCAATTATACCAAGCATGTTTCAAAAGATAGACTATCTAACATCATAGTACTATCTTTCTACACAATAAAAACCAGTTATACCAAGCATATTTCAAAAGATAGACCATCTAACATAATAGTACTATCTTTCTACACAATAAAAACCAATTATACCAAGCATGTCTCAAAAGATAGACCAACTAACAAATTCAGTAATTTTTTCATTTGTAAAGGGGCATAACTCTAGAAAAGTAATAGTAACACCATCAAAATTTGACTTTCATCTGTATTTTGTGGCAATAAGAATTGTGTATAAGTTTTATAACGTTAGGTTGAGGGAAACTTAAGTTTGAGAAAGAAAACGACAAAAAATTCAGCAATTTTTCAATATGTTAACAAGCATACATTTTTTTTTGGCATTGCACAAGTCATGTCTTCTTTGACTGTTCATGACGTTGAAATACTAAATCTCTGGGATCTGTTTTAGTTGATTTTAGTCTCTGGTGCATGATTTTTTTTTAAATTAATTGTTTTTGGCTTTTCAGTAACTGTGAGTACTCTCAAATCGTACTTTCTTGTTTATTTGACCTGTTGATACTGTTTGTAATTCTCTTTAGTTATTTAATGTTTACTTATTCAGGGATGTAACTGGTCTATATACCAGCTTTGATAAGTGTTTGATAGTACTATACATTTTCTTTAGAAAGGTTAAAGTTATGCCACTAAAATTCAAACTTGATCCGTGTTTGGCGTAATAAGCATTGTGTATAAGTTTCAAACATTTGGTCGAGTCAAACTATAACATCCATAGCTAAGGCTGCGGCATAAAAATGTTGTAATATATCTAGAACCAATTCCGTTAACATTTTGGATATAGTTTCTAAAACTGTTCGTAAAAACCGTTCTCACGGTCGTAGAACAAATCGCAATCAAAGAAAATTTCGGGCCAATCATACCAATATTTCGGACCTAATTTCTATTTCAAAAAACAACGGCAGACATTATCTGTTAACAAAACTCTGTTCGTTACCGGTTAATAAGTTAAATAAAATTTTGGAGGATTGCAACACAATTTCATATAGCAGTCCTAAGTATGAAATTGTTCAAATTATTATGGCATATTGTTATTCTAAATTATTTCCCAAAATTGATCGCCCTGAAGATCATAAAAAGCATTTTATTAAAATTAAGTATGTCAATAAAGGCTTTGATTTTGTAAATATTGCCGGTATATTTAACGACCATTCTGTTAAAGAACAAATTCCTGGATATTTTGACAATACTGAGCTACCTCTTATTTGTTATATTTACAAGAAATCTACCCGGAAATTTGTGTTTAATTATAGTCAATTGTGTAAAGATGTTAATATCAGTGAAAATACACCTACTTCATGTAATTGCAGTAATTCCGAATATATTTATGGACCCATTTCCCATGTTATAACAGGAGATCTTAACATCGTTCAAGACCGAGAGTTAAAATCATTCCTCAGTAAAGGACCTAAATATCGTTCCCCGTCAATTATTAATTGGAATGAGTGTCGTAATATCATCCACGACTCACTCCATACTTACTGTATAAAATGGATAAAACGGGAAAAAGCTGACAAAAAATCTTTGGACTCTTTTTTTAATTCAGTAATGAAGATAGTTGATATACGTATTCAACATTTTAAAGAACATTTTACTATTAACAATAACCAAAATAAACCTATTTCTCGTATCAAACATAAACTAAAAGAATTAGCCAAGGAATTTGTTTTTGTCCCGGCCGATAAAGCTGCTAATAATATTATTATTGTTTGACGTAAATTTTACATTGAGGTTCTGAAAAAGGAAATCACCAATTCACCAACATTCCAACTGACTCCATTTTCAGAAAACGAAATCTGTAACAAACATAAACTTTTAGCCACCGCTTTACAAGCAGAGCCAAATACAATGAAAGTCCCAACAATGTATTGGCTTCCGAAGCTACACAAAACCCCGTACAAATATAGATTTATTTCGTCTTCAAGCCATTGTTCAACTACTAAATTGTCTATTCTTCTTACCAGCACACTTGGTACAATTAAAAACCTTATAATAAATTGTTCAAATAAGGCCTTCGAAAATATTGGAATAAATTACTTTTGGAGTGTCAAGAACTCGTTGGAAGTACTTGATAAATTGCATGCTTATATTGGTGATTTTGAATCTATTCAAAGTTTTGATTTTTCTACCCTGTATACCACATTGCCTCACATTCTCATTAAGAAAAAATTCACACACCTAATTAAATGGGCATTAAAAAAATCAGAATGTGAATATATATGTTCAAACTCTTTTAGGTCATTTTTTAGTAGCAATAAACAAAAAAACTATGTTAATTGGACATGCTTTGATACTATATATGCCCTTGAATTCTTACTAGATAACATTTTTGTTCGCTTTGGGGATTCCGTATATCGTCAGATTATCGGAATTCCAATGGGGACTAACTGTGCACCACTTATTGCGGACCTCTTTTTGTATTGTTATGAGTTACAATTTATGACAAAAATAAGCAAAGACCCATCAAAACAACATCTGATAAACAAATTTAATAATACTTTTAGATATTTGGATGATATTTTGGCTCTCAATAATGACGACTTCAGTATGTATATTAATGAAATTTATCCTGCTGAACTTACTTTAAATAAAGCTAATACTAACAATGACCACTGCCCTTTCCTCGATCTTGATATCTATATCACTAACGGAAAGCTGAATACTAAAATTTATGATAAAAGGGATGATTTTTCATTTCCTATCGTTAATTATCCGTTTTTAGATGGTGACGTTCCCTTGTCACCATCTTACGGTGTTTATATATCTCAACTTGTACGATTCGCTCGTGTATGTAACAATGTTTTAGATTTTAACGAGAGAAAATTATGTATTACTGAAAAATTATTACACCAGGGTTTTCGATATCACAAACTAGTCAAAACATTTACTAAATTTTATCATCGGTATAAAGACATCATTCGTAAATATAGCTCAACATGCAGACTTCTTATACGTTCAGGTATTTCACATCCAATTTTTTATGGAAATATTCTTTATAAAGCACAAAGGTGTCAGTATTCACCTCAGAAACTTAAAAAACCTTTGAATAGACTTATTAAGAAGGGATATAATTACGATACTGTTGTCAAGTCATTAAAGATTGCATATTTTGGCGTTAATATTGAGTCACTGATAAGGTCTTTGCGTCGGAACTAAACACATTTATTCTAAAAACAATTGTTGGCATGACACGGGTTATGTTCTTCTCATATATGTTATGATGGTATGATACTAAACCCCTAACGGGAAGGATTGTGCCTGATGTACATATGATGAAATCATAATCTTTCAGTCAGTTTAATTGAAGTCTGGAGCTGGCATGTCAGTTAACTGCTAGTAGTCTGTTGTTATTTATGTATTATTGTCATTTTGTTTATTTTCTTTGGTTACATCTTCTGACATCAGACTCGGACTTCTCTTGAACTGAATTTTAATGTGCGTATTGTTATGCGTTTACTTTTCTACATTGGTTAGAGGTATAGGGGGAGGGTTGAGATCTCACAAACATGTTTAACCCCGCCGCATTTTTGCGCCTGTCCCAAGTCAGGAGCCTCTGGCCTTTGTTAGTCTTGTATTATTTTAATTTTAGTTTCTTGTGTACAATTTGGAAATTAGTATGGCGTTCATTATCACTGAACTAGTATATATATTTGTTTAGGGGCCAGCTGAAGGACGCCTCCGGGTGCGGGAATTTCTCGCTACATTGAAGACCTGTTGGTGACCTTCTGCTGTTGTTTTTTATTTGGTCGGGTTGTTGTCTCTTTGACACATTCCCCATTTCCATTCTCAATTTTATGGTTATCCCCATTATTATTCAATCTATTGATAACTTACCTTACTATCCTTATAGATCTATCTATAATCAGCTTGCATGTTAAATAGTCTAGAGCTGTTCCATTGAATTCGTCTTCTTTTTCTGTTTCTTGAGGAAGTTAAATCAACCTGTTCAGTCACTATAAAGTGTTACAATTCATATTTAGACGCAACACATAAATAGTGACCAAAAAGGTACCGCAATCTCAGGATGAAGGTTTAAATAAAAAAATATATGAACACTTGAAAAAAAATATATGGATTTAGTCATGTTAGTTGTTCTGTCTGTGTTCAGATCTTTAACGCAATCAAATCATATTCCAGTTTTGGACATGTGTTTTTTAAAACGAAAGTTAAAATATTTTCTGTCAAAGAGAAGATAAGGTATGATTGCCAATGAGACTACTCTCCACAAGAGATCAAATAACACAGAAGTTAACAACTATAGGGCACATTATGGCCATCAACAATTAGCAAAGCCCATACCGTATAGTCAGCTATAAAAGGCCCCGAAATGACATTGTAAAACAATTCAAACGAGAGATATAACAGCCCAATCTATCAAAAACAAATATGTAACACATAAACAAAGGACAACCACTGAATGACGGACTCCTGACTAGGGACAGGAACATACATACAGAATGTTCAAGCATAATTGATTTGAAGTCATACTCTCCTCGTACATACTTGAATTTAACACGAGATGGGTTGTATGAATAAATGATATCATTATTTTGAAACTTTCGGATGCACAATTAAATTTCCTAATGGTGCACATGTGCAGAAGCGTAACCAATTTGATTAAGATTAACCCGAATAATCCAGTTGTTTCATTCGGATCATTCCAATTATTAATGTATCAAAGGCAATTATAACAACAATCAGTGAGAATTATTATTATGACCTATTAATGCTCCAAAAAAAGCCATTAACTTTTAATTATTTTCATGTGTTTTCGTGAATTTCGAGAATTTATACCATTTAAATATCTGAAAAGGTTTATTTAACTTAAATACCCATAATTTTAATATTTTAGTATTATGCGTACTTGATAAAAGTAAGGAGAACGAACCCAGGGCCTTACTGCTGATTAATGTTGATGTTTGAATTCTTTTATATACGTTATAATATGAATATACCCAATAATCTAGAAAACTTGAAATAAAAACATAATCAACCTAGTTGTTTTATACTCATCTAAAATAGATATTTTTCAGAGGTCTTTTTATTTTTTTACCGTACACCTTTTACATTTATTGACATTATAATAAAAATCATAAACATTTATGAATTACAACTAATATATACATCTTTATTTTTATTTCTTATAAACATGATAAATATATTTTTTTATTGGGGCCGGATCGATTTTACATATGGGGTGGATCGACGTTGGGCCGGATCGACTTGGGCCAGGGGTTGAAGTCATAAACTTTGCTCAGTGCTCGGAGCACAAAAATCATACTCGAAACATGAAATCCAGCATTCTGATTGGTTGATTTTCGAGTACGAGTACAAAAAACTGACTCGAAAGTTTTATGACCGCAAGGCCAGATCTACGTGGGGCCAGATCGACCCAAAAGCTTATTTTTGCTGTGACACTTTCCTGTCGCAGAAAGGGATCAAGGCAAGAAATAAAATAGCCTTTCATGACTTCACAAAAATAACATATTTTATATTTTTCCAGCACCAGCAATAATTTTATCCCTCTATCAGGTATAAACACCATATAGAGGGTTTGTTCCCAACCGGATAAATAAAACTTAGATATGATGTCTTCTCCTTGTACATTTTTTTGTACTTAGCTACAAAAGGACAGCAGGAGTCTACATGCCAGTTTGTAGAATTTGAAGCGTTTTACGTTTTTGTGGTTTTTCATAGAGTATTGACCCTTTGACTGCCATGGCATTGGAAAACGTTTTACCTTTGACTGCTAAGAATCGGCCCGGCTTCGAACGTTATCAAACAGCGCCATGGCAACCCTGACAACAATTGATAACGTCACGCTATTCTGCATGGTATCTGTATATGATTGCTCGTGTGATGACACCACAGTATGTCTGCTTCGTTCATTTATCACTCTCAAGTGTCGAATGTTTTTACTGTATTTGTGTTTTTTTTTATATTTTGATCAGTCTTTTAATTGGTGTTAATTGCAATTTATTAGTATTTGTAAAAACTGATGGCCTCATTGACTTTAATGGTATTCAGAAGATCTGTGCCACATGGCCAATATTTTGGCCTTAATGTTATTTCTCAAAAATGCTACGGCCCATTTTAAATCGTTTGTGTTGTATGAAATAAACCATAATTATAGTGTGTGATAACATTGTGTGAGGGAATTCGACGTTTGCTGTACCACTGTTCACTCCAGCGCAATTTATGACAATACCACTGTATCAATCAGAATGATTTTTTTTGCAGTGTTCTAAGAAATGATTTTACTTTGTTGTCGCGTATTATTCGTGATACATACAATGTTTTAAAAAGGCGAATTTTCTGTATAAAGTCAATGATTATGTTGACTTTTGAAGGCCAAACTTTTTACAGCCTTAATTATGCAAATAAAAGATCCCAAAACTATACCAATACAGAATGACATGTTTATGAAATTATAGCAAATCTATTGGTTAACAAATTTTTATTCGTTGTTGCAAAATAATGAACTTAAAATATCTGACATTTTCTCCCTACCCAGTTTACCCCTATACATTTGTATGATGTGGACTGGTCATTGTTATTGAATCGTAGGCAATTTGATTGGATTAAGTTGTTATTAGTTTACTTTCAAACTTGTTTATGCCTTTCATACATGACTATTGATTAATTAGAACGTGCATGAATGTGTACGGTAACTAAAATTACCTTCAAACTGGACACTGGACGAGTCAATATTATGTTTTATCAATGAAAGTTAAGGTATGAAAGGTAAGAATTACCACTTCTTCTATTTTCACAAAATTTTCTGAACACACAGTTGAGAGATTATTTTTTAAAAGCCTATTGTGGAGATAAAAGAGAAAGTTTACAAATAAGACGTTTTGTTCCATTAAACAAGTCATTTCTTAAGAGAAATGCCGAAATATATTTTACGCACGACTACGGCAGGTAAAATTATTATTTATCATAACAAAAAAAAGCATTTTTCAGTCTCATTGGAATGTGTTAATTACAATTAATCCCAAACTTAAGAAGTCAGTAAATAAAGTCAAAATATGTTCGATCTGCCTATTTCTGGACATCAAAGGTCAATACGATCGTTTTAAAGTCAATTTCGTCTACCTCACAAAATCTTGTTAGGCACTATAGTTATGGTGACAACACCAGTGTTTAGTTTAAAATATTTAACGGTTGTACTTCGATTGACATCAGAAGAAGTGTGACGTCTTTTGCATCACTTTTAAATTCACGACAGGCTCCCGTTCTTGAACAAAGTCTATGTGTAATATGCTTTATTAAACTCAAATGTTCGGATTTGTGTATCAAATTCCATTGTCAAACTTTAGAAGAAAAAAAAATAAAAGCAATAAAAAAACTTCGGGCTTTAGAAAAGTTTTTCTGATTTTGTTCTACATGCCTATAGTTTGTATAATATCAAACATCGTCACAGCAAATAGGTATTTCGTCGATTTCGGTAAATGATAGAGCGAGAATATAAATTTTTTTGTGAAAATTGCCACTGTGTGAAATTAAGTTCCTGCAATTACAGACAGGCAAATTTTCTTTGTCTGGTTTTACTTTTTAGTTGATCATAAAATTGAAAATGGAAATGGGGAATATGTCAAAGAGACAAGAACCCGACCAAATATGTTAAAGGATGGCTTCTTAAAGTCAGGTGGCAAATGAATATGCATATATTAAGGACGTGAAAATGTTACTTCTTCATGTAACAAGACCTAATTCTGATTTTTTTAAAAAGAACATTTAAATATTCTGGTCTTATTACCTGGAATAATTTACCAAATAATATTAAAGAAATAGATAATTTAGATACATTTAGGACCAACTGTTCAAACTATTTTCTAACTGAACAGAATAAAGATGCATGAAACTAATGATTTCTTTTTCTTCTTCTACTGAATGCATATGTGCTTATTTAACTGTATTATGTATTTTATATTGTATGTATTTTTGTACGTTTTTTATTTGTATTGATAGTTTTTGAAGATTAACATGTAATTGTTAAATGTGTTACCTTCGTTAAATAAAGAATTTTATTATTATTATGTAAACAATCGCCATATTGCTTTGTGACGTATTGGAATTTCCACAATAATATATATATTTTCGAATAACAGCCACTTTAACTCGCTTTGTAACTACGAAGTACACCTTATCTACCAATATATATAAATAACGTCACATAATCTGTATATCTGTGTGGACCTAATCTACCATCGTGATCACGTGACATGAATATTAATACACAAATTCTTGTTCAAATGTATAATTCCATAATATTTAAATAAACACAATTTCTTATATGGTTGTGAAAATATTGAAGTTTCAAATATTAAACTCATGCAACACACATTATTTACATTTACCACAATTGTAACAAAATCGAATTATACTGCATTCTTTTATACTGAATAAAATATCTGATATATAGATTCACTTACGTTTGCATGCAGTTTATTCACATTCGAGAGATATTTTCCTTTTCGTGTTTCAACACATCATCTCATTGTCAACTCATTGTCAACATTGATGTAAACAATCGCCATATTGCTTTGTGACGTATTGGAATTTCCACAATAATATATATATATATTTCGATTCACAGCCACTTTAACTCGCTTTGTAACTACGATGTACACCTTATCTACCAATATATTTAAATGACGTCACATAATCTGTATATCTGTGCGCATCTTATCTACTATCGTGCCTATCTTATCACGTGACATGAATATTAATACACAAATTCTTGTTCAGATGTTAGATTCCACAATATTTAAATAAACACAATTTCTTTTATGGTTGTGAAAATATTGAAATTTCAAATATTAAATTCATGCAACACACATTATTCATATTTACCACAATTGATATTCTTTATAAAACAAAATCGAATAATACTGCATTCTTTTATACTAAATAAAATATCTGATATATAGATTAACTTACGTTTGCATGCAGTTTATTCACATTCGAGAGATATTTTCCTTTTCGTGTTTCAACACATCATCTCATTGTCTGCTCATTGTCAACATTGATGTAAACAATCGCCATATTGCTTTGTGACGTATTGGAATTTCCACAATAATATATATATATATTTCGATTCACAGCCACTTTAACTCGCTTTGTAACTACGATGTACACCTTATCTACCAATATATTTAAATGACGTCACATAATCTGTATATCTGTGTGCATCTTATCTACTATCGTGTCTATCGTATCACGTGACATAAATATTAATACACAAATTCTTGTTCAGATGTTAGATTCCACAATATTTAAATAAACACAATTTCTTTTATGGTTGTGAAAATATTGAAATTTCAAATATTAAATTCATGTAACACACATTATTTATATTTACCACAATTGATATTCTTTATAAAACAAAATCGAATAATACTGCATTCTTTTATACTAAATAAAATATCTGATATATATATAGATTAACTTACGTTTGCATGCAGTTTATTCACTATCGAGAGCTATTTTCCTTTTCATCAACTCATTGTCAACATTGATGTAAACAATCGCCATATTGCTTTGTGACGTATTGGAATTTCCACAATAATATATATATTTCGAATAACAGCCACTTTAACTCGCTTTGTAACTACGATGTACACCTTATCTACCAATATTTTTTAATGACGTCACATAATCTGTATATCTGTGTACACCTTATCTACTATCGTACCTATCTGATCACGTGACAACAATCCACTTTATGTGCCAGTTGTAGGTTCGGTAAAGCATTCTAGTAAAGTGGCTTTCTAAATTCAGGTCAAAGTTAAAGTGGCTTTTTGATAATACCAAATAAGGATTCAGAAACATATCTCTCCCAAAAAAAAATTATTTAGAAAAAAAATTCTTACATTCAATTCTTACAATGAATTTACCGAAAAATACTAAATATGGATTGCCTATCTGGTCCACACACCCAAAAAATTGAGTTTTTAAAAAGTCCACTTAATCTAGGTATGTACCACCGTACAGCTAATGTCCCAATTGGGGGTATATATATATATATATATATATATATATATATAATTACTCTAAATATCAACACAACAATGTTAAATTTGCAAATTTGCAGAAGCCGGGATTTGAAGTCATGCTATTGGGATATCGAGAAAACACCGCCTGCACTGTGTCCATCGCTCTAGACCACTCGGCCACCTAGACTGAATATACATATTCGAATAAAGTTTGTAATACAAACATTTCTTTTTAATACGAGCAGACGAAGACTTATAACTGACCATATATCCTTTCATTGAGTATAAAGAATCAACATATTTTGCATGGCCTTGCTTGGGGGAAAATCGTAAACAACAGTTCCAGGACATACATGATTTTAATTCCAGGGCGGATGACATTTTAATATACACGGCGCCGAAAACAGACAAGTACCATTTTCTATTTCCACTCATAGTCAAATTTATACGGAAACGTATAAGGGCAATCCTTTTTATTTATTTTTTTTCAAATTGCCGACTTTAATATTGGAAGTATCAACTTTAATCTTAGGGTTATAAGCTATAATCTTGGAATTATCAACTTTAATCTTGGAATTATCAACTTTAATCTTGAAATTATCATATTTAATCTTAGGATTTCCAACTCTGACATTTTACTTCTAGCCCATAGTTTATTTTGTTTCTCCGTATACTTAATCTACTTATAGTTATTTTCGCGGCTATTTTTGTTGTAAAATATTAAAGAAAAACAGACGTGTATCTAAAGTCTTGTATAGCTTCAGGTTGCCTAATATCCATGAAAGGGGGTGTAACTTCTTATTAATTGGTATACGTGGATATGCCAAAAATATGCGTCATAATTTTGAGATTTTTATATAATGACATTCTTTAATGATATGCATTGTTCTGTCATAATTTTATATTGATTTGGGGTATGTTCTACATATCTGATATAAATATGTTATAGGAAATCTTTATTAATGACTAATTAAGGTATTTGAATCAACCAGGGACTTTATATTTATATAAAAGTCCATGAATCTATACATTTTAAATTTAAAATAGCGTATATAAGTATAGGTCATTTTTTGTATAAATTTATATATAAATATAATTACCAAATATTAGTGAATGTTATATAAAAATGACTACATTTTTTAGGCGAAAATGGGACACCCTACCCAAAATATTTCGAAGCTCCCCCCTCCCCCTCCACGCGCACTAATGTCAAAATTGTAAAATTATAAATAAGATGTAATTATATATATGGAGTACATGCATTTATTAAATTATATTGCTGAATAGGCGGATGTGCATCGATGTTTACAATAGCAATCACCAAAAAAAAAGAAGAAAAAAAGTAAAGCACATCAAACTGAAGTGCACTGTTTTGCCGATGCGCGAGTCCAGTGAGACAAAAGTAACGATGCTCTCAATTCAGAGATTCACTCGATTACTGAAAGTCGTAAAACTCCGTGTCAAACCAACAAGGGTCGGAAGATTTAAGTTGAAATTTCCAAAATTTAATGTTGATAATTCCAAGATTAAAGTTAATAATTCCAAGATTAAAGTTGGAAATTCCAAGATTAAAGTTGGAAATTCGAAGGATAAAGTTCGAAATTCCACGATTAAAGATAATAATTCCAAGATTAATGTTGATAAATTCAAGGTTAAAGTTAATAAATCCAAGGTTAATGTTTGATAATTCGAAGAATAAAGTTGTAAATTCACAGATTAAAGTTTATAATTTCAAGATTATTGTTGATAATTTTAAGATTAAAGTTGAGAATTCCAAGATTAATGTTGATAATTCCAAGATTAAAGTTGATCATTTCAAGATTAAATTTGGAAATTCCAAGATTAAAGTTGATAATTCCAAGATTAAAGTCGACATTGTGAAAAAAAGGATGGCCCTCATACGCTTCCGTAAATTTATAATCAATAGCTTACATATATAAAATTTTGTGTTCGCATTCACATATAATTCTTTCTGTGACACATTGGGTTCATGAGATTATATGTATGCTAGTAGACCACACGACAGAATATAACATATATGCTATATAAAAATTAGGAGATGTGGTATGATTGGGAATGAGATAAATATCCACCAAAGTTCAAATGAAGTGGATGTAATCAGTTAAAGGCAACCGTACGGCCTTCAACAAGTAGAAAAAAACATACCATATAGTCGACAATAAAAGGCCCCGAAATGAACAATATGAAACAAATTAATTGATAAAACAAATGGTCTAATTTATAACAAAACAATTTACGAAAAACAAATATGACAGACATGAACCAACGATAACCACCGAACTACAGGCTCCTAATTTAGGACCGACATTTAAAGAATGTGGCCGGGTTAATCGTGTTTGTGAGCGCTCAACCATCCCCTAACCTGGGACATTGACATCCATAAACTTTGATTTAAAGACGTTGCTCATCGTGTTGTTAAATCACATCGCGCATACTCTGCAAATAACCTAGGTGGCAATTAACTTTACAATAGTTTCCAAACCTATATCACAAAATGGATAAAATAATTTGTATAAATGTGATGCTATTCTTAAGATACATAGAAGTGAAATAAGAGGTCAAACCGAGTTAAGTGGTGATCGTGTTGATTAGTCTTTATTTTTCTATGTAGACCGAGTTAAGTGGTGATCGTATGGCTTAGTCATTAGTTTTCTATGTAGACCGAGTTAAGTGGTGATCGTGTTGCTTAGTCTTTAGTTTTCTATGTAGACCGAGTTAAGTGGTGATCGTGTTGCTTAGTCTTTAGTTTTCTATGTAGCGTTTTGAGGATCGTTTTAAGTTTTTTTGCCAAGGAGTTGCCATTTTCTCTCTGACTTAAAAGTTTAAATATCCTTTTTATATTTTCGGCACTTTTATCTGTTAACAAACATTCCATGTTTTTGAAATATCCGGACCTTTGCAAATTATGCTTTAATTTGTCTTTGCAATCTAATTGTTGATGTGATGTTTGAATATTTAAAATTGGTGAAACAATAGTCAATACTTTTTTTTCTTTTTTTGGTTAAGTACAAAATTCGATACAGAATTGGACTTTTCACTAAGTTGTAGTTACTGGAGCAACACGACGGTTTCCACATGCGGATCAGGATTTGGTTATACTTCATGAGTACCTAGGATCACCCCCTCTTTCTTTGGTGGTGTTTAATATGCTGAGTCTTAGTATGAGTTTGGACAATAAGTGTTAATAGATAGGATGAATATAAAAAAGGGATATATATTAGTGTATATGAAGATAAAGTGTTAATTGCACGTGTGAGATTTCTTTAACCATAAATAAGTATAGTTCAACGTTCCTTATAACTCTGTTTTTCAAAAGAGCAACCCTCCATCTATTTCCTTGATATATGGTTGTTGCCCACAAGGAAACTATTTAACGTCTTCAATAGTTGGTTAACCGTTATGGCATATTTGATTCACAGATGTCGACGGTTATGTTTAATTTGTTGTAACCACAATCCCGTTCTTTTTTCCCCTAATGTGACCTACGTAATTAGACTTCTCACCGAGTTTTATTTACTTGAGCAACACGACGGTTGCCACATGCGGATCAGGATTTGGTTATACTTCATGAGTACCTAGGATCACCTCCTCTTTTTTGGTGGTGTTTGATATGCTGAGTCTTAGTATGAGTTTGAATGTCCCTTTATTATCTTTCGCCTCTCTTTCGCAAGACAGTAAAATAAAATTGTGACTGAAAGGTACTGTTGTTAATCTCTTAATGTGCGTTTCTTCTTTAAAGTGTCAAATTTGTCTGTCTATGAATTGTTGTGGGTTTTCTGACGCATTTGATTAAATACCACGGAATATTTACTCGAAATTCAGTCACAGTTGAATGATTAAAAGATTACATTTCGATTACTACCAAAATAAAAATCGAAATAGAGATTCAAAAGTAGTTACTTAATAGAATGTCTAATAATTCAATTACATCGCTATTGCCATTCCCATTGAACCCACCGTGCACCTCTTCATGTCGAATTGTTTCTTATTTGTATGTGTCTGACTAGTATGAATAAACAATGCAAACGAGGGAGGAACACATTTGCCTCTCATGGGCATGCCGATTGTTTGTTCTATATAATGCGAACGTAAAACATATGTTGTCAATCAGGAAATCAAACATTTTGATTATGTCATTTTCAGAGAATTTTTTGTTTGAATCAGATTGTTTTTTTTAAAGTTATTATGTGTTAAGCATTGCTGGAATACTATTGGTGTTTAAGGTTTTCGTTTACTTAATTGTTTTGATAAGAAAAAGGGAGTATGATATAATCGAGACCCCTCAAACCTCTGACGTAATTATGAAATTTTGTAACGCAATTGTATGTAACCATTGTCATTGTGTTCTTTTGATCTTTTTCGATTCGATTAATTTAAGTTTGTTTTATGAAATGGTGGAAAGGATGATATGCATCTTTGAACTATCATAAAGATTTTCAATTTGTTTAATAAAGTTGATATACCACAGATTCCGATTGGAGTTGGTCGAACATGTTTTTGAACTACTTTTGTGAAGTACTTTTGTTATCATAAAGAATAAGTTCACACATTGCGTCAAACATCTAACTGAACAGCCACAATCGTCCAGAATTAGCACTGTCGTAAAGGTTTGGACAATAAGTGTTAATAGATAGGATGAATATATAAAAGCGATATATATTAGTGTATATGAAGATAAAGTGTTAATTGCACGTGTGAGATTTCTTTAACCATAAATAAGTATGGTTCAACGTTCCTTATAACTCTGTTTTTCAAAAGAGCAACCTCTGTCTATTTCCTTGATATATGGTTGTTGCCCACAAGGAAGCTATTTAACGTCTTGAATAGTTGGTTAACCGTTATGGAATATTTGATTCACAGATGTCGACGGTTATGTGCAATTTGTTGTAACCACAATCCCGTTCTCTTTTCCCCTAATGTGACCTACATAATTGGACTTCTCACCGAGTTGTAGTTACTTGAGCAACACGACGGTTGCCACATGCGGATCAGGATTTGGTTATACCTCATGAGTACCTAGGATCACCCCCTCTTTTTTGGTGGTGTTTGATATGCTGAGTCTTAGTATGAGTTTGAATGTCCCTTTATTATCTTTCGCCTCTCTTTCGCAAGAATGTAGAATAAAATTGTGACCGAAAGGTACTGTCGTTAATCTCTTCATGTGCGTTTCCTCTTTCAAGTGTTAAAATTGTCTGTCTATGAATTGTTGTGGGTTTTCTGACGCATTTGATTAAATACCACGGAATATTTACTCGAAATTCAGTCACAGTTGAATGATTGAAAGATTACATTTCGATTACTTCCAAAATAAAAATCGAAAAAGAAGTTCAAAAGTAGTTACTAAATAGAATGTCTAATAATTTAATTACAACGCTATTGCCATTCCCATTTAACCCACTGTGCTCCTCTTCATGTCGAATTGTTTCTTATTTGTATGTGTCTGACTAGTATGAATAAACAATGCAAAAGAGGGAGGAACACATTTGCCTCTCATGGGTATGCCGATTGTTTGTTTTATATAATGCGAACGTAAAACATATGTTGTCAATCAAGAAATCAAGCATTTTGATTATGTCATTTTCAGATAATTTTTTGTTTGAATCAGATTGGTTTTTCAAAGTTATTATGTGTTAAGCATTGCTGGAATACTATTGGTGTTTTAAGTTTTCGTTTACTTAATTGTTTTGATTAGAACAAGGGAGTATGAAAATATTCGAAACCACTCAAACCTCTGACGTGATTATGAAATTTTGTAAATCAATTGTATGTAACCATTGTCATTGTGTTCTTTTGATCTTTTTTTATTCGATTGATTTAAGTTTGTTTTATGAAATGGGGGAAAGGATGATATGCATCTTTGAACTATGATAAAGATTTTCAATTTGTTTAATATAGTTGATATACCACAGTTTCCGATTGGAGTTGGTCGAACACGTTTTTGGACTACTATTGGGAAGTACATTTGTTATCATGAAGAATAAGTTCACACATTTTGTCAAACATCTAACTGAACAGCCACAATCGTCCGGAATTAACACTGTCGTAAATGTTTGGACAATAAGTGTTAATAGATAGGATGAATATAGTAAAGGGATATATATTAGTGAATATGAAGATAAAGTGTTAATTGCACGTGTGAGATTTCTTTAACCATAAATAAGTGTGGTTCAACGCTCCTTATAACTCTGTTTTCCAAAAGAGCAACCCTCAATCTATTTCCTTGATACAGGGTTGTTGCCCACCAGGAAGCTATTTAACGCCTTCACAAGTTGGTAAACCGTTATGGAATATTTGATTCACAGATGTCGACGGTTATATTCAATTTGTTGTAACCACAATCCCGTTCTTTTTTCCCCTAATGTGACCTACGTAATTAGACCTCTCACCGAGTTTTATTTACTTGAGCAACACGACGGTTGCCACATGCGGATCAGGATTTGGTTATACTTCATGAGTACCTAGGATCACCCCCTCTTTCTTTGGTGGTGTTTGATATGCCGAGTCTTAGTATGAGTTTGAATGTCCCTTTATTATCTTTCGTCTCTCTTTCGCAAGTCAGTAAAATAAAATTGTGACTGAAAGGTACTGTCGTTAATCTCTTAATGTGCGTTTCTTCTTTCAAGTGTCAAATTTGTCTGTCTATGAATTGTTGTGGGTTTTCTGACGCATTTGATTAAATACCACGGAATATTTACTCGAAATTCAGTCACAGTTGAATGATTGAAAGATAACATTTCGATTACTAGCAAAATAAAAATCGAAATAGAAATTCAAAAGTAGTTACTTAATAGAATGACAAATAATTTAATTACAACGCTATTGCCATACCCATTTAACCCACTGTGCTCCTTTTCATGTCGAATTGTTTCTTATTTGTATGTGTCTGACTGATATGAATAAACAATGCAAAAGAGGGAGGAACACATTTGCCTCTAATGGGCATGCCGATTGTTTGTTCTATATAATGCGAACGTAAAACATATGTTGTCAATCAGGAAAGAAGCATTTTGATTATGTCATTTTCAGAGAATTTTTTGTTTGAATCAGATTGGTTTTTTAAAGTTATTATGTGTTAAGCATTGCTGGAATACTATTGGTGTTTAAGGTTTTCGTTTACTTAATTGTTTTGATTAGAAAAAGGGAGTATGATATATTCGAAACCACTCAAACCTCTGACGTGATTATGAAATTTTGTAACGCAATTGTATGTATCCATTGTCATTGTGTTCTTTTGATCTTTTTTGATTCGATTGAATTAAGTTTGTTTTATGAAAAGGTGGAAAGGATGATATGCATCTTTGAACTATCATAAAAATTTTCAATTTGTTTAATAAAGTTGATATACCACAGATTCCGATTGGAGTTGGTCGAACACGTTTTTGAACTACTTTTGTGAAGTACTTTTGTTATCATAAAGAATAAGTTCACACATTTTCTCAAACATCTAACTTTAGGGAGTTCGCGGGTCTAAATCATTTATATAGGATTTCTCTATATTTTTCTATCAATGAACTTTATCTTATAGTTAATAGAAAAATAAAATAAAAAAGTGGGGTCACCGTTCATTTGCGCTCACAATCTACCTTCGAAAGAAACATACATTTTTGTTAAGGTAGTTTTTTTTCTGTTGAAGTAATAGGAGAAATAAAGGTAATATCGAAATAAAAAAATTTATTACAGAAATTGCTAAAAATTTACAATAATTTAGTTTTAGTACATCTTATGTGGAAATTATATTAAAAAAGATAGGTCACCGATGAGTTAAAAAAGATATTTCAATTTTAGAGCCAAAAAATGGCATTTTTCCACCAAAGGGAGATTATTTGGAACTTTTTCAATGATGAATACATTTTGAAAGTCATCTGGGGCCAACACAAATTGATTGTTTTGAATGATTTTTGTACCATATGATAAAGTAACAACTACAAAAGGAAATAAATAAAATTTGTAAAGAAAGACAAATGTTTGATTTTTTTCTGAAAGTTTTATACCCTCGAGCCTCCTTAACAGCCACAATCGTCCGGAATTAACACTGTCGTAAAGGTTTGGCAATACATGTTAATAGATAGGATGAATATAGAAAAGCGATATATATTAGTGTATATGAAGATAAAGTATTAATTGCACGTGTGAGATTTTTTTAACCATAAATAAGTATGGTTCAACGTTCCTTATAACTCTGTTTTTCAAAAAAGCAACCCTGCATCTATTTCCTTGATATATGGTTGTTGCCCACAAGGAAGCTATTTAACGTCTTCAATAGTTGGTTAACCGTTATGAAATATTTGATTCACAGATGTCGACGTTTATGTTCAATTTGTTGTAACCACAATTCCGTTCTCTTTTCC
Organism: Mytilus edulis; assembly: GCF_963676685.1. Taxonomy (NCBI): domain Eukaryota; kingdom Metazoa; phylum Mollusca; class Bivalvia; order Mytilida; family Mytilidae; genus Mytilus; species Mytilus edulis. Next base: position 59,324,730 of record NC_092356.1, read on the forward strand.
CCTAATGTGACCTACAGAATTGGACTTCTCATCGAGTTGTAGTTACTTGAGCAACACGACGGTTGCCACATGCGGATCAGGATTTGTTTTACTTCATGAGTACCTCGGATCAACCCCTCTTGTTTGGTGGTGTTTAATATGCTGAGTCTTAGTATGAGTTTGAATGTCCCTTTATTATCTTTCGCCTCTCTTTCTCAAGTCAGTAAAATAAAATTGTGACTGAAAGGTACTGTCGTTAATCTCTTAATGTGCGTTTCTTCTTTCAAGTGTTAAAATTGTCTGTCTATGAATTGTTGTGGGTTTTCTGACGCATTTGATTAAAAACCACGGAATATTTACTCGAAATTCAGTCACAGTTGAATGATTGAAAGATTACATTTCGATTACTACCAAAATAAAAATCGAAAAAGAAGTTCAAAAGTAGTTACTAAATAGAATGTCCAATAATTTAATTACAACGCTATTGCCATTCCCATTTTGATTCACAGATGTCGACGGTTATGTTCAATTTGTTGTAACCACAATCTCGTTCTTCTTTCCCCTAATGTGACCTACAGAATTGGACTTCTCACCGAGTTATAGTTACTTGAGCAACACGACGGTTGCCACATGCGGATCAGGATTTGGTTATACTTCATGAGTACCTAGGATCACCTCCTCTTTTTTGGTGGTGTTAGATATGCTGAGTCTTAGTATGAGTTTGAATGTCCCTTTATTATCTTTTGTCTCTCTTTCGCAAGTCAGTAAAATGAAATTGTGACCGAAAGGTACTGTCGTTAATCTCTTAATGTGCGTTTCATCTTTCAAGTGTCAAAATTGTCTGTCTATGAATTGTTGTGGGTTTTCTGACGCATTTGATTAAAACCACGGAATATTTACTCGAAATTCAGTCACAGTTGAATGATTGAAAGATTACATTTCGATTACTACCAAAATAAAAATCGAAAAAGAAGTTCAAAAGAAGATACTAAATAGAATGTCTAATAATTTAATTACAACGCTATTGCCATACCCATTTAACCCACTGTGCTCCTCTTCATGTCGAATTGATTCTTATTTGTATGTGTCTGACTAATATGAATAAAAAAAACAATGCAAAAGAGGGAGGAACACATTTTCCTCTCATGGACTTGCCGATTGTTTGTTCTATATAATGCGAACGTAAAACATATGTTGTCAATTATGAAATGAAGCATTTTGATTATGTCATTTTCAGATAAATTTTTGTTTGAATCAGATTGTTTTTTTTTTTAAATATTATGTGTTAAGCATTGCTGGAATACTATTGGTGTTTAAGGTTTTCATTTACTTAATTGTTTTGATAAGAAAAAGGGAGTATGATATATTCGAAACCACTAAAACCTCTGACGTGATTATGAAATTTTGTAACGCAATTGTATGTAACCATTGTCATTGTGTTCTTTTGATCTTTTTTTATTCGATTGATTTAGGTTTGTTTTATGAAATGATGGAAAGGATGATATGCATCTTTGAACTATCATAAAATTTTTCAATTTGTTTAATAAAGTTGATATACCACAGATTTCGATTGGAGTTGGTCGAACACGTTTTTGAACTACTTTTGTGAAGAACTTTTGTTATCATGAAGAATAAGTTCACACATTTCGTCAAACATCTAACTGAACAGCCACAATCGTCCGGACTTAACACTGTCGTAAAGGTTTGGACAATAAGTGTTTATAGATAGGATGAATATACAAAAGCGATATATATATTAGTGTATATGAAGATAAAGTGTTAATTGCACGTGTGAGATTTCTTTAACCATAAATAAGTATGGTTCAACGTTCCTTATAACTCTGTTTTTCTAAAGACCAACCCTTCATCTATTTCCGTGATATATGTTTGTTGCCCACAAGGAAGCTATTTAACGTCTTCAATAGTTGGTTAACCGTTATGGAATATTTGATTCACAGATGTCGACGGTTATGTTCAATTTGTTGTAACCACAATCCCGTTCTCTTTTCCCCTAATGTGACCTACAGAATTGGACTTCTCACCGAGTTGTAGTTACTTGAGCAACACGACGGTTGCCACATGCGGATCAGGATTTGGTTATACTTCATGAGTACCTAGGATCATACCCCTCTTGTTTGGTGGTGTTAGATATGCTGAGTCTTAGTATGAGTTTGAATGTCCCTCGATTATCTTTCGCCTCTCTTTCTCAAGTCAGTAAAATAAAATTGTGACTGAAAGGTACTGTCGTTAATCTCTTAATGTGCGTTTCTTCTTTCAAGTGTTAAAATTGTCTGTCTATGAATTGTTGTGGGTTTTCTGATACATTTGATTAAATACCACGGAATATTTACTCGAAATTCAGTCACAGTTGAATGATTGAAAGATTACATTTCGATTACTAGCAAAATAAAAATCAAAAAAGAAGTTCAAATTTAAGTAGTTACTAAATAGAATGTCTAATAATTTAATTACAACGCTATTGCCATTCTCATTAAACCCACTGTGCTCCTCTTCATGTCGAATTGTTTCTTATTTGTATGTGTCTGACTAATATGAATAAACAATGCAAAAGTGGGAGGAACACATTTTCCTCTCATGGGCATGCCGATTGTTTGTTCTATATAATGCGAACGTTAAACATATGTTGTCAATCAGGAAATGAAGCATTTTGATTATGTCATTTTCAGAGAATTTTTTGTTTGAATCAGATTGGTTTTTTAAAGTTATTATGTGTTAAGCATTGCTGGAATACTATTGGTGTTTAAGGTTTTCGTTTACTTAATTGTTTTGATTAGAAAAAGGGAGTATGAGATATTCGAAACCACTCAAACCTCTGACGTGATTATGAAATTTTGGAACGCAATTGTATGTAACCATTGTCATTGTGTTCTTTTGATCTCTTTTTATTCGATTGATTTAAGTTTGTTTTATGAAATTGGGGAAATGATGATATGCATCTTTGAACTATCATAAAGATTTTCAATTTGTTTAATATAGTTGATATACCACAGTTTCCGATTGAAGTTGGTCGAACACGTTTTTGGACTACTATTGGGAAGTACTTTTGTTATCATGAAGAATAAGTTCACACATTTTGTCAAACATCTAACTGAACAGCCACAATCGTCCGGACTTAACACTGTCGTAAAGGTTTGGACAATAAGTGTTAATAGATAGGATGAATATAGAAAAGGGATATATATTAGTGAATATGAAGATAAAGTGTTAATTGCACGTGTGAGATTTCTTTAACCATAAATAAGTGTGGTTCAACGCTACTTATAACTCTGTTTTCAAAAGAGCAACCCTCCATCTATTTCCTTGATATAGGATTGTTGCCCACAAGGAAGCTGTTTTACGCCTTCACAAGTTGGTAAACCGTTATGGCATATTTGATTCACAGATGTCGACGGTTATATTCAATTTGTTGTAACCACAATCCCGTTCTCTTTTCCCCTAATGTGACCTACGTAATTAGACTTCTCACCGAGTTTTATTTACTTGAGCAACACGACGGTTGCCACATGCGGATCAGCATTTGGTTATATTTCATGAGTACCTAGGATCAACCCCTCTTGTTTGGTGGTGTTAGATATGCTGAGTCTTAGTATGAGTTTGAATGTCCCTTTATTATCTTTCGCCTCTCTTTCGCAAGATAGTAAAATAAATTTGTGACTGAAAGGTACTGTAGTTAATCTCTTAATGTGCGTTTCTTCTTTCAAGTGTCAAAATTGTCTGTCTATGAATTGGTGTGGGTTTTCTGACGCATTTGATTAAAAACCACGGAATATTTACTCGAAATTCAGTCACAGTTGAATGATTGAAAGATTACATTTCGATTACTAGCAAAATAAAAATCGAAAAAGAAGTTCAAAAGTAGTTACTAAATAGAATGTCTAATAATTTAATTACAACGCTATTGCAATTCCCATTTAACCCACTGTGCTTCTCGTCATGTCGAATTGTTTCTTATTTGTATGTGTCTGACTAATATGAATAAACAATGCCAAAGATGGAGGAACACATTTGCCTCTCATGGGCATGCCGATTGTTTGTTCTATATAATTCTAACGTAAAACAAATGTTGTCAATTATGAAATGAAGCATTTTGATTATGTCATTTTCAGAGAAATGTTTGTTTGAATCAGATTGTTTTTTTTTAAAGTTATTATGTGTTAAGCATTGCTGGAATACTATTGGTGTTTAAGGTTTTCGTTTACTTAATTGTTTTGATAAGAAAAAGGGAGTATGATATATTCGAAACCACTCAAACATCTAACTGAACAGCCACAATCGTCCGGACTTAACACTGTCGTAAAGGTTTAGACAATAAGTGTTAATAGATAGTATGAATATAGAAAAGGGATATATATTAGTGCATATGAAGATAAAGTGTTAATTGCACGTGTGAGATTTCATTAACCATAAATAAGTATGGTTCAACGCTACTTATAACTCTGTTTTTCAAAAGAGCAACCCTCCATCTATTTCCTTGATATAGAATTGTTGCCCACCAGGAAGCTATTTAACGCCTTCACAAGTTGGTAAACCGTTATGGAATATTTGATTCACAGATGTCGACGGTTATATTCAATTTGTTGTAACCACAATCCCGTTCTCTTTTCCCCTAATGTGACCTACGTAATTAGACTTCTCACCGAGTTATAGTTACTTGAGCAACACGACGGTTGCCACATGCGGATCAGCATTTGGTTATCCTTCAGGAGTACCTAGGATCACCTCCTCTTTTTTGGTGGTGTTAGATATGCTGAGTCTTAGTATGAGTTTGAATGTCCCTTTATTATCTTTCGCCTCTCTTTCGCAAGATAGTAAAATAAAATTGTGACTGAAAGGTACTGTCGTTAATCTCTTAATGTGCGTTTCTTCTTTCAAGTTTCAAAATTGTCTGTTTATGAACTGTTGTGGGTTTGCTGACGCATTTGATTAAATACCACGGAATATTTACTCGAAATTCAGTCACAGTTGAATGATTGAAAGATAACATTTCGATTACTACCAAAATAAAAATAGAAATAGAAATTCAAAAGTAGTTACTTAATAGAATGTCTAATAATTTAAGTACAACGCTATTTCCATTCCCATTAACCCACTGTATGTATGTGTCTGACTAATATGAATAAAGAAACAATGCAAAAGAGGGAGGAACACATTTGCCTCTCATGGGCATGCCGATTGTTTGTTCTATAAAATGCTAACGTAAAACATGTGTTGTCAATCAGGAAATGAAGCATTTTGATTATGTCATTTTCAGAGAATTTTTTGTTTGAATCAGATTGGTTTTTTAAAGTTATTATGTGTTAAGCATTGCTGGAATACTATTGGTGTTTAAGGTTTTCGTTTACTTAATTGTTTTGATAGGAAAAAGGGAGTATGATATATTCGAAACCACTCAAACCTCTGACGGGATTATGAAATTTTGTAACGCAATTGTATGTAACCATTGTCATTGTGTTCTTTTGATTTTTTTTTACTCGATTGATTTAAGTTTGTTTTATGAAATGGGGGAAAGGATGATATGCATCTTTGAACTATCATAAAGATTTTCAATATGTTTAATAAAGTTGATATACCACAGTTTCCGATTGGAGTTGGTCGAACATGTTTTTGGACAACTATTGTGAAGTACTTGTTATCATAAAGAATAATTTCACACATTTCGTCAAACATCTAACTGAACAGCCACAATCGTCCGGAATTAACACTGTCATAAAGGTGTGCACCATAAGTGATAATAGAGAGCATGCATATACAAAAGGGATATATATTAGTGTATTCGAAGATCAAGTATAAAAGAGGGACCAAAGATACCAAAGGGACAGTCAAACTCATAAATCCAAAATAAACTGACAACGCCATGGCTAAAAATTAAAAAGACAAACAGAAAAACAATAGTACACATGACACAACATAGAAAACTAAAGAATAAACAACACGAACCCCACCAAAAACTAGGGGTGATCTCAGGTGCTCCGGAAGGGCAAGCAGATCCTGCTCCACATGTGGCACCCGTCGTATAAATTGCACGTGTGAGATACATAATACATTATGATGAAACGGGAATCAAACAAAAGTAAACCAAACTAACAAACAAAAACTAAAAAGACCAAACATAAACGTATGACAAAACCAATAAAATACATACTTTATGATAATAAAAGTAAAATGTATGCTATCCCTTTGCATTCAGTTTTTGTCAGGTATATGTAGGTTGGTTTTGTGACTGATTTATACACCATATCCATAAATGCCTCAGATTCGTTTAATTTTTGGTCAGTTGTGTTGTGGTTCTGTGATGTATATGTTTACACAGTTTTGCTTTTGAATACCAATAATCGTCAATAAAAAAAAGTTTGACATTGTGTGGGCAACATATAGCAAATGATTCCTTGACTTTGAAAAACAACAAAAAAGTGAAGTGTGTGAATATATTTTATGCTTTGAATTAATAAGCTATATTTATTTTTGTTACGCACAGTGCAAACTATAATATATATAAGATAAATTCATGAATGTTCACAAAAATGTGCTTACTGAGACCAAATGTCAATAAACTGCTGTTGTTTTTTATTTGGTCGGGTTGTTGTCTCTTTGACACATTCCCCATTTCCATTCTCAATTTTATCATCATAAATTACAGGATTAAAATTTTGAAATCCAGACGCGCGTTTCGTATATAAAAGGCTCACCAGTGACGCTCAAGTAAAAGGCCAAATAAAGTACAAAGTTTAAGAGTATTGACATATTAACTAATATGTATAAATAAATACTCATAAGTTTTAAAATTACAATATTTTGCAATGAATAAAACATTTAATTTTGCAAGGAATAAAAAAAACTTTGCAAGTATTACATATTAAGTTTAAAAATAAAAAAAGTAAGAACAGGAACCACTGACACATTGAATTCTTACAGAAAATGTTCCCATAATTTCTGGACTGTATATCTCGATCTCATTCATATCCAAGTCATCACACTTAAAATAATAAATTTTACAATGAAAATGTGTTAACTTAAACTTGCATCGATAGCTAAATTTGTTTTTAACTTCAAAATGATGACTTGACTGGACTTTTATAATTGGGATTTTTCTGAATTCACAATGTCGTCATTATTGTCAAATTTCTCATTTCAATCCGATTTTTTTTTCATTCGAGTTTAAATTTTCTCTTTGCCTGCCAGCCATTAATGCACATTAGTGTAAAATAATCTACCGGTTACCGGTTGACTGAGGTATAGAAATCTGACGATGATTCTAAATGTCCCGAAGTCAAAATCCATGCTAAAGAGAAGGTTGTTGGATTTGCGAAGCAGTTAAGGCTTGTCGGAATTGGGACGTTAAAGTCCACGCCTTGTATAGGACATGTACGATGTGGTCTGCAAGCTAAATACCTGATCCCTTAAAAACTAGTTTAATCATATCATTACTAGAATATCTTACAATCGGTCTCCGTATATTGAATGATCCTGTTGGAATCGGTACTAGAACTTTCGAGCAGTACATTGTTTTGTAATAATGTTAACGGTGCTAATTTATTTATTTGTATTCCCCAGCAAATGTTTTATGCTTGTCAGGACATAAGGAACACGTACCTATGTATTGTTTTCGTAGGTTAATTCATGGATTCCTGTGCACTGCAACTGCAATAAATACAATACATGAAAACATATCTTGGTGTTTGTTCTTTTGACTAAGCATGTAAATTTAAATCATCTGCTAACTTTGACTTAGAATTGCATGAATTGAGCATAATTTCTGGACAGGAGTATCCTAAATAGTAATGATTATAAATTGTATTAATTTAAAATTCTAAATTAATTTGTATGTGCTGTTACTATAAAGTTCCAAATAACAATGGATCAGTTAATCCAGTTTATTTCCTCGCAATAAAATTACACACAAAACATTAGACTTTTCTATGCGGTTATTTTCTTAATATCTTTGTATAATTGAAAAGGTTGACACTGAAAACAATCAAATAACAAATGCGTTATTTTTTTAACGTCTAAGGAAATATTTTTAAGGGTTAATCCTTAACATAAATAACAACGCAATCCGTCTTATGTTCTTATTGAACGCAAAAACAAAAACACACACCAGGTAAAACCTAAGAAAAAAGAAGAAAATGATGCATGAATAATGCACATTTTTTCACAAATATCACTTATCTTAAATCCATGCGGTATTTACTCGGCTTTTAAGCCATATTTGGGAAATGCTTCTGAAAAAAAGTTTGTACCTCTACATGTCCTCCTAGCTATTGAACTTTCGATCGACGACAGAGCAACATAGCTGTCAACAGAAAACGAATACTTTGATGTAGGAGTGGACGCCACTCATTTATTCTGATCTATGTATGGTCCAACCCCTGGGGAAGAAAAAAATTAATTCAAATTTGTTTTCAATATAGTATATCCATGTTTAGTTTAAACACATGCAAACAGCCGATTTCTGATTTGCTTATTATTATTTCAGCAGAGCATTTTTAAATATATTCTCACTTGTTCATTTGTGTCTTAAAATTTGATTTTACTTGACATAGAAAAATCGAATAAAACAGCGTCAATAAAGAGGCTTAACCAGATGACAGCGACGCAGTTCACATCACAGCCATTTTCAGAAGGTCCTCCGAATTTTACTTAAATTTACAGTAGGCCAGCGTCACGTGTAAATAGTTATGTTTTAACAGCATCTTAGCGTATTTTTAACATGAAAACACATTGTAAATGCGCAAAGATGTTTAAAACTGCAAGTGTGGTAAATTTAACAAAATATGTAGAAATTATAGCAGATACAACTATCATATTTGAAAAAAACCCTATTTTTATCTTTAAGACGCAGACTTTTTATCTTTAAGACGCAGACTTTTTATTTTTTGTTAGGCATATAACGCAAATTAAAATTTAATAGTCTGTGATAGTGTTTCTAACCGATCATCTGACCAACAATTTTATCTTATAGAATTTATGTAAATTTATAGTGAAACCTTTAAAGTTTATGATTAAGACGCTTTGATATTCAAATATTAGTAGATTTTAACAACTTTCAGATTTTTTTTTGTGTGAGTGAATTAACCGAAATATTGTCTTCTTCTGCCAAAAAAAAAAACCCAAAGAAAAATGGATAGCAGATTTTGTTTCTTTGGTTATTTTGATGTAAGAAAACTCCTCCGCACTTGTGTTATTGTGTTATTTAAGAGTACATACTTTTTTAAGGGTCTGAAAGTAAGGCGAGGGAAGTATATGTACAGTTTAACTTTGAACTTGTTTGTCTTTAAAAATATTTTGATATGAGCGTCACTGATGAGTCTTATGTAGACGAAACGCGCGTCTGGCGTACTAAATTATAATCCTGGTACCTTTGATAACTATTTACACCACTGGGTCGATGCCACTGCTGGTGGACGTTTCGTCCCCGAAGGTATCACCAGCCCAGTAGGCAACATTTCGGTGTTGACATGAATATCAATAATGTGGTCATTTTTATAAATTTCCTGTTTACAAAACATTGAATTTTACGAAAAACTAAGGATTTTCTTATCCCAGGCATAGATTACCTTAGCCGTATTTGGCACAACTTTTTGGAATTTTGGATCCTCAATGCTCTTCAACTTTGAACTTGTTTGGCTTTATAAATATTTTGATATGAGCGTCACTGATGAGTCTTATGTAGACGAAACGCGCGTCTGGCGTACTAAATTATAATCCTGGTACCTTTGATAACTATTAGTTTATGATGGTGAGACAGAGACTTTTATCTTCCCTTTGTTAGATGACATGGAGAAGGACGAGTTGAGAATTGTGCCTCTGGATCCAGCATTTTTAGTAGGTAGGCGAGTGGACCACAGATTTCGTCGAGAGGCTTATGGGGAGGAGTTTTGGTACACAGGGACTGTCACCGGGCATGATGCAGATACAGGGTTGTCGACTATTGCGTACGACTTTGAGGATGCTGATGATGACGACGATGATGATGACAACAATGTTTTTCAGGAGCCTGTCATAGAGGATTACTAGAATGGAGATATGAGGATTTTATTGTAGGAAAACTTTTTTCAGCAAGATTAATGGTGGATTTCTTTTCTTTTCTTTCAGCACTAATTCTTTTTGTTTTATTTTAGGTTCTCGATCCATTTTTCTTCTTTTGTAGACTGTTGTCCAGGGATTTTAATTTTTTTTCCAGGTACTACTTTTTATTTATTTGTAGATGGGTTGCAGCAAAGTGATTCGAACGCAGAAAAAATATTTAAATTGAACTATATCTTTATATTTGGCCATTATAAAAATTGAAGAAATTATCAACTGTAAGTTACCAAATGGTCTTCAACAATGAGCAAACCCCATACCGTATAGTCAGCTATAACATATATAAAAGGCCCCGAAACGACAATGCATGCTTAAATTGTGTCATCAAGCGTTCCTGATGAAGGTTAATCCAGAAAACCACTTTGTCAGCAGCCAATCTCAAATAAAGTAGTACTTTTTTTCCAGATTCACGCATGTAAACCAGCTATCATATGACTTGTAAGCAACCTCAGGTACTCCAAGGTAATTGAAGATATATGCAAAATATTTGATTTTGTTTAATAATAAATATATTCTCTTTTGTAGATCATGGTAAATTTTGGTGAATGTTGAATAAAGAAACAGCTCTGACCTGAAAAGGAAAACTTAAGAAACATTCAATAAATTTTATCAAATGATGAATAGTTTGTTTATCATTTAAACAATATAAAAAAAGAAGATGTGGTATGATTGCCAATATGACAACTGTCAACAAGAGACCAAAATGACACAGACATTAACAACTATAGGTCACCGTACGGCCTTCAACAATGAGCGAAGCCCATACCGCATAGTCAGCTATTTAACTGCATGCATCCAAAACAGTTCAGATAGTCACTGCTGCAAATACCAATTGATTATAACATGTAAAAGACTTAAAGACTGCATCCGTCTATACATTTAGAAGCTCACTCAAGGCCATTTTTTATTAGAGAAACAGTTTTTTCGTAAAACTTTACTATTTTTTTTTAGAAATGAGAATATTTAAGTGTACATAATACATTTTCCAAGTGAAAACATCATTATAGCAATGTCTGACTAAGTAATGACCTAACTCTTTTAATTTAAATGGATTATTGTTATGTTTTCATAAAAAATTTGGTTATTTCAAAATTATAGATTTTTTGTCATGCAGCTATAGGCCTAACCAAATTACATCTAGGATAAGTATCAGTCAGCCAAATACAATGAAATTAGGTTCATTTTAAAGCTAAGAATTTAAGCTTTAATATGATACCTAACATGTTTAAGGGTTCTCCAATTTCCCATTAAATTTTTGCATAAATAGGCAAATATTTGAAAAAGTCCGTGATTTTCAAAATTGTCGAAACATTTCTTATTTTGACCAAATTTTAATTTTTTTTATTGGATTAACCTCTATTAATATATGCAAAAAAGGTGCTTAAACATGTAAAAGTCTCAGTAACAGTCATAAAATGTTATGAAAGGTTACTGTCAACTTGAAAATTTTTAAGATTTTGTGTCAATTTCAGTGTATATTTGGCGAAAAATAGCTGAAAAATTAATGTCAAAATGCTGTTTTTTTTTTATTCAATAAATTTTTTTCAGCGAAAAGAGCTTATTTTATTTGTGAAACAACTTAATACCAATACAAAACAAGTAGTAGAAAAAATTAGGGATTTTTTTCCAGCATTGTTTTACCAAAAATGTATTTTTTTGCCTAAAAAAGCTACCTTAAAAAGGGGGGCCTGCCGGCATGGTTTTTATTCACCGAAAAAAAAAATCAGAAATGTTGGCAATAAGTCAGTTAATATATTTCTGTTGACTGGTTGGGTCTTTACATAACTGCATAAAACAAGACCTCTGCCTGCTTTCCATTTGAAGATATGAATGTCTAAACATAGCAGTTTATTCAAAGATGCCCTTGACACATAGCAAAAATAAAGTCCAAAGTTTTTTTTTGCCATATTTGAAATATTGTAGTTTCTCTAATACTGATGTTCTAGAGGACTTTATTGGCTTAAATCAAAGCATAAAAGGGCCTTATTGCAATTATGCAGATAGATTGCTTGCAGTTTCTAATACTTCTGATATATTTGTCCTCACAAATAGCCCAAAATATGGTATTTTTGCCTTCGCAAGGAAAAAGGCCAAAATTTTGATTTCAGTTTGGTCATAACTTCTGAACCGCTTGACCGATTTCAAAAATTTTGGCACCAATGAATTTCTGTTTTTGAGCTCAATAGAATAATGAGAATAATGTTATTTTATGCACTTTCTCTATACTTCATATTTTGACTGACCTCCCTAACTATTGTATACCATGTAATCATATATGCTATTGCATTTTTAAGATAACGATAACACATAATAGAAATTTGAGGAATGGAGTGGCAAAAAATGCCAGATAAAAGAATGAATAAGACACTATTACACGTTAACTTTGGACATAAGAAAAAAAATGATGTTTTTTTTATTAGGGACACAATCAAAACTCTGATCGTCGTTATCGGGATTAAAGGTTGACATATACTTATAGATATCGATTCCTGACGAAGGCCATTTGTTGTCCTTTCAGTGCCCTTTCTAAGATATTAGATTACTATTTCATCTAAATATATGCTTAACCATCTGCAACAACTTGCACATAGAAACAATTACTAAAAGGTTGCCATATACTTTTAAATGTCGTTTCCTATTAAAGGCCGTTTTTGTCCTTTAAATTTTAATTAGATATTAAGACATGAGATTGCTCTTTCATTGACATATACGCTAAAATATCAGCAATAACATTAAAACATTTGCTAAAATATGTCATATACTTATAAATTTCGAATTTCATTGAAGGCCATGTGTTGTACTTTCAATTTTTTTTTCTTATATATTAAGATATTTGATTGCTTCGTCGACATTTACGCGCAATCTTCTGCAACAACTTGTAAACTGAAACAAATGCAAAGTTTTGATTCACTTGAAAGAAGAAATGGGAACAACGTTGTAAAGGGAAAGGAAATTTACAAAGGAGAGAATAAGTTTAGCATGATATGTGGCTAATGAGCGTGACAATATCAATCTCAAAGTTCAAAAAATTAACTTTTAATAGAATTTCTTAAAAGACTCACAAATATGGTTGTGGTTGTGCGGTAGTTGTCCCTACAGCTAAAAACAAAAATAATAATATAAATTTATTTAATCAACATTCAAATTTTATTATGTTTAGTTGTTTCAAATAATTTAATACTAAGCACAAATCATAGTTTTTTTTCATATTTATACGCTTTATACTATTATGCCCCTTTTTAAATTGTTTTAGGTCGAGAACAATCTTATTTTGTGAAGAATTACCCTGATTGAAAAAACAGAAGAAAAATATCGAATATTATATCATAAAAATGCTGGAATCTGACCGACAACACATTTGTTCAGTTTGGTGGACTGATACTTCAGCAGATAGTCGGTATTCCAATGTGTACTAATTACGCAGCTCCAATTTGTTGTTGTACTCAATTATAGCAGGATATTTCCAATTGTTAACTCTTTGATTCGAATGGCGGACGATTGTAAGTGAGAGGTTTAGCTAGCTACAAAACCAGGTTTAATCCACCCTTTTGTACTTTGAAAATGCCTGTACCAAGTCAGGAAAATGACAATTGTGTTCCATTTGTTTGATATGTTTGAGCTTTTGATTTTGCCATTTGATTAAGGACTTTCCGTTTTGAATTTTCCTCGGAGTTCAGTATTTTTTTGGTTTTACTTTTTGAACACATTATCGTCCACAACGAGGCGAGCACGCTATCATGAAGCCACCGAGGATGTTATGCATTGTCATGTTGACTCTGAAGTACAGACAATCATATTAGAGTAAAATGTCGTATGCTTTTGTATCAGCAGGTTAAATACTCTTAGTTTGCTTGCATTTGTGAACATTGTTCTTTGAGTTACTGGTATTTTATTTGATTGTTACTTCGAACTTATGTTGTTGTTTGTTTTGACAAACCGATGTCATAAATGTGATAGGTTTTTTGGTCCTTTTTATTGTTTTGTTTGTACGTTTTGATACCCCACTTATAAAAGTTAAAAGAAGAAGGTATGACTTGATTATCCCCGTCATGTGTTCATATTCCTGTCCCAAAAATCCAGTGACAGATTTTTTTAAAGATATTTATGGCTATTTTTGTCCTAAGTATTATAAGTTATTGACGAATAGTGCATCAATAACTTTTTAAAAACTGTTGAAGACTAGATATAATTTGGTTACAAATTACGTTCGGTTGCTGTCTTAATTAACAACGCAAACTCTCGATAAAAACGTTCGTTTGACAGTATCTGTATTCAAAGCTTCAAAAGAAGAAACTTGGATCGCGAATTGGTCGTCTGGATAACTAGACATGCCGTTCAGTTCGTCAATATCAACAAGACGTCCAACTCCGATAACAAGTATGAAAGCTGGTCTTGCCTTAATGATGGCAGCCTCGATCTGAGTTTGAGGCTTTCAACTTTCATCTCCGTATTTATCATAACTTCCCGGATTTGTTTTTCCGTCTGTCAAAACAATAACGACATCTGCTACATCCGGTCGTTCTCCATTCCCAGGTCCGTAAAGTATGAAGTGTGTATATTCCAAAGCAAGATAAGTTCTAGTGGCATCACTTTGAGAATTATCAATTCTTTTGATAGATTTTAACACGTCTTGTTTTTTTGAAAAATTATTGAATCTAAATTCTGGGAGCCATAATTACTAAATGACATAGCTGCAACTCGTGTCTTGTCTGGACCGACATGCAGAAAGCCAACTTTGTCTTCAATAAAACGTATTTGTTGTGTAATGTCTACATGTGGAATACTTCTTGATGTATCAACCACAAAAGCGAGGTCTGCTTTAGTCTGGCAATACCCAGATGGTCTATCTGGTATGTTATCTGAGGCTGAATTTGACAATATTATAATAATAATAACTAAAAAAGCAACAGTTATAATTATGTATGTTAAAATGATAAAATCAATGATAACCAGGAACGGATCGAGGATTTTTGAAAGGGACGGGCGTTATTCCATAAAACTTTGGTATCTAGAATGAGTTTATTTACCCAAGTGATAATTCTGATTTCGTGTTATGTGAAGTCCTTATTCTCCCTTGATTGTTTTAGTGGTCTCCCTGTTTGGGTTGCTCATCATTTTTTTCAATATGACGGAACTATAAATGTAATGCAAATAGGATGCTTAGCTAGCTATACAGCGATGTTTGACACACCATTCTCTTCGGAAAATGCATGTACCAAGTCATGAATATGACAGTTGTTTTTCATTTGTTCCTTTAGTTAATCCTGTTTTTGAAAGCAGGAGTTTTCAAATTAGTATTAAGTCTTTTACTTTTACGAAAAGTTTGCATTGTTACAAAAGAATTACAAACGAATGTTGTCTGAAAACAATCAGGATATTCAAGATGTCTGAATATGATGTAATAAAATTAATATTTGCTAGAATTATTTAGTAGTTTTAGGTAAAAAGATTGGGAAGTGTATGTTCTATATGTGACACAAAGTCGGAGTTACCTACAGTTCACAAGTGGTAAGGTTGTCCTGTCCTAACTATTATAAAATTTACAATATAAAAGTGAGCAGATGTAGCTTGATTGCCAATGAGATAACTTCCCACCAGAAACTAAATGAATGTAGAAGTTAACAACTGTTGGTCACCGTACGTCTTTCAACAATACGCATAACCCATAGCGTATATCATGCTACAAAAAGGCCCCGACTTGACAAATGTAAAACAATTCAAACGAGAAAACTTTTGGTGTGATCTATGTCATACTATAAACGAAAAAACAGCAATATGCGACAATCGATGAATTAAAGACAGCATTTTTTTTTTACTTATTACTTATATCTGCATGTTCAAAATTAGAATGAGTAGAACTTTGAATTTCCACATCAAATTCTAAAAATAGGGGAGCATCCGAAATATTAAAAGCGATTATGTAAAGGAGGCATTTATCCATACATAACATGTCTGTGTTAACATTATTAGGACAAGGGTCCGTTCAAATTATAGATTGAAGTAATAAATCGTAATTGAAAAATATTTATCATAAGTTTAGAAAAAAAAATCAAAGATAAATATACTTATGGTCCTTCCATAAACCTATCTCTTATGATAGTGAAACAAATGCCGAAAAAATGAGGCGGCTGTTTGACTGTTAGACATTTATAACGTCGCCTTTTTCAACTGAAATGGCGACGTTAAATTCATGTTTTTGTGTATAGAGAGTGTCTAAATGTTACAGATGTATTGTAGGTGAACTTTTGCATGACACTATTCCCGTCCCTTATCTTGACCTACCCTCTTTTAATTGGGTTTATGAAATTGTGTTATTTTTTTCTTGTCGTCAATATGTATGGACTATTTTCAATTGGAACCTTAACAAATTACAATCAATTAATAAATCAATGAAAGACGTATAAATAAACCCTTGCACATATCATATCGATTTGGATTGTTTTCTAATGTAATGGAGAGAAAAGTATCTTTACGAAGTAGCAGACTCTAATTTTTGCAGATTAGAATAAAGCTGTGTGACTTTTGTGGAAAAAGAACGCAAGCGCAAGGAAAGATAACTCCCGCGATCATTTGCGATAAAAGAATATATTGCCAATACATTATTGCTGTTTTATCTTTTTCACTACCTGTTAACATGGTATCTTGCTGCTCTTTTATCCTTTCTCGTTGGCTCTAATGCCAGAAAAGGAATTAGTTACAATAGTAATGATTCATTGACTAATTGTTGACCTTCTAATGTCTTAATCTTAAAACACGTTATCTTGGTAATTAAATTTTTGGTATGCTATTTCATCAACATATATCAAACAGCTTCTTATGTTCTTGCTGCACAAAATTGTATATTGAAACAATTAACAAAATACTAAAAAGACTCATGTGTAGTTACAAGTGGTTGTGGAGTAGTTGCCCCTATAGCTAATACACGTAAATAATTTATCATCATGACCATTATGTTCTTTGTTTAGTTGTTAAACATGTAAAGATAAGCACTATAAAGAATTTTTTGATAGAACTTTTCTAGACTGTGTCCAAATGTTGATGCCGTTAATGTATGACAACTATTATACAGCCACTAATACATCAATAGTATTTGTCTTCATGTTTTTATGTCAGCAATTCAAATATTTTGAGTTTCAATAATTCTTCACTACCTTAGTGTGAAATGTGTTCATACATGGTTATATCTTTTTGTAACATGTCAGGAATATGACGGTTGTTTTCCATTTGTTTGGTAAAGTCAAGAGTTTGATTTTGTCAGGTTTGATGGATTTCCTCAGTTTTTAATTTACCTTGGAGTTCGGTATTTTTGTTAAATACTTGTTTGTAATTGTATTTATCGTTTTTAAAGTGCGGATAACTTTCTCTATGCTCTTTTTATTTTTTCTAATCTATTGTTAGTCCAATTTTTAAAAGGGTCAATTCTGAACCCAGTTAATCCAGTTTGGGTAATTAAAAAACAAAGATTTGACCAAAACAAGAAAGCCCAACATTGTGTTTCGTCTGCATGTCGAAAGTAGAAAACCTCATCAAAATGTCTATTCGTATGAGTTTTGGGTCTTTTGGAGAATTTGATGTTGGTGGAAGACATTTGATAGTTACTTGAATAATCCATTCAGACATTATTAAACATGATGTATATTGCTTGGCATATGATAAAGACATCCATCTAATTTTCAAACAATATATTGTGACCTTTTTAAGTAAAATTGCGTTACATTACTCATGTAGTTCGGATGCTGTCTTACTTACCCATACAAATTCTCGATAACAACGTCCGTTTGACAGTATCTGTATTCAAAGCTTCAAAAGAAGAAACTTGGATCGTGAATTCTTCATCTGGATTACTAGACATGCCGTTCAATTCATCAATATCTACAAGACTTCCAACTCCGATAACAAATATGAAAGCTGGTCTAGCCTTAATGATGGCTGCCTTGATATGAGTTTGTTGCTTTCCACTTTCCTCTAAATATGTATCATAACTGCCCGGATTTGTTTTTCCGTCTGTTAAAACAATAACGACATCTGGAACATCCGGCCTTTCTCCATTACCAGGTCTGTAAACGTTTACGTGCGCGTATTTCAAGGCAAGATATGTTCTAGTTGCGTCACCCTGAGAATGTTTAATTCTATTGATTGCATTTAAGATGTCTTGCTCTCTTGAAAGATTGTTGAATCCAAATTCCGGGAAGTTATAATTACTAAATGATACAGATGCAACTCGTGTCTTATCTGGGCCGACATCGAGAAATCTGATAATATCTTCAATAAGACGATTGTGTCTTGTAAAGTCTATATGCGGTATACTTCTTGATGTATCAACCACAAAATCGATGTTCACTTTAGTCTGACAGTACTTAGATTTGTCTGGTATATCTGGTATTTTATATGAGGCTGCAGTTTACAAGAACAAGAAAAATAGTAAAAGTTATAACTATAATGAAATACAAGTAGAGTTTGCTGAAATAAATATAGGACTACCATTTTTTTAAATTTTATATTAAACTGTATAATGCAACTCAAAATAAGACACGTGCCTGGACCAAGCCAAGCTATCTAGACCACGTGTTGTACGTTGTTGTACAGTGGAGATCACTTCTAACCTCTCATTAGAACTGTCAGAATAATCTGTCATAGAACTGTTCTAAACTGTCCTAGAACAGTTCTACCCTATAACTGTTCTAAGTAGAACTGTCAGAATGAGTTCTAGGTAGAACGGTCAGGATCAGTTCTAGGGTAGAACTGTTTAAAACTGTTCTAGGTAGAACTGTCCACTATAAACTCATCATAGATACCAGGATTAAATTTTGTATTTACGCCAGATGCGCGTTTAGTCTACAAAAGACTCATCAGTGACGCTCGAATCTAAAAAAGTTAAAAAGGCCAAATAAAGTACGAAGTTGAAGAGCATTTAGGACCAACATTCCTAAAAGTTTTGCAAAATAAAGCTAAGATAATCTATTCCTGAAAATCAGTTCTAGTCGTAGAACTGTCAGCAGAACTGACCAAATCAGTTCTAACCGTAGAACTGTCTAAAACTGTTCTAGCCGTCATGACTAAACCTGTCAGGATTGTAGAACAGTTCTAAATGACGGTTATGGACATTTTCCATAGCGAGAAATGTTAAAACAGTGCTGTGATGATAATTTTTAATATATACTATATTCTTTTGACTTATTTATATATAAGTCAAAGAGTTCTTAAAACTGTTCTATGGATAGAACTGACTAAATCAGTTCTAGCCGTAGAACTGACCAAATCAGTTCTAGTCGTAGAACTGTTCTAGCCGTAGAACTGTTCTAGTCGTAGAACTGACCAAAGATTTGGTCAGTTCTAGGTAGAACTGTCTAAAACTGTTCTAGGGTAGAACTGTCTAAATCAGTTCTAGGTAGAACTGTCTAAATAAGTTCTAGATAGAACTGATCAAATCAGTTTTAGTTTAGAACTGTTCTAACTAGAACTGTCTAAATTCTGACAGATTTAATGAGAGGTTATAAGTGATCTCCACTGTATGTCTTTGTTTGTATGTCTGTTCTTTTCACAGGTTTGTGTAAGTTTCTGGTTAAAGGAGATACGTACGGTTATTTATCTTTTTACTTCTTTCATGTTTTTGCGGGTGATACTTGTATGTTCAAACTGACTTAACCACAATCACGTCTAATTTTCCTCAAATGTGACCTACCGAATTAGACTTATCACAGGGTTTGTACATACATGACGGGTGCTCCATGTGGAACAGAATCTGCTTACCCTTTCGAAGTACCTGATATCGTCCCATGCTTTTGGTTTGTGGAGTTTTAGTGTCCCTTAGGTATCTATTGTCTCTTTTTTATATTTAGAATTATACAGCTCTGAGTTTTTCAATTTTTTGGTTTACGGATCCGCCGACCGTATATTCCAATTATCAGAAAAAGAAACAAAAATGATTTACACGGTGTTTTTTTTTATTCCCGCCGACCCTAAAAAAAACCATAATCCCTGATATGAAAATCAAAATATCTGTGTATTAGCTTCTCCCTTGAATTAAATAAAACTAAATGCATATTTAATTATTACACAGTCCCCGTATGTTTTAAAAGAGTTAAATAATTTAGAAAAAACATGTTCGTTAACAGTGAGGGCTGAATTAGGATAATATATATGAGTGTACTATTGACCTATCTCGTCCAAGCATGAACACAAATGCCATGGAAGAAAGGCGTCTGATTGAATGTTTGGAATGTATAACTAACCCTAGTTCAACTTAAAAGGCGACGTTAAATTCAATTTTGCATGTATGTAGAGTGTCACACTATCTGCACGGTACAAAATAAGAGCAGGTCGCCTGTTGAATGACATACTTTCCGCCCCTTATCGTGGCCCGTCCACTTCAGAGAACCTGTTTATGAATTAGAGTTTTAATTTGTTCTTGTTTTCTATATTTATTACAAATAACAATCAATAAATAATCGTAAGATGAACAATTAAACCCGTTGCTCATATTATGAAGTTTCGTCTGTAAATTAATAAGTACACAAGTACAGCACAATATAATTATGAACTGTGCGTCACACGAATGTATCAACGCCACAAAAAGTTACGTCACAGGTAAATTTCTAAATAAAAGATATACATTTGGGATTAAGTTTGTAATGGTGTTATTTGATTTTTTTTCCAACCATTTCGAGCCCATTAATAAAGAATTGTGTTAGAAATGGTGTTATTATTAATATTTTCAAACCATTGTTGTTGTTCTACTAAATCAAACTGTGTAAAATCAAATAAATTCTGTGCATATAGTTGCTTAATTTAAACTAAAAATCTTACCAAAAATTATATGAACTAGGTGATTAATTATTTTTTCTTTGACATACATATAGAAAATTAAAACAGAATCAAAAACCACAAACGATAAGACATAAAACAATATCCAAGCAGAATTACCGAGACACGTCTAATATCAATGCGATTGCACACTCAGCAAGACAGACATATTCGGGAATAGGTCACGTTCGGTACTGAGAAAATCAGACGACGTAGATAATAAACCACAATCTAAGACGTGATAAAATGTCTTAAGTTAGCTTATACACAGACACATTGTATAGATCAACCAAACTGTTTGGTATAGAAGTGAGAATTAATGAATATGTTTGTGCTAAAAATGCCGACAAACTGCAACATTTGTGTATTTAAAAGATATTATATCTACTTTGTTATTGCATTATTTGACAAGAATAGTTAATAAAACTCGTAAAAGATAAATCAAGCGTATTGCAAAGATAAATTAAAAGCAGGGGAATGCATATTATGTCCTTATTAAAAACAAACAAAAATTTGTATTGATGCTGGAGAATTTTGTTTATCAAAACTTCAATCAGTAAAAAGAGCTAATGAGACTCACGTGTAGTCAAACGTGGTTGTGAAAAATATGTTTTTTCATACAATTTTCTTGAAATGTGTCTACCTGTTGATGATGTTGCTGCTATTAATAGAGCACAGGACGTCATGTTTTGATATCAAATACTTGAACTTGAATGCAAGAATTCTTCTTTACGTTATTATGACATGTGTTCTTCGTTATTTTTTTGTAAATGTGTTTAAGGTTATGAAAGTGTAGATAGGTTTCCCTATGTTGCTTTTTATTGTTTTCTTGATCTGTTGATAGTTCTCTTTGCCAAATTGAAAGGTAAAGGGTTGAGAATTACAAAACTAGGAAAGCTCAGCATTTTGCATCGTGTGCCTTTTTCATGTTGTTGGTAAAATTTTGATCGTTTCTTGTTAAATCAATTCAAAATGCGTAAACAAATGATGCATAAATAGACATTTGGTTAAGACAACTGTCTTTTTTTTAAGACAATACATATTATCCTTTTCTTTAAAACATATCGTTTAATTTTACTAATTTATTTGCTATTTAAAGTTTCTACATATCTTTTATACTTTTCATGTGAAAATGAAAAATTACAAAGGTAATTTAAAGGCAATTAGTTCTACAAATTTCCCTCTATTTATTATAGTTTTCAGGATAGTAGACAAAAACACCAAAAATTAATCAAAAATTGTCATTTAAGGACAATAACTCCTCTCAGGGAGCATAACAAGTCTTTAAAACACATCATACATTGTGCATGTGTTGTTCTTTATCATTTTCTGTTTTCCCGGAGGAGTCTGGTGTTGCAGATGATTTTATTTGATGTAACATACAATTGTTTTGTTGTTTTTGTTTTTTTGTTGTTGGTTTTTTTTGGGGGCGGGGGGGGGGGGGGGGGGTGTTGGGTGTTATTTCTTAAAATTTTTCATTTTTTAAAATTTTATTTAAAAAATGTGTCCTCGGGTCAGTTGACATCTTGCTATATTGTATTTCCCCTTGTGTATTGTTATAGACCGCCTGATGACCTTTAGGTTTCCTTTGGTATTTTTTTTGTGTTGTATTGGTGTTATTGTAGTGACGCAAAGTCAGATATTGCTACCATTTAATGTAACAGAAAAATGACGTTAAATTGAAAACGCGCTTTATCTAATTCTTCCTGCTTTCTTTTTGGGGTAAATTTAAAGTATAACTCACAAGTATAATAATTTATCATCAGGACCATTATGTTCTTTGTTTAGTTGTTAAACATGTTAAGATGAGCACTATAACGAATTTGTTGATAGAAATTTTCTAGACTGTGTCCAAATGTTGATGCCGTTACTGTATGACAACTATTATGCAGCCACTGATACATCAATAGTATTTGTCTTCATGTTTTTATGTCAGCAATTCAAATATTCTTCACTACCTTAGTGTGAAATGTGTTCATACATGGTTATATCTTTTTGTAACATGTCAGGAATATGACGGTTGTTTTCCATTTGTTTGGTAAAGTCAAGAGTTTGATTTTGTCAGGTTTGATGGATTTTCTCTGTTTTTAATTTACCTTGGAGTTCGGTATTTTTGTGAAATACTTGCTTGTAATTGTATTTATCGTTTTAAAGTGCGGATAACTTTCCCTATGCTCATTTTATTTTTTCTAATCTATTGTTAGTCCAATTTTTAAAAGGGTCAATTCTGAACCCAGTTAATCCAGTTTGGGTAATTAAAAAACAAAGATTTGACCAAACCAAGAAAGCCCAACATTGTGTTTCGTCTGCCTGTCGAAAGTAGAAAACCTCATCAAAATGTCTATTCGTATGAGTTTTGTGTCTTTTGGAGAATTTGATGTTGGTGGAAGACATTTGATAGTCTCTTGAATAATCCATTCAGACATTATTAAACATGATGTATATTGCTTGGCATATGATAAAGACATCCATCTAATTTTCAAACAATATATTGTGACCTTTTTTAATAAAATTGCGTTAAATTATTCATGTAGTTCGGATGCTGTCTTACTTACCCACACAAACACTCGATAACAACGTCCGTTTGACAGTATCTGTATTCAAAGCTTCAAAAGAAGAAACTTGGATCGTGAATTCGTCATCTGGATTACTAGACATGTCGTTCAGTTCGTCAATATCTACAAGACTTCCAACTCCGATAACAAATATGAAAGCTGATCTAGCCTTAATGATGGCTGCCTTGATCTGAATTTGTTGCTTTCCACTTTCATCTAAATATGTATCATAACTGCCTGGATTTGTTTTTCCGTCTATTAAAACAATAACGACATCTGCAACATCCGGCGTTTCTCCATTACCAGGTCTGTAAATGTTTACGTGCGCGTATTACAAGGTAAGATATGTTCTAGTTGCGTCACCCTGAGAATGTTTAATTCTATTGATTGCATTTAAGATGTCTTGCTTTCTTGAAAGATTGTTGAATCCAAATTCCGGGAAGTTATAATTACTAAATGATACAGATGCAACTCGTGTCTTATCTGGGCCGACATCGAGAAAGCTGATAATATCTTCAATAAAACGGATTTGTCTTGTAAAGTCTATATGCGGCATACTTCTTGATGTACAAAAATGTATCAACCACAACATCGATGTCCACTTTAGTCTGACAGTACATAGATTTGTCTGGTATATCTGGTATTTTATATGAGGCTGCAGTTTACAAGAACAAGGAAAAAAGTAAAGGTTATAACTATAATGAAATACTAGTAGAGTTTGCTGAAATAAATATAGGACTACCTTTTTTTTTAAATTTTATATTAAACTGTATAATGCAACTCAAAATAAGACACGTGCCTGGACCAAGCCAAGCTATCTAGACCACGTGTTGTACGTTGTTGTACAGTGGAGAGCACTTCTAACCTCTCATTAGAACTGTCAGAAGAATCTGTCATAGAACTGTTCTAAACTGTCCTAGAGCAGTTCTACCCTATAACTGTTCTAAGTAGAACTGTCGGAATCAGTTCTAGGTAGAACTGACCAAATCAGTTCTAGGTAGAACGGTCAGGATCAGTTCTAGGGTAGAACTGTCTAAAACTGTTCTAGGTAGAACTGTCCACTATAAACTAATCATAGATACCAGGATTAAATTCTGTATTTACGCCAGATGCCCGTTTAGTCTACAAAAGACTCATCAGTGACGCTCGAATCTAAAAAAAGTTAAAAAGGCCATATAAAGTACGAAGTTGAAGAGCATTTAGGACCAACATTCCTAAAAGTTTTGCCAAATAAAGCTAAGATAATCTATTCCTGAAAATCAATTCTAGTCGTAGAACTGTCTGCAGAACTGACCAAATCAGTTCTAACCGTAGAACTGTCAGCAGAACTGTCTAAAACTGTTCTAGCCGTCATGACTAAACCTGTCAGGATTGTAGAACAGTTCTAAATGACGGTTATGGACATTTTCCATAACGAGAAATGTTAAAACAGTGTTGTGATGATAATTTTTAATATATACTATATTCTTTTGACTTATTTATATATAAGTAAAAGAGTTCTTAAAACTGTTCTATGGATAGAACTGACTAAATCAGTTCTAGCCGTAGAACTGACCAAATCAGTTCTAGTCGTAGAACTGTTCTAGCCGTAGAACTGTTCTAGTCGTAGAACTAACCAAAGATTTGGTCAGTTTTAGGTAGAACTGTCTAAAACTGTTCTAGGGTAGAACTGTCAGGATCAGTTCTAGGTAGAACTGTCTAAATCAGTTCTAGGTAGAACTGTCTAAATCAGTTCTAGGTAAAACTGTCTAAATCAGTTCTAGGTAGATCTGATCAAATCAGTTTTAGGTTAGAACTGTTCTAACTAGAACTGTCTAAAAGGTGTCAGGATGACATTTCCACATACTGTCCTAGAACAATTCTCCTGAGAGATTCTGACAGATTTAATGAAAGGTTATAAGTGATCTCCACTGTATGTTGTGTTTGTACGTCTGTTCTTATCACAGGTTTGTGTACGTTTCTGGTTAAAGGAGATACGTACGGTTATTTACCTTTTTACTTCTTTCATGTTTTTGCGGGTGATACTTGTATGTTCAAACTGTCTAAACCACACTCACGTCTACTTTTCCTCAAATGTGACCTACCGAATTAGACTTATCACAGGGTTTGTACATACATGACGGGTGCTCCATGTGGAACAGAATCTGCTTACCCTTTCGAAGTACCTGATATCGTCCCATGCTTTTGGTTTGTGGAGTTTTAGTGTCCCTTAGGTATCTATTGTCTCTTTTTTATATTTAGAATTATACAGCTCTGAGTTTTTCAATTTTTTGGTTTACGGATCCACCGACCGTATACTCCAATTATCAGAAAAGAAAGAAAAATGATTTACACGGTGTTTTTTTATTCCCGACGACCTTAAAAAAAACCAATAATCCCTGATATGAAAATCAAAATATCTGTGTATTAGCTTCTTCCTTGAATTAAATGGAACTAAATACAGATTTAATTATTACACAGTCCCCGTATGTTTTAAAAGAGTTAAATAATATTTTTTTTTAGAAAAAAGATGTTCGTTAACGCTGCGGGCTGAATTAGGATAATATATATGAGTGTACTATTGACCTATCTCGTCCAAGCATGAAACAAATGCCATGGAAGAAAGGCGTCTGATTGAATGTTCGGAATGTATAACTAACCCAAGTTCAACTGAAATGGCGACCTTAAATTCAATTTTGCATGTATGTAGAGTGTCACACTATCTGCACGGTACAAAATAAGAGCAGGTCGCCTGTTGAATGACATACTTCCCGCCCCTTATCGTGGCCCGTCCACTTCAGAGAACCTGTTTATGACACAGTGTGTTAATTTGTCCTTGTTTTCTATATTTATTACAAATAACAATCAATAAATAATCGTAAGATGAACAATTGAACCCGTTGCTCATATCATGAAGTTTCGTCTGTAAATTAATAAGTACACAAGTACAGCACAATATAATTATGAACTGTGCGTCACACGAATGTATCAACGCCACAAAAAGTTACGTCACAGGTAAATTTCTAAATAAAAGATATAAATTTGGGATTAACTTTGTAATGGTGTTATTTGATTTATTTTCCAACCATTTCAAGTCCATTAATAAAGAAAGGGTTAGAAATGGTGTTATTATTAATATTTTCCAACCATTATTGTTGTTCTACTAAATCAAACTGTGTGAAATCAAATAAATCCTGTGCATATAGTTGCTTGATTTAAACTAAAAATCTTACAAAAAATTATATGAACTAGGTGATTAATTATCTTTTCTTTGACATACATATAGAAAAATTAAAACAGAATCAAAAACCACAAACGATAAGACATAAAACAATATCCAAGCAGAATTACAGAGACACGTCTAATATCAATGCGATTGCACACTCAGGAAAACAGACATATTCGGGAATAGGTCACGTTCGGTACTGAGAAGATCAGACGACATAGATAATAAACCACAATCTAAGACGTGATAAAATGTCTTAAGTTAGCTTATACACAGACACATCGTATAGATCAACCAAACTGTTTGGTATAGAAGTGAGAATTAATAAATATGTTTGTGCCAAAAATGCCGACAAACTGCAACATTTGTGTATTTAAAAGATATTATATCTACATTGTAATTGCATTATTTGACAAGAATAGTTAATAAAACTCGTAAAAGATAAATCAAGCGTATTGCAAAGATAAATTAAAAGCAGGGGAATGCATATTATGTCCTTATTAAATACAAACAAAAATTTGTATTGATGCTGGAGAAATTTGTTTATCAAATAAAACTTCAATCAGTAAAAGAGCTAATGAGACTCACGTGTAGTCAAACGTGGTTGTGAAAAATATGTTTTTTTCATACAATTTTCTTGAAATGTGTCTACCTGTTGATGATGTTGCTGCTATTAATAGAGCACAGGACGTCATGTTTTGATATCAAATACTTGAGCTTGAATGCAAGAATTCTTCAATACGTTATTATGACATGTGTTCTTCGTTATTATTTTGTAAATGTGTTTAAAGTTATGAAAGTGTAGATAGGTTTCCCTTATCCTGCTTTTTATTGTTTTCTTGATCTGTTGATAGTTCCTTTTGCCAAATTGAAAGGTAAAAGGTTGAGAATTACAAAACTAGGAAAGCTCAGCATTTTGCATCGTGTGCCTTTTTCATGTTGTTGGTAAAATTTTGATCGTTTCTTGTTAAATCAATTCAAAATGCTTAAACAAATGATGCATAGCTAGACATATGGTTAAGGCAACTGTCTTTTTTTAAAGACAATACATATTGACCTTTTCTTTAAAACATATCGTTTAATTTTACTAATTTATTTGCTATTTAAAGTTTCTACATATCTTTTATACTTTTCATGTGAAAATGAAAAATTAAAAAGGTAATTTAAAGGCAATTAGTTCTACAAATTTCTTTCTTTTTATTATAGTTTTCAGGATAGTAGACAACAACACCAAAAATTAATCAAAAATTGTCATTGAAGGACAATAACTCCTCTCAGGGAGCATAAAAATCTTACAAAAAATTATATGAACTAGGTGATTAATTATCTTTTCTTTGACATACATATAGAAAATTAAAACAGAATAAAAAACCACGAACGATAACACATAAAACAATATCCAAGCAGAATTACCGAGACACGTCTAATATTAATGCGATTGCACACTCAGCAAAGCAGACATATTCGAGAATAGGTCACGTTCGGTACTGAGAAGATCAGACGACGTAGATAATAAACCACAATCTAAGACGTGATAAAATGTCTTAAGTTAGCTTAAACAGAGACACATCGTATAGATCAACCAAACTGTTTGGTATAGAAGTGAGAATTAATGAATATGTTTGTGCTAAAAATGCCGACAAACTGCAACATTTGTGTATTTAAAAGATATTATATCTACATTGTAATTGCATTATTTGACAAGAATAGTTAATAAAACTCGTAAAAGATAAATCAAGCGTATTGCAAAGATAAATTAAAAGCAGGGGAATACATATTATGTCATTCTTAAATACAAACAAAAATTTGTATTGATGCTGAAGAAACTTGTTTATTAAAACTTCACTCAGTAAAAGAGCTTATGAGACTCACGTGTAGTCACACGTGGTTGTGTAAAATATGTTTTTTCATACAATTTTCTTGAAATGTGTCTACCTGTTGACGATGTTGCTGCTATTAATAAAGCACAGGACGTCATGTTTTGATATCAAATACTTGAGCTTGAATGCGAGAATTCTTCGTTACGTTATTATGACATGTGTTCTTCGTTATTATTTTGTAAATGTGTTTAAAGTTATGAAAGTGTAGATAGGTTTCCCTTATGCTGCTATTTATTGTTTTCTTGATCTGTTGATAGTTCTCTTTGCCAAATTGAAAGGTAAAGGGTTGAGAATTACAAAACTAGGAAAGCTCAGCATTTTGCATCGTGTGCCTTTTTCATGTTGTTGGTAAAATTTTGATCGTTTCTTGTTAAATCAATTCAAAATGCTTAAACAAATGATGCATAGCTAGACATATGGTTAAGACAACTGTCTTTTTTTAAAGACAATACATATTGACCTTTTCTTTAAAACATATCGTTTAATTTTACTAATTTATTTACTATTTAAAGTTTCTACATATCTTTTATACTTTTCATGTGAAAATGAAAAATTAAAAAGGTAATTTAAAGGCAATTAGTTCTACAAATTTCTCTCTATTTATTATAGTTTTCAGGATAGTAGACAAAAACACCAAAAATTAATCAAAAATTGTCATTTAGGGACAAAAACTCCTCTCGGGGAGCATAACAAGTCTTTAAAACACATCATACATTGTGCATGTGTTGTTCTTTATCATTTTCTATTTTCCCGGAGGAGTATGGTGTTGCAGATAATTTTATTTGATGTAACATACAATTGTTGTGTTGTTGTTGTTGTTGTTTTTTGGGAGGGGGGGAGTTATTCTTTAAAATTGTTCATTTTTTAAAATTTTATTTAAAAAATGTGTCATCGGGTCAGTTGACATCTTGCTATATTGAATTTCCCCTTGTGTATTGTTATAGACCGCCTGATGACCTTTAGGTTTCCTTTGGTATTTTTTTTGTGTTGTATTGGTGCTATTGTATACTAAATTATCTTTTATTTATACATTCAAAATATGAAAAATTAAAGCATATATGATGGCTACACGAAACGCGCGTCTGGCGTGCCAAATTATAAGCTTGAAATCTTTGATGTGTTTCAATCGAGATGTGTCTTTTAATGTTCATTCTTATTAGTAGATATGAGCGCCTTATGCAACAGTTTGGCAATGGTGTAAATTTATTTTCAAGTTATGATTCAATTCCTGCTGAAAGTATTTCCTCAAAATACATGCTTGGAGTGAACCAGTTTAAAAAAAAAATTATCATACGATGTATATACCCCCTTCAAAACTCAAGGTTCTTTTTTCTCGATGAAAAACGACATGATCGGTGCATTTAAAAGAGACTACATTATGATTTATAGTCAATAAAAAACTATTATATTACTCCAGTATAGTAACATTTATTTGTGAACTTGCCATCAGTCTGAAATCAATACTTTGTGTCCATTTTCTTTTTGTGTTATTGTTGTTTCTGTAAGAACTGACTAGATGGGCCAAGTCCTTGCCAACTAGGGGTTATTGATGTGTAAACTATTGCGATTAACTCACAAACTGAATAAAAGTCCGAAGATTTGTGAGTAAGCGACCCAGTTAACACATCAATTACCTCTAGAAAAAATGTGCTTAATCCTTATAATTCTGAGCGTACAAGTATTAAACAGAATAATCTTCAGCTTGAGAGTTTTCAGTCGTATGACGTTATGTTTTGCCATAATATTAACGCTCCAAGGTCACTCATCATCGGAATTTAATTTTATTTCAACACGGTAGTTCCGGAATACGATTTTTGGACGAATCTGTCATGTGACTTCTATCACCACGTGACCAAAATGTAGGTATCGTCACTTCCAACACATGTTGAGCAAACGGGTGAAAAGTTTGATTTTATACTGCACAAAATATTTGGGAAATTAAAATCTAATCTAATGATTACCATCCCTCAGTCGTACGGGAATCAAGATTACGTACTTACGGAACATAAATTATTTCTATACTACTCTATAGAATGATGATTATGAAAGTGCTGGAAAATTTTATTAGAGCAGGGATACAGCCGCGCCTTTTATCTGGTAAATGACGTCATATAGGCGTGCGAAATTGACGATATTTTCCGGTGAAAGACATGATTCCAGAAATGACATATTTCATACGATTTACAAGCTTTATTAGTGCATTATTTCTTTTTTTCATGCGTTAAAAAAAGAAATAACAGTTCTGTATTTATTTTTGATTCTCAATCTGCTTAGAACCACTAGATCCCATGCATGTGTATCGCGCATGAATATATCACAGTGAAGGTTATGAAAGTAGTTTAGGCATGGTTTTTCGAAGTGTAAACCAAAGCAAAAATTTCTGTGTTGTTACATTACTGTCCCAGGTAATATTCTAAACAAACTTATCATTACTATGTAGACATATGTGACTGTCATTGGTAGTCTGCCATCTTTGTTATTGATTATTATTAAAATATAAAAAGCTATTTTACAATTACATCACGTTTTGTAAAACTGTTGTCTTTGGCCTTTGGTCTATGGAAAGTTGTTTCATTGGGAATCATACCACAATTCCATATTCCCATATTTTTTAAAGACACTTGTATTTTGGTTGGCTGAAAGAGTTGTACACATAACCAAAGTCATATATGGATTCATACTGGAATATTTTGTTCTTGCAAATAATCAATGTAAGCGGAATATACATAAAAAAGTATGCTATATATTTTCACCTTATAAAACCAGTTGCATCCACATAACCGAAAACATTTTTCTAGATTTCTATACGACACATATATGATAATATGGATTTTTTTCATCATTACTTCATAAAAGTTTATTTCTATCTTATTATTCATCTATAATGTGTTATTCTTTATGAATTGTATAGGGATACATGTAAGACATCTTAGTTCATTTGTACTCATTATCATTCAGTAACCCCAGGTAAGTGACTGGTAACAGGGTTGTCGTCTTACAAATAAGATACATCATTTATTTGTTTTAGTGATATTTCAATTGGTTTAACAAATATGATATACGGCAGATCAGCTTCAAAGTTAGCATAAAAGTATTATAATTTAAATAGTTATACCCACTTGAATGACAGGATAACTGCATGTAAATGTAACTGTTTCCGTCCGAATCAACATTATAACAACATAAATATTAATGTACAATGTACGTATGAATTATGATTATTGAACTATGATTTAAAATGTCTTTATGTTTTATACGGCTTTTTAAAAAATACTTTTATTTCGACTTTGTCAATAAAAGACGGAATTAGGTCCGAACATAAATCCGCCATTGCTAGGTTGAAAACATACTGTGTATGAGGTTGGTTTTTTTAGGTTTGTTCTTGATTTTTATCTTACTGTAAAAACTTATCAATATTGATTATTTCATTTTAAGCGTAAACATGTTATTGCAAACAGTTTAAGAAAGTACTTACTGATGACATCGGAGGCCTGTAAATGTGAATATTATGAAATTCGAGTAATGAAAACGTTTAGAACTAATAGGCATACATTTCCAATATTTCTGTATACAATTTATTAAAGTCTTCACATATTCAGGGAAAACAAGTTGTTGTTGATGATTTAATTCAGTTTGTTTGATGTCTGTCTGCATTTGTACTAAAGGAATGCTAATAAACATTAATATATTATCGTTTTTTATCCAAAAATCCCCAAAAAGCGACAAATCGGAATATATCCGGATCGTTGTGTAAGACCTTCCAACGGAAAAGATTACATGACACTGAGGGTCCATCCTTTAAATGACACATACGATTTAATGCGAGTAAATATTTATGTTCGGTTCTTTTAAAAGTTATGAATTTCCTATACTTTTACTAGTTGTTTTGAGATGTGTACTTCATCCAGTTATTAAATGAAAACAGGTTATAGTAACTAATCAAAATGTCTGCCTTTCTATCATTTCAAGTAGCCAAGTTATGAATATTAAACGACGGCATCCAAAAGTCATAAAACAATACGTTTCAATTCTAAACCGTTCTTTCCAGGGGACCCAAAAGGCTGACTGGGGTATTGAAATACGGTCATCTCTTTATTTCTCCAATCCGGCAGTAAAACCTGTGCTAAAGTGGGACGTCCGTTTGGCTTTGCTGGATGTATGAATTCTAAGTCGTGTCATAAATATTATGCCAAATATAGAGAAGGCGCCAAGCTCTCTGCACATTATAGAACTCTCGAAAAAATTATGTGATGGATCCGTAATTGACTTTAATTTAGTTTGAAATTATGAATAGCGGAATTGACGCAAAACCAAACAAGCATTTGTTGATTTTTTTTTATTTCAACTTTCTCGCAATCCCAGGAATCCTTCCACCTCTGTAGCGCATAAGATGAAACGATAGTATTTACAATGCGGAATTTAGGTTGCTCTTTTGCGAACCCTACTTAAGTCAATGTAACTAAATAGTGTGATTGGGCAAAAAATAAAGTATCTACTGAACATACTTTCCTAAACTAAGGTTGAATCAAATGTAGAAAAATATGAAATAATTTTACATACAGGCGAGAATGATTTTTTTCAGATTTGATTTACATTTTGTATTCACTGCATGATACATGACTAACAAGCACTAGCAGCCTTAGGTTTATAAAGATAGCAAAAACGTAAATGGTCATCATACAATTACAAATTAAAGTACTTCAGTTAACTTGGTATGTAGAATTACGGGCAGTGCTAGAAAGTGGTGAAAATTCTAAAAAGGCTAACATTATCCTTATGGTCCAGGAAATACTACCGTACCACCATAAGAATATCACAGGGAAATTGACAAAGTGTTGAATTTTCAAATGTAGTTTCGGCAGCACGGTTTATCGGATTGAAACCAAGGCATTAGTTCAAACGGACCCATCACATTCAAGAATTTGGATATATTCAAATCTAAGAAAATTATAATCAGTTGAAATTACTCTTGTCCCGAATATGCATGAAATGGCGAAATATAGTACGTTGAGCTAGTAATAGTCTTTTTAGCTTCCAAGCAATATTTGATATACTTTTTTTATTTTTTTATTTTCAAAAAGAATAGTATAAAGTGAAATATTTTCACAAGTAACAACAATTCCTACCATACAAATATATATAACTTCACTCACCAGAATAAGAAGAACTACATGGAAAAACTCCATTTTTGAATTTCACACTAGTTGTTTTTTTCACCTTAAAAAAACCTTCAAGTGTTTAATTTTCAACGAAAGTGTACATTATTTACTAGACACAAACAGTTATTTGTTACTTCATTGTGAAAAACAAAAATACTTTAAAATAAGTCAGTAATCGCACAACCGCCATAACAGTTACTTAAAATTTATCTTCAAATTTGACATATGAGATTAACATAAAAGACAAGCACTTTAATAAATTACATTACAATAAATACACAATTGACATAACAACTGAAATTTACCGGAAACCCTTAAAATAAAACAATTGCATTATTATGAGAGCATTCTGATATAAGTATTAATTAAATTACTCTTTTAAGTTGATACTTAAAATATGTCATATACAAATTTCAAAATGATCTAATTATGTGTGTTTTGTCAAATGAGTTAAAGGTCTTCGTGTAGTATACAAACTAATGAGACCAAATACTATGATATTATTACGTAAGTATTTCTGTATTTGCCTGAGGCGAAGCCGAAGGCCAATACAGCTGACCTCGGACCAATAACAAGGCCAATACAGAAATACACGTAATAGTATCTTTATTAATTAACTTCAGTACTTTCATATCTTTTTTATTTCATTTCACAAGAGATACATATCTTTACCTTGAAGAGGAACTATCCAAATCTCAGTATGAAATCTTCCATATGGAACGTACACGGAATATGCAAATTAGCAGGAATCATTTGATAGGAAAATAAAATTCCTACTAGAAAACCTGGTAGGAATTTTTCAAAATTGCACCCAGAAAAAAATGTCTAGTAGGAATCTAAAAATATACAAAATGTAAGTGTATATTCACAAATACACAACTGGGTCAATGCTTTAAGTTTGAATCTCAACAACAAAGAACAAAGGAAATTCATGGGATACATTCATTTTTAAGAAAATGGACTTTTGAAATATATAAAGAAACTGAAATATATGCACGCTAGAAATTGTGTTATACATAAATATGAAGATAAGCCAAAAATATGCCTAGATAAAATTAAGAGTATGCACTACTGTTGAATTAATTGATTACTAAACATTTTTGGCAGGCAGATAAAAAAAACCATTTTGAATGTATAAGAATTACCTTCAGTCTTCATTAGCCATATGTTCTTACATTTCTATATTGTAGTTGTGTGACCATAGCTTGCAGCATTTTGTTCCAACACAACTTTTCATTCTTTTCCCCTCCAACTTTGGAATTTGTGAACTGTAACTTGCTTGCATTTAACACTGCGAAATGTGTGTCATTAGCAAACAAGAATCCAGTTCAAAATAACTAAAAAATCCAGGTAGAAAAATTTTCTGGTAGGAATCTATAAATTGATTCTGGTAGGAATCTTGTACATATATTAGGAAATAAATAATCAAATCACTGATTTTCACAGAAAAAAAAATCCATACAGACTTTTAAAATTCCACCTAGGAAGTAGGATTTTGGTAGTAGGAATATGAAAAATAATCCAGTCAGAATTTTGTTCTTTTTCCATGTCCGCCTACTTTCTATATGGAATCTTTGATTCTAGATAGATTCCTACTTCATTCCTACTAGTGTCTAGATGGAATCCTACTACGTATTCCGTACGGGGAAATATCTCTTACATTCGTAAGCGGGGCAACACATATCCTTAGATTTATATATCAAATGAAATTGCAAACTTCTTGCAAACATTAACAGAATTAGTAAACGCTGATAAATAAAATGTACGCAAAACGTGTCTTGTTTTATTTTAAATTCATTTCAGGTTTTATGAATATTTACCTAATTATTTACCTAATTATTATGCGATAATAACGTTTTCAGTAGACATTCCATCTGTTCTGTCTGTAGTTGAATGCAGCCCATGCATTATCTTATGTAAAGTAGATAGTACATTTCACATTACCGACAATTTATACAGACTTTACCTCTCACTTGTTACCATATAAAACCATAATTTCTTGAATCAATGAATGTATTTCTTATCATTATAGGTATACACACATTTTGTAGCGGTTATTGATGTGTTAATATTGCCGATTACCTCACAAAAAAGTCCAAAGGACTATTAGGTCAATTTCCCCTTTCTTGAAACCCCATTATTCCATTCATTCATATGTATTACACATGATGATATCACCGTGACATTGGCATGGTGTTTACATACGTTTCTTGAGAGTACTTTTGGCAACATGGTAAGTATAAACCAAGGATATTGATTAAATGGCCGTATATTAACCTATAATTGTTAGCTCTTTATACATTGTGACTTGGATGGAGAGTTGTCTTATTAATTGGTACTCATACCACGTCTTTTTATTTATATTATCACAATATAACATTTTTTTTTATATATATGTGCAAATCTTGTAAGAATTATACACGAAAGAGAGACAGAACATACGAAGGGGACCCTTAAACATGAGAAGTCAATAAAAATCTGTGACACTAACATTGACACTGACTGGATTCTGCTTATGACAAGTGATATCTTTGGACATCTGTGACACTGATATTCGTTTTTCTTATATCAGCAAGCTAGAATTACTGACTGGAAAAACACATTCATCTTACTAAATACCGATAGTTCTCTAGTTAGATTTAAGAGTTGTTTATCCTAGTGTGTTCGGTATGTATAATTGAATTATAAGTAAACAACATATCATAGTTTGGATATATGTGATTCTGTCATCAAACCAATAACATTTTTAAAAATTCTTCTATCGATATTACAAATCCATTGGTACTCATGCTCTTATACGTATACTAGTATTGTGTTTCCTAATATTTGAACTCAGATTTTAAAAGACATGTGTTTTCCGAACTGGTTTGTCACATGCTTTTTTATTTTATCTATGGAATACCACTGGAACTGATTTCAAAACCTTTCGCATTTACACTTATATGCCAAACATCAGCTCTAAATCTGCAAGCATAAACATATAAGGACTAATACAGACGCAATATATTCCGACATAATTTGTTATTAGAGATAGAAACGCAAAACTCAATTTGTCAGGTATAATTATCCATTTATTCAATAAAAACAACTTTGAATAACAAAAAAAAATATGGTCAATCATTTCTTAATTTTTAGGATATTAAATTTCGACATTCGATTAAATAAATATTTGGATTTTAGTTTCGAGATTGTAAACTAAATAAAATATCTAAATTTATTATTTTCATTTTAAATGTATGACTGAATGAAGGAGCTACTGAAGAATTAAGGTTTTGTTTTCAATATTAAGAAGATCAAAGTATTTTTTCTCTCAATTGCAACATATTGATATCATGTGCACCATGTGCACCATGTGCAAGTGAAAATAAAAATTAAAACAACACTCGAGCTGCGTCAGATAGAAATCGATCTTATGCAAATGAATATGAATACATCTGTTAACCTATTTCGGGTTTAAAAAATCTCTAAGGAAGGTCTTTAACTGTTTGTAAATTGCACTGTTATAAGAACCCTACAAAACAGACCAAAATTTATCTTTTATTTCGGATTTGAATGTTCCAAAATCAAAGTCCTATACATGTATATATATATATGTGCGCTTGCATAGGTTCAATTTGAATCAGACGCAACTCACTTTATAAATACGATGTGTCAAAGTTGTTTCCTGGATTTACCTTCATTATGAACGTATCAAACCAAACGCAAAACACTTTTAAATACAAGAATACGTGAGGAGTTATATGACAAACATAATTTACTAATATACGTCAAGCATATATGTTTCTAAACGCAGAATATAGAGCAAAAACTTGTAAAAAGTAAAATACAACAAATACCAAACTCCAAGGAAAATTCAAAACAAAAAGTCCATTATCAATTGGCAAAATCAAAAGCTCTTACACCACAAACGATGGGAAAACAACTTTCATATTCCTGACTTGGTACATGCGTTTCCTTGGTTCTTGGTTCTTGGTACAAATGTTGGCATTAAAATAAAGATTGCTACCATGACTCACTTGTATATACAAATGATTTACACCAGGTAAGTTCATGCTTCTAGTAAATTGACCCGTGATGAGTATGGTCGGAAATTTCAATATTTCAATTAAACATTGTAAATGAAAATGTATAAACAGTAGTAATTGGTTTTACTTTTATAGCATTGAGAGCAATGTAAAATGTTAAACACCACAAACCCTTCTAATTTGTTGAACATATCTTAGAAAAGTCAGTAAATCGTCGAGCACAATAAGGCTTAAAACCGAAACAAGAATAGTAACACCTATTATTCCGAGATTTCTTGCTGAGCCTCGATTGTCAACTGCCGATGACATTTTCCTTTTCGACTTGGACAGCGTCTTTCTATCCAATTTGAGTTCACGCTGAAGCTCTTTTAGTCGAGGCTGTAAGATTTCTCTCCACTGCTCCATTGTGTAATTTGGTAAGTCAGTGGAAGCCATGAATTCTAATTGCCGTTTATAGTCACAAGAACACGGGCATTGAAGGTCGTCTGAAAAAACAATGGTACATTAATACAAATTTACAACAACAGCCAAAAAACTAGTTGTGCATATGAAAAGGTATATTGTTCAGTTAAATGGTAGGAAATACTATCCTTCTTTGATTTTCTTTTTATAAAAGTACATGTATTCAAGGGTCTTTTCCAAATTCCGAAGTCAGAAATTCCGTTAGAAGTTGTGTTAGATGGAAATTTTTTTTTACAGTTTCTACTGTTTTTTAATATCTAAATGCTTCGACACATAGCTTCGAAAACTGTCTTCTATTAAAAATATTTTTTGTCCTTGAGATTCCGTTATTCTTGGTATTGTTTTGTTTGGCTACTGTTTTATCGATGTAATTTCCAAACCTTTTGCATATAAAGCTATTGTTCCGTAATAATCTGTTTTAATCAGTGATGTTGTTATGGTGAAGGTCTACTATTGTTCTGCTATGATCAGGTATTTTAAACAGTCGTATTTCTATACTTCGTCTATCCAAACAAAATAATACACCGAAAAATACAAATTAAGTAACGCGAACTCCTAAAATATAAAAGACTAAACAAAGGTGGTCCAAAAACGAATGCAATTAATTCTCCAATAGCAGCATTATGAAAATTTCTACTACTTCTTCGGTGCTCTTGCTGGTTGACCACAAGATCCGAAGGTACAACAGGCCATTTGGTAGGCATAACTATTCTTTGGTAGGTAAATACTTAGTAACACATTTTCAGCATCTGACTAAAATTTGTCAAGATATTTTTCGATTTACATGTCTCTTTTTGATTACTTACTATGTGTCGTGTTTTCCGACTTTCTGCCAGACACGTCTGAGGTATAAATTTCTCTAGAACCATATATCTCAACTTCACACAATGCAAGGACAGAATTCTCAATACCCGTTACAATTTTCTGTAATTTGATTTCCACGAATCTTCCTTTAGTACCAATCTTGCATGTTATGTTAAGAATCAATGCAGAGTCTCCTTCATAATGGTAGCAACTTTGATAAGATCCCTCCTTGTGTGTGTAAGACGATGCATAGACAAAAATATCGAAATTACTTAATTGTTCACCTGGTTAATATAAAACATACACCAGTCATCAATATTAATCATCAATCTATTTCATGAAGTTTATTTGAAAATCTATGATATTTTAAATTTCTTTGAATATCTCAAATTATCCCTAATTGAATGGACCTGTCAAAAGTCAGAATTCTTTATCAATGGTTCTCCCTTTTCTTGAAATGCTTTTCTGTCAATTTTAGAAATCAGTATTGATAGGATACCTTTGATAGTTTGTACTATTTTTTTAAAATATATTTTAGAATCCCGGTGTTTGAGAGCATGTCAAATTGCATAAACATATCTCTTTTACTGACCTCATGACGGCATTTGAATGATTGTGTCATTGTGCTGTCTCATTTACTAGTTAAACCCTCTTTTCGTATTTAATTTATACTTTGTTATAAACAATTGAAGTATAATTTTGAAAGAAAATTACCTTGATAATGACTTTGTTTACAATAATTGAACAGTGCTCAATAAAATCGGTCGGAGTACTTTGACATAAGGTACGAGTTGAACCTCTGAAAGTTAGATGTTATTGCGAAAATTAGAAAACCATTTTAAATCAGGGAACGTATCACCCTTGATCTGATTTCTTTTCAAGGTTTGGCTCTATTTATACGTTCTTTTTAGTTATATTATATCTTCAAAGTTTGTATTTGATTTGAAATTTAAAATATTTTGGCCTGAGAATTACTAAAAAGACACATATTTTCAAAATGTGCGTCTGGTACAGTAAAATTGGTACCATCAATCATTATTGATTATCCTAATGGACAATTTACGACAAAACTATCTGTGATGTAGATATTAAAAGTGTAGAATAGTCTGGGGATAAATATTGATATGCCCTTTGAGATGAAATTATGTAGAAATTTTGTTAATGAAAAACTATTACATCAGTTGAACCTCACTGCCATAAATACAAATGATTTAAAACAAAACAATTCTAGTAGATCCAAAAAGGGCAGTTACGGTCAGTACGATAAAGGACAAATAGACATACGCATGCGCAAGAACTATACCAAAACTTGGGACTGAACTCATATACTCTGAAAATATAGGAAGTGTCTGTTGTACTAATGTCA
The DNA here is from genome assembly GCF_963676685.1 of Mytilus edulis. Classification (NCBI taxonomy): domain Eukaryota; kingdom Metazoa; phylum Mollusca; class Bivalvia; order Mytilida; family Mytilidae; genus Mytilus; species Mytilus edulis. The sequence goes on from NC_092356.1 coordinate 59,365,072, forward strand.
CCCTTTATTTGAACATGCAGTCAGAAATCGTAGTCAGTCAGAAATTAAAGGATAAATAGGATGTGAATTTGGCCGTTAAGTCTAAAAGAACGATAGAAATGCTGATTACATTTTATCATTACATTCATTCAAAACTTACTGCAGCAGTCTTTTCTATTGTATATAATAACTGTATTTATTACAAAGTCTTCATCTAAATCTACTTCCCACCATGGTGTGACGTCACTGTTCGAATCTGTCTGGGTAACAAACCCAGAAGGGAAATTATCGTAATCAGTTATGCCATCATTACCAATTTGAGGTCCGTATGATTCAACCGCTTCATTCCAAGTTGAACTCTGTCTGCTAACTTTATAAAGTGCTAAATTCCCAGAGTCTACAAAAACGAAGAAGACACAGAATTGATTTACAAACAAACAGCTTAATATAAGACACGAAAATTCTTGGAATCTGAATTGTAAAGTGAATGTTACATTACTACAGAATTATATGAGCACGATGGGACACGACGGTCTTTAGTTTTTTATGTTGTGTTTTGCATACGGTTGTTTGTCTTTTGATCATTTTTGCCATGATTGAATGATTGACACTACTAAATTCAATCATTGACCCAAACAATGTATCTACATATAGTTTCCGATTGTTGTAAGTAAATCAGGACGGATTCAAACAGAAAGATTTCGAAAGCAGAGCAAATTATGCACCTTATAATCAACATAACTTTATCAGATGACAATACGGATACTAAGATTCCAGGCTGAAAATAAGGTGTAGTTACTTCAATTCAGGCACTGACCGTAGTTGTTTTTCGGATTGTATTTCATTTTATTACTAAATTTTTTACCATGCATTTTAAATCGACAAACAAAAAAACATTACCGGGTTTGTTTTACTGAATTTAGATTATAAGTCATAACATGATTTCTTAATAGTCAACCCATATGGAATAGGATCCTAGTTACCGGATACCAGTCCAGTACCAATGGATGAAGTCCCTTAATAAATCTGCAATCTTTTAAATGGAATCAAAGAATTCATCTTTATATATAACTAATATAGGATAATGATGTTGATTAAAGTTGCATCATTCCAGGCCCTTTTGTTTTCCACATAATTAATATTACCAATAATTAACAATTTCCAGGTCGAATCCGATACCGATACAAATAGTACATGTTACCTTTTACCTAATATGTACGTAACGACTCTGTCAGGCGCACCACAAAACGGTGTATTTGGAATTTGCTGTATACACGGGTCATAATCACACCTGAACTTCGTCATTATACAGTGATTGACACTACTTAATTCAGTTATTTACTCAAAAGAATATATCTACAAGTAGTGTCCGATTATAGTAAGAAAACCAGGCCGGATTCAAACGAAAGATTTTTTAAAGCCGAGCAAACTATGCACATTATTATTAGCATGACTTTATCAGACGACAATGCGAATACTAAAAATCCAGCCTGAAAATAAGGTTGTAGGTACTTTAATTCAGTCACGGAACCGCGATGTCGCTGATAGGGTCTAGTTTTATTTTAAGATGATTGAAATTCCATATTGCATATTATGTTACAGTGTAAATTTTTTTTTTATTAATAGTATTATATTTCAAGATGATTGAAATTCCATATTGTGTATTATGTTACAGTGTAAATTTGACGATCTTTTTTTAGTTGTTTTTCTCGGATTGTATTTCCTATTATTACTAATGTTTTTATCATGCACGTTAAATTAACAAAAAACGTATTACCTTCCTAATATTCAACACTTAATGTGCGGGAAAATCGTCTCCCAAGGTTAGAAAATAGATAATCAATAACATCTCCTGGCAATTCCAAATTAAGTACAATAATATACATACATAATTATTAAAATAAATTGGTGTTTTGTTTCATAATAAACCGATGCAATATGAAAAAATTGCAATATTTATTTTTTTCTGATTACTGGCCGGTGATAAGATTTCGTTATTACAAAGTCATCATTAATTAAACTATTGTTGTTCATTCATTATCGGTCTGTAAGTCATATAAATCTAAACTGCATCAAGTCACATTGCATCATACGCTGGCTTGCATTTTATAGAGTTTCTCTACGTTAAAGGTTTGCTGATGCAAGGTAAAAATTATACACAAACAAAAACTATATACACAATACACATCTATACGTGCTAATGAAGTCCACATTTCAACTTGTTGTGGAACGAAATAAGTCTTTCGTGTATGTTAAAAGCCAAAATGTCGGGAAACACAGATAAGGAACAACGTTGTGTATTCTACATTAATTAGTATGTAAACTAATAAACATTCAAGACTTTTAAATTGATCATTTATAACGAAGAGACTAAATACGGATTTTGTTACCCTTGACTTACCACTGGTGAAGTTTTCTGTCCTTATTCTACCCCATACTTCTACCTCACATAGAGTAAGTGTTTGTTTTGAAAACACGTTTTGTTTTTTCTTCATCAAAATCTTGACAAATTTTCCTTTCATCCTTCCTTGTTTACATGTGACGGACAAAGGAGTAGGACTTTGATTATATTGGTGATGACATAATTCTGCACGTCCTGTATTGTATTCGTCCCAAGATGCGGTGGAGGGATTATAAACAAGAATGTCAAAATAGCGAAGACGATTTTCTGCAAATTGAAAAATTAAAATACATCCGAATTTAGAGTGTATAACACCTTTTTCTGAAAACACATAGGCTAAAATGACATTATCAATATGAAAGGAATAACCAAAGCAGTTTTTGTACAATGTAATAACGAATAATGATAAAATTTACCAGCCTTAAATCCAAATCAGTACAAAGGCACTATCAACTGTGTGTACCAGATGTAAGCATAAAAAGTAAAATCACCCAAATAGCGAGCTCCGTGGAAAATTCAAAATGGAAAGTCCCTTAACAAAAGCTGAAACACATCAAACGAATGGATAACAACTGTCATATTCCTGACTTGGTACAGGCATTTTCTTATGTAGAAAATGGTGGATTAAACCTGGTTTGAAGATAGCTAAACCTCTCACTTGTATGACAGTCGCATAAAATTCCATTGTATTGACAACGTTGTGTGAACAAAACAAACAGACATAATAGGTAAACATGTCAAAATAGGGAGACAACAGTCAACATTGTATTATAATCTTAATCACTATAAAAACAAACAAATATGTAACAAAGAAACACAAAAGGGCATATCAACAGAGTACATAAGCAAAATTGAAAGACCAAAAAACAAAAATTTACCATAACACAATAACACAATGACGGGATGTACAAGTACCGAGCAACGTCAAATGGATACCACAAAATATATACTAAACGGTAAAAGTAATATTCAAAAAGACAAATAAAATAATACTATAACACGTTATTAAGAAGATAAACAACGTCAGTACCTATTATCTATACTTCAAGACCATATTATATGTAAGGGAAGTTAGCCCCGACGATATGAAAGGACTACATCTGATTAACACGGAAGTAAAAAATAAATATTTTATCTTTTCTCTTGTCATAAAAAGAGCAAATGGTTTTCATAAACCAAGAAAAGTATCATTATCTCATATTTTCCAGATGCAGTAACACTTTCAGAAGAGGTTTTGTAGTTTTTGGTATGAAATCTTGATTGCATCATTTTTTCTGTCAATACATTGATACCTTGTCATCGTGTTTGTATGACCTGTCCATATAAATCTCTGTTTAACTGTCAAAAAGCTGAACTATTTGCTAATAAATGATAGCACTTTTATGTAAGTATGATTGACTACTGTATCCCTATTTTTGACATTTTTTCCTATTATGTCTGTTAGTTTGGTTCACACATTGTTGTCAACATAATGTAATTGTATGCGACTGTAATACAAGTGAGAGGTTTAGCTAGCTATGAAACCAGTTTTAATCTTCCATTTTTTCCAATAGGTTATGCCTGTACCAAGTCAGGAATATATGACAGTTGTTTTTCATTCGTTCAATGTGTTTTAGCTTTTGATATTGCCGTCACATAAGTGACTGTCCGTTGTAAATTTTCCTTGATGTTCGGTATTTTTGTTATTTTACTTTTTGGACGAATGATTATACATCTTTATTATTGTCGATTCTTATATGTTATCTGTGATAGACCATCAGCAGCATTAAGACTGGCGCTTTATCTCATCTCATGTGCAATCGATTTTGATATGTTAGGAATTCTTATAATACGGTATGTTGCATGCAAACGTAAACTTGAGGGTTTGATTAAGTTCTTCTAAGGTCTATTGTTTTATATCGTTCATCAAGTACAAATTGCTATCTGCATAATTTCCTAATTTGGAATTGGTTTAATGCGAGACAAAAGTTTAAAATAAAGTGTAAAGTATTCATTTTTTGACGTTTTGTCAATTTCATATTAAAATGTTGGTGAATGTCGAATTTTATCTCGATGGGTGTCACTAGTAGAATTGAAACTAATTACATTCTAGTCCATCAAAGTTGAGTTCCGGTTTATGCCTTGTATGTCTATCTTTAGTTGTCTATGAAGTGTTTCTTAGAATGATGTCTCTCTTTTGATATTTTTGTTTGGTCCTTTTTTTCTTTTGTCTTCATGATTTCTTTATTGCACGTTATTGATATTTCATTTTAAAGAATAAATATTTGATGAAGCCATTTTTACATTAAAGACTATGACACCAGACATTGCTTAACTAATTACTTATTTCAAGAATCAAAACTTACTGCAACAATCTGTACGCCCGTAGATTTTAACTTTCTCTATTATATATTCTTTTTCAAAGTTTACGATCCACCAAAAGTATTCAGAATCAAATCCTGTATGGGCACATACATAATTAGTCCCTATTGTGTCGATATTACCGTCGTTGCCTAATTGTGGCCCCCTTTCAGTTAAACTGGCGTTTGGTGGTATGGAGTCTTGTCTGCTCTCTTTCCAGAGTGCAACGTTTGTAAGGGTATCTACAATTTCAAAATCTGTATAATTTGTAATATTCTTTTTCCGACATAATAGTTATCAAAGGTACCAGGATTACAATTTAGTACGCCAGACGCGCGTTTCGTCTACATAAGACTCATCAGTGACGCTCATATCAAAATATTTATAAAGCCAAACAAGTACAAAGTTGAAGAGCATTTAGGATCCAAAATTCCAAAAAGTTGTGCCAAATACGGCTAAGGTAATCTATGCCTGGGATAAGAAAATACTTAATTTTTCGTAAAATTCAAAGTTTTGTAACAGGAAATTTATTGAAATGACCACATTATTGATATTCATGTGAACACCGAAGTGCTGACTACTGGGCTAGTGATACCCTCGGGGACGAAACGTCCACCAGCAGTGGTATCGACCCAGTGGTGTAAATAGTTATCAAAGGTACCAGGATTATAATTTAGTACGCCAGACGCGCGTTTCGTCTACATAAGACTCATCAGTAACTCATTTTTGGGGCCCTTTATAGGTTGCTGTTCGGTGTGAGCCAAAGCTCTGTGTAGAAGGCCGTACTTTGATCTATAATGGTTTACTTTTACAATGTGTGACTTGAATGTAGAGTTGTCTCATTGGCACTCATACCACCTCTTCTTATATCTATTAAGTAAGTTCCTCCCTTATAATATATTTTTTGGGGTTAAAGATAGTTTATGTACACATGTACTTGAAAATTAATACTTACAGGTATTATGATTTGGTTTTCATTATAACTAAATATATATAACTAAATATAAATAAAGAACTGTCTTAATTCATGCGAAATATCCAATCGTCATAAAAATTGAATGTTAAAATTTTTTAATCTTCAATATGAGACATGTATTAACATATAAAAAATAATGAGAATTCATTAATTGTTATAATTAAAATAATATGCTCGAAATTCATCGTTTTCTTATAAATCACACAAACCGTACATGTGTATGCAATAAACATTGGCCGATATCAGATAAACATATATATGATCATCTGCGAACATTTACGATAATGCTTATTCAGCGTATGTAGAAATTGTAAACGCTAAACGATAAATTCTGGTACGCTATATTTGAAGTTTTATTTAACATTTACTGGAATGGAAATAAACTCATCGTAGAAAACCAACAGATGTAGCAAAAATCATTGGTCAATTCTAAATAACCATCTACAAACTCAGATGAATACTTAATTCCTTAGATCTTGTCAATAATAAAAGTTGCTTTTTTTCATAATATAGACGGCATGGGCATGACTTTTTGTACCTTGTGTCAAAATCATTCATTTGGCAAGCATTAGTTTGAGCGGGGAATGTGCTCTATGTTAATATAGTCAAATTGTTTTTATATGAGCAAACAAATCTGACAAATCTCGCTTATGACGTCACAATCCAAATTATATATTATTCAGGTAGATAAGGTGTCTTCCATCATTTTGAATTGTAAAAATTGCAGAAGACAAACAGTGAAGATCACCAATGAAATATACAAACGTTAGAGAAGACGTACTAATATTCATTGGTAAGACCTTTCATCTCAATGAAGAACATTATGGGTTTAATCTTAGTATGAGGCAGGTGTTACCTGTGAAAGTGGACGAAGTCAGAAATCCTGTATAATACTTTACTATATCCCGTTAACAGCAGACTTATAAATATATACATTTATTGCAATTCCCAGCATAATTTCTGGTGAGAAAGTAGTCCAAAGAATTATGACTTCTTTAAAGGCTATTCTATTTTGTGTCGGAGGAAGGCGTGAAAGCAAACATAAATAAAATAGCCTTTCAAGACGTCATAATTATATTGAACATATTGAAATATAGTCAAATTGTTTTTATATGAGCAAACAAATCTGACAAATCTCGCTTATGACGTCACAATCCAAATTATATATTATTCAGGTAGATAAGGTGTCTTCCATGTCTTCTTTAACATATTGAAGCTTGAGGGTTGACTCTCGGGGGGCTACTTCAATATTTAATTGATAAGGGTGCCGCTGGGGTTTTGTTACCCCACCCTCTTCATATTATTTAGATTTTGAAAATGTATACCTTTTCATATATTGCGTAGGTAAAAATGTAACATGTTCCTATATTGTTCGGGTTTCATGTGGTGTGTAATGTAGGAGTGGAATACCAAAGTGTCAAAAGAGAAAACTTGGTTGATAAAAACACAGCCGGGAACACAAAGAAAGATGACAGAAGAAGAAATTATGGGAACTTTATTGACCTTTTCATATGTTTCTGATAGTTGTCCCGACCTATTCACATATTTTAAAGCTTGAAAAGGTGACCTATTCCAGCTGCACGTCCTATCATCTTGTGTATAGGAAGTCCCCCCCACGAGTTTGGACTCGTGAGAAAGTAACTGAATTTAATTAAAACATGATTTATACATATAAACGATATGCGGTACTATATATTTAATCTGGATGCCAGACATTTCGCACACATCAATACAATATATAATAACATATTGAAGCTTGAGGGCTGCAACTAGTTAAAACTTGTACAAATCAATTGAATAAAAACAAATATGATATACAGCAACAAACAACAACCACTAAATAACGGGCTCCTAATTTATGACAGAAACGTACACAATGTGGCGGGGTAAAACATCTTACATGGAAAAAAAACTATTAAATCAGTTGAAAAGGGTTTAACTTATCGATAATTAGATCTAAGTAAAATTAATGTATAGTTTTCTTGAAAATTTGACAAGACAGTACATTTACTAGAGGTTTGATACTTGATAAGTGGTAGAGAAAGTCAAGTTCTGTACTAATTAAATCTGTTAATGTGCTATGGGAGTCTAAATTAAAAATGATAAAATTTGTTCATACTTTGCCAAAACGAAGTATCTATAATACTAAAATAACGAGTGTTTAAATTGTCTGCCGTCATCGGGTAACTACGACAAAGCAAATAATTCAACTTTATAAATAGCTAATATATGACAATGGTGTAGATTTAAAATTATACCACTCCAGACCCTTTTGTTTTCCACATAATTAATATTGCAAATAATTAACTAGTTCCGGGTCGAATCCGATACCGATACCAATAGTATATATACCTGTTACCTATAATCTTATCTGTACGTTCCGCATCTGACAGGCGCATCACCAAACGGTGTTTTTAGGATTTTGCTATATACACGCGTACGGGTCATAATCACAGGGTTGACACTACTAAATTCAATCAATGTTTAATTGTTCACTGTTGTAGTATTTTAATCAGTAAGACTTTCTAAGATAACAATACGAATACTAACAATCTGGACTTAAAATATGGCGTATCGGTACAGTTTTCAATTTGTTAGCGGGCATGACGTAAAACAGCGAATCAAAGAATTCAACTTTATTTATAACTAATATAGGACAATGCTGTTGATTAAAAAATACTCCATTTCAGGCCCTTTTGTTTCCAAAATAATTAATATTACCAATAATCGATAAGTTCCAGGTCGACGGTTTCAAACAGAAAGATTTGAAAGCAGAGAAAACTGTGTATCTTATAATAGGCATGACTTTATCAGATGACAATACCAATACTAAAATAAGGCTTACGCATAGTTATATACTTTAATTTAGTCACGGACCAACGATATCACGGGTGTGTTCTAGTATATTGATATATGTTGATATATTGATATATGTTCAAAAATATCATAAGAATGATAGGTCATCGTGCATTTTCTCAAGCTACAGGTTGTGACAAAATGACACAATTTGTATGGATTATACAGGAAAAACATCATTTTGTGATTAAAAGCTAAACTAAATAATAGAATTGTAAAAATAAATTACGAGAAGACAGCTTCTAGAAGTATTTTGAAAATATCAAAAGAAAAGATAGGGTCACCGTGCGTTTTTAACTGGATTTTTGTGACAAAAATGTCGGTTATTGATTTGGGGATGTACGGCGGGCGGGCGGCAACCAAATGTTGTCCGTACATTTACTCATGAACCGTTCAACCAAAGCTTTTAAAATTTTAATATGTTGTTACTGACAACAAAATGAAGGTCAAGTTTAATAATGACGATTTTGACTTATACCGTTCAGGAGTAATGGTTCTTGAAAGATTGAAAAATGGCATTTCCCCCAGTCTTGTCCGTGCATTTACGCATGAACTGTTCAACCAAAGCTACCCAAATTTTAATATGTTGTTACTGATGATAAAATGGAGGTCAAGTTCAATAATGACGATTTTGACTTTTACCGTTCAGGAGTTATGGTTCTTGAAAGATTTAAAAATGACTATTCCAGTCGTGTCCGTGCATTTACTCATGAACTGTTCAACCAAAGCTTTTCAAATTTTAATATGTTGTTACTGATGACAAAATGGAGGTCAAGTTCAATAATGTCGATTTTGACTTTTACCGTTCAGGAGTTATGGTTCTTGAAAGATCGAAAAATGGCGTTTCTATTCATGTTGTTGCATTTACTCATGAACCATTCAACCTAAGCATTTCAAATTTTAATATGTTGATACTGATGACAAAACTGAGGTCAAATTTGGTATTGACAATTTTAACTTTCACCGTTCATCAGTTATGGTTCTTGTGATATTGGCAGGACACAAACTAATGTTAAAAAATCCGGTTTGCTGTCGTTGTGACAGCCTCTTGTTTTCGCCTAAAATACAAAATAGCAAAATTCCATGTAGACTCTTTCAGAAAATTCACTATTTCAGAGTTAACTCCCCTTAAAATGCCAATTTAAAAACATTAAAAATCAAGCCAAAATATTCCATACTTGTAAAAATTTTAATATTTATTTATAAGTTATAACCTTATAAATTTGTTCTTTTAAATGCAATTTCACATTAGTTTTCTGCATTCCTGCATCAAATTTTGCTAACTTAATTGAAAATCTGGACCTTAAATTCTCTGTTTTTTGCAATCCAAGATGGCGAAAGACACCCATACCACCTTAACCTCCAGAAAATGTCACGAAGAGTTCAATTCCACTTTGTTGATTTTTTCCAAGAGCTCGAAAGGCAACTATTCAATATTACAAATAGCTGATAACAGTTATCTTCTTAAAACGTACAGAAAAAAATAAATGACGACTGCCAAAAGAAAAAAAACACAAACAAACAAACATGTCGAAGCCTTTTTTAGCCAATTATACGGTATGTGGTTTTTTTTAAGGCCTTACGGTTGCCTATAATTGTTTAGATCCACTTCATTTGAACTTTGGTGGATAGTTGTCTAATTGGCAATTACACCACATCTCCTTATTTTTATAAACATCTTAAAAACGTCCTACTCTAAAACAGTATAAAAATGGGCATCAATATACATCATATCTCTTTCGACTGTTATACATGATCATGTTTGATTGTTTCTCCATCATGTTCACTGTATCGCGGTACAACACAAATTTTACACTTCTTACTAATAGATCTGGTGATGTGAAGTTGATTTCTCTTTTCACTTCTCATTGTATCAATATTCTTTTTTTTTTTTTTTTTAACTCTTTTGTGATGCTAAGACATGCATGTTATTGTAAAAAACAAAAGTGTGTTGATTTTGCTCAATACCTGTAACCTGTAGGAAAATCTATAATCATCTCAACATTTTTGATAACATGAAAGCATGAAAACATATTGTATTTTTTGACGACAATGGTATAGCACTTACCTGACCAAGCACCTGCACATACAGAGCTAAATAAATTAACAAAAAATAGACATGTTGCATACACGATGTCCATCATACATTCTGGCAAATGTCACTTATGTTAATGGTGGATAGACACTTAATCATCCTTCATTATTCATGAATTTTTTTTACAAAGTTATCAAATTACATGTCAATCCTATTTACCTTTATCTTTTATTTCATGTGCAGTTCATATTTCTTAAAATCGATGTAACGATCTTGGAAAGATCAGTAAACAAACGAGTAATCATTTTGTTTTTATCCATCTTGTTTTTTATTTTGTTTTATACGCATATTAGCGATGTCTTCAGAATGAAACCTTGCACATACTCTATCACAAGGAATATAAGCATGTGTTATTAAATAAAATGTTCAATTGTTTGGATTTTATGCTACTTTCTTGATTTATTCTTTTGTATTTTTACCTTCACTATTAAAATCTAATATAACAAATAAGATATTTATGGTCGTTATAGGTACATCTCGATCCTTGACGTTATTAAAATGTGATTAAGTAGATATCAGATATGAAGAAAAAAAACTAAAACTGAAATCTAATAAAATCTAAAATGTACATTTGACTATGCAGATGTAAGAAATCATACTCCAAGCAATGAAACGAGGAATTTAATATGCCGCTTTAATTACGATGGATAACCTTAAAATTAATCATGCGTGTAATTTTAGCAGACTTTGGGTCAGATATCAAATGTCCATTTATAGACACCGAGTGATGACAGATGCAGACAGGGATCAGAAAAAATAATTTCTATTATATAGTTATCAGGGTCAGGGAACCGATTATCTAACTATATGTTCCTGTAGTAATTCAGGCTCTTCAAAAGGTTCGTCAAACTAAAAATAAATAATCATTTTTTCTTAAAGACAATCAAATGATGAATTTTCGATTTTGATATAAATTTTTTTTTATAAAAGTACGAAAATGTAAAAATAAAGTGTAAGGAGATTTTGAGCCATCTCACTGATCAGTAGGCTACTCAGTGCCCCCAAATGACCAGTATAAAACTATCCAGGAAGAGGGAAAAGGTTAGGTCAATATAAGAAACTTACAAGGCAACTACAGTTCAATTTCAATATTTAGATTATTCTAATGAATTTGCCAAATGTTACAGGGAATATCTTTTTAAATGTGGTAGGAATACCAATGAGACAACTCCGATGCTCCATCAATTGTTAGACACAGTGTAGTCAAAGTTAGCACTTATATGTTATAATACAACCTTCATACCAAAGGCTTGAATCACATTGCACAGCATCCTACTAAGGGCCCCAAAACACTGTTATAAAACAATTTAAACCGGAAAAAACGAAATCTAATTTAACTTCAAACCAGAAACAAAAAGCTAATATGAACTGCACCAAAATAAAGAGAGACAACCACTAAAAAACATGCTTCTGACTTGGGACATGTGCTTATGAATACACCTGGTTTAAAAGAATTTACATACATACCATAAGACAGTAGTGTAACTTTACCATTCAAAAGACACCCTTTGAAAGTTAATGAAAAAATCGTTTTCAGATTAAAAAAAAAGAAAAAAAAAAAAAAAAAAAAACACCTTACAGCAGTTCATAAATGTGGCCTTTAAACAAACTAATGTTTGGGTGATGGGTATTCCGTGGTAATTTCAGGTTTGACCATGTAAGTTTTTTGTTTCTTTTTTTGTTAGTTTATTTACAAGAACAAGGTGTAAGCTGGTTTTAAATATCTTTATTTGTTCATTGTTGTCGGTCATCAAGGTGAGGAGTATACAGTGCAATTCAAATTATAAATATGTACAATTAAACTTGCATACCCTTTTCATGACCCACAATTTAAAATATTAGAAGGCTTCAAAACTAAAAGGGACATTCGGAAAATATCTTCAAAGCGAGTTAAAGGTTTTAAAAAGTTTGTTTTTAACAATAGAGATTTGCCTATATAACTACTTGAATATATACCATTTTCCACTAGTTTACTCACTAAATTTGGTCCACTTTGATAACGAAAATTATTCCTGTATTTTCCGAATGGTTTTTCTGTATCTCCCTTGAGCGAGAATGCCTAAATTCAAATTTTTGAAATACATGGATGTATAAAGCTGATAATTCCGAAAAGCCAAATTCGACAAGAAATGATAATTTGTTACAAAGACTAATTTAATGTCAAAATTGGTTGGTCTCAAATAATATCGACAGTTTGATCATTCAGCATACACAATATCTCATGTACCCAGTGTATACCGACAACGAAAAATAAGTCTGGTCAACAATCATGAATACACATTGTATCTTATTCCGTATTTCGTATCTTAGTTAATGATTAAAAGCATTGAATATAGGCCTAGTTGTAAGTGCAAAGTTAGTCTTTACATGAACTGTAAAATAATTTACTTGGAATTGTACTGAATCATCCAACAAATTATTTTCTAGTTGTAAGTATTGGCCAAATTTGAAATAAAAGATGCTTTTCTGTTTATAATTCGTATAAAGTTAGTATTTACGTATAGGAAACTTCCATGCATTAAAATCAATCAGTTTACAAACAGATCTGAAGAAGGAGTACCAGTAATTATATGATTTCTGCATACACTATACAAATACAATCCTCCGAAAATTCGAATAGGGTTTTCATATACAGATTTTGCAGACGTTTGTTTGTCCTTTCGCTGATTTGTGTAGATTTTTTTTTTTTGGGGGGGGGGGGGGGTCCCGTGTCATTTTCTGTTTCTCAACTTATGCGTTTAATGTCCCTCTTGTGTTCCATGCCTCTTATTTTCATCATATTGAGACTATAAAAATATCAGCTGTAAATCACCATATGAAGTTCAAATGATGAGTTGGCACAGCGAATGAGGTCAAAAAGTCGTTATATTGCGTCGAGTAGCTGAATTTGTACAAAATCAATTTAGTGATAATTGATATAACGGATTGTAATTTTCAAGTTTTTCAAGAAATCAGATCAAACAAAGCAAACCGAAAGAAGACTTTGTACGTACAGGTCAAACTTATTAACGTCCGGTGAAACATTATGACGTAGGTAATTACATTATACACCCGACATCAAACTCTATAAATAGTACAAACTGTTGCATAACTAGTTATACTAGTTCCCATCTATAAATAATTACCACTAATAGCAAACGGGAAAACACCAATTTCAAACGAAATAAAATATATTTAAATTCTCCCTCGCCCTGCTCGTCCGAATTTAAAGTATTTAATCTTTAAATTCAATAGGCTATAAAAAAAAAAAACAAAAAAAAAAAAAAAAACACAGATATAGGATTAGTTGCTCGCAGTAACATCGAAACAAAGGAAATGAAACAGTTCAGAATAAGATGCCGATATAAAAAGATATTACCAACTGATGATCTAAAATTTTTCTTCATTAAATCATCTTCAAACTGACGTCACGAGCTCTATAGTACGATAAAGGCGTATTATCTTCTCTTAGCTAGTAAACACTTCGCGCGACTTCAAAGAGAACACAAAACGAAAATGAAATCAGATTCTAAAAAAGTTAATTTCAGATAAATCTTTAACCACTTAACAAGACTTATCTCATATTCAAATCGACAATCGGAACACCAAAAACGTAATTTTCCAAAATAAAATTTATATTTCATAACGGTATATATATAGTGAACTAGACTGACGCTTCCACATGAGATGGTAATGCAAAGACAATTTTTCAAATCTTGAATCATTGGATAACTTCCCAGACTGTTTCCATTGATTCTGCAAATAGAAGAAAACAATCAAAAACTTCATATATACATGTATGTCAATTAGATAAGCATTAAACTTCGATAGATATATACATACTTCATATCTATTTACAACTTCTAATCATACTGTGTGATTCTTTATGTTACACTGTGCAACATAGCTCATGAAAGTCAAAACATATACATATCTCATACATCAACTTCTAATCACATTGTGTGATTCTTTATGTTACACTGTGCAACATAGCTCATGAAAGTCAAAACATATACATATCTCATATCTACATACATCAATTTCTAATCACACTGATTCTTTCTGGTACACTGTACAACATAGCTCGTGAAAGTCTATACATATACATATCTCATATCTATAAAACATAAGAAAAAACAAAAGACCACAATTTTTCCCAAAACGAAACCAGGATATATACATGAACTATTAGGTACAACTTGACTAAATTAATGTGAATCATATATAAACAATAACTTATGTATGGTTGGCATGAATATAAACACAATAACTGAATAAATGAATAACTCAGGAACTACCCCGCCGTCAAGCCGACTAACAAATTGGAAACTGTTCCTACGCCTTATTTTAAGTCTGGATTTTTAGTATTCGTATTGTCTTCTTATAAAATCATGCTGATTAAAATACTACAACCGGAAAAAATTTGACATTAATTGAATAAGTAGTGTCAACATTGTATAATGACGAAGTTTAGGTGTGATTATGCCGTGTATATAGCAAATCCCAAATACACCGTTTGGTGGTGCGCCTGACAGATGTGGAATGTACAGATAAGGTAATGTAACAGGTGACATATACTATTTGTTTCGGTATCGGACTCGACCCGGAACTTCTTAATTATTGGTATTACAAGTAATAGCTGTCCTAAAATACTTGCCGTATTTTTGCTGATTATATTGAGATCGGTGGTTTGTGGGTATAGGTTTTTTTTATTGGAATCTTGCACTCCAAGCAATATGAATATATAATCTTTTTTTTTCTCCGGGTTTTTATTTTAGTTGTAGTATTAGCGGACCAGGTTTGCGATGGAAGGAGGCTTTATAGTCACATATGATAATAAAATGCATACTGTGTCTTGACAGTTATGTAACAGTTTGTGAGGTTATAATCAACTTGATAAGAAAAACGTATTATATACTTTTGAGGATTACTGCTTGACAAAATGGACCACTACAGTAGGCCGTTTAAATATGAGAATATTACATCTTATATGTATAGAAGTGAAGAATATATTATCTGGTTTTTGTCTTAGAAGAAGCAATTAGCTTTAACGGTACAGGTTAAGTGTTGTTATTACTATTTTCCAGATGTAGTAATACTGTAAGAAGATGTTTTGTGGTAATGGATTTGGAATGAAATATTAACTGCAAATGATTTTCTAGAACATGTCAGCTGGCTTCTTATATTTTTTAATATATTACGTTGTGGTTTGTAATCTTGACAAATTTTTTTGAAGTTCTATAGAAGAGAGCTTCATATTGGTATTCGAATTTAGTGCTTCATATTTGGTTGCATGTATAATCATATGCTTTTGTTAGTTTGAATATTTATATTTTCATTTTGATGGCAACCAGAACATGTAATACATACAGTCAGGATTATTAGTAAGCGATAGTTGTTATCTTTTTTTGTTTATGTTTATTGTCGTGATTGATATGGGATATATAGCTTGCTGTTTGGTTTGAACCAAGGCTTTGCGTTGGAGACCGTACTTCAACCTTTAATGGTTTACTTTTACAAATTGTGACTTGGATCGAGAGTTGTCTTTGGTACTGATCTGACATTCTGTTATATCTATTTAGAAGATTGAGAACATATTTTTGTGTAATAAAACATATGTAGTTCTATAATATCATATATAACAATTTATCGGTAATTTGTGCATTTTTCCTTCGATGTGTACTCTATGATACTGTCAGTATCAGTTGACTGGTCGTGATAAAGAATTTTTTAGGTCAGTTCGCAATTGACATGCGCGGCACCACTTCAGGATTCATAAAATTGTGCATGATTTTGGCAGAAACGCTCAAGTATTTTGGTGAATGACACACTTGTCATATTGTTTGAAAGTTTCAGTAAAGTTAGTTAAGCCTTTGTGACAGATCGTGTCGATCTGAGTTTTTATTCATACATAGTCTGGTGCTGTTCCAAGTAGTCTTCTTTTTCTGTTTCTTGAGAAGTATTTATTTTACCTGTTCAGTCACTATAAAGTGTTCATATCATATTTATACGCACCACATAAATATTGACCAAAAAGGTGCATGATAGAAGCTAGAAAAAAATGAAATGTACACATTTTCAACATTTTTGTGGGACTATGAAGGTGTGGTTTTATTGTCAATATAAAGACAGATATTCATAGACCATAGAACAAATAAGCAAACAAATTCAAAAGCGGATGTAGGATAAATTATGAAAAAGGGGTGCCTGGGGGCCCAAACTTGACGTTCGGTGTGGAACAGGTAAAATGTGTGATTTACAATAAATGTAGCCTTTAGAAGGGTTGACCCGGGTCGTCTTTCCCGAAATCCGCTTCTGAAATTAAAGGTAACCACATATTTCTGGGCTTGGTTGATAAATAAATGAACATGACTTTTAAAAAAGCATGAATTTTTAACTATAAGAAATAGACCAAATTTGGGTGACATCTATTAAAATGTTTGAAATAATTATGAAGTTCACAAGAAATGAGCTTGTTCAGATAATATACAATCAGCCTACTGACTCGTTGCCTCCTGAAATGTCTGCTTACACAGTGCCTTCCTTAAATTATTTGAAATCAATGTGATCGTTTTCATAATGAAAGCTGAGCGAACATGTATAATGACAAGATAAATGTTAAATTATCTACCCAACTAAGTAAAATATATAACTTCTCGTTGAACTTCAAAAACATCGATAAATCTGCTGATTCAAATCGTATCATTCTATGCTGATGCTATGTGAAAAATAAAGAAATTTGACTAAACGGTATGCTTCCATTATATTCATCTTTGTTATCCAGTTATGTCCAAAGCAGAACTAAGGAAACGCATGCAATAATTTATTTTCAATAGATGCGTTTAAAAAAAAAAAAAATTCTACACTAGTAAACGGACGTCTTTCTGAAAATACAACATATCATACTATGTTCATGATGTCATGTTATCATCTATATATAAAAGAATATTCAATTAAAGTTGATTTATTAAAGAGTGGTTTATTCGAAAAACTAAGGATTTTCTTACCCCAGGAGTAGATTACCTTAGCCGTATTTGGCACAACTTTTTGGAATTTTGGGTCCTCAATGCTCTTCAACTTTGTATTTGTTTGGCTTTTTAACTATTTTGATCTGAGCGTCACTGATGAGTCTTATGTAGACGAAACGCGCGTCTGGCGTATAAAATTATAATCCTGGTACTTTTGATAACTATTTACACCACTGGGTCGATGCCACTGCTGGTGGACGTTTCGTCCCCGAGGGTATCACCAGCCCAGTAGTCAGCACTTCGGTGTTGACATGAATATCAATTATATGGTCATTTTTATAAATTTTCTGTTTACAAAACTTTGAATTATTCGAAAAACTAAGGATTTTCTTACCCCAGGAGTAGATTACCTTAGCCGTATTTGGCACAACTTTTTGGAATTTTGGGTCCTCAATGCTCTTCAACTTTGTATTTGTTTGGCTTTTTAACTATTTTGATCTGAGCGTCACTGATGAGTCTTATGTAGACGAAACGCGCGTCTGGCGTATAAAATTATAATCCTGGTACTTTTGATAACTATTTACACCACTGGGTCGATGCCACTGCTGGTGGACGTTTCGTCCCCGAGGGTATCACCAGCCCAGTAGTCAGCACTTCGGTGTTGACATGAATATCAATTATATGGTCATTTTTATAAATTTTCTGTTTACAAAACTTTGAATTATTCGAAAAACTAAGGATTTTCTTACCCCAGGAGTAGATTACCTTAGCCGTATTTGGCACAACTTTTTGGAATTTTGGGTCCTCAATGCTCTTCAACTTTGTATTTGTTTGGCTTTTTAACTATTTTGATCTGAGCGTCACTGATGAGTCTTATGTAGACGAAACGCGCGTCTGGCGTATAAAATTATAATCCTGGTACTTTTGATAACTATTGAATACACCTTATTGCTATTTGTCCGCCATAACCTGACTACTGGACATCACAAAGGTTTCCGTAAAATTTTGACGTCATTATACAAAATATGTGACATCAAAATGGAAAAGTGATTGTTGTATGACGTCAACGGTTGAAACGAGACATATTCTTAGGTCAGCTGGGACAGAATTTCAAATAGCAATAAGGCGTAAGGTAATAATATATTGGTACTATTTTCAGGAGGATGAATTCTAATATATACCTGTTTGGTTTTAGAATAAAATCCTGGATCTGGATTCCCTTATCAACCGCCATCATTGTTAATGCATCCAAGTCATAAACTAGAGCATTTACACAGTCAGTTCCTTCTGCCATTATCACATGTTATAAATACCTACAAATACAGGCGATAGATTAATCTCAGCACCATAGTATATTGGTGATACATATGATATAGTAACAGTTCATTCAGATTTGAAAATGTAAGCAAAATAGCAGCACCATCTGAAAATGGAAAACCTTAAATTTCAAACATTATTTCAGTGTAAAATACTCATTAAAGAAAATTCCGCAAAAAGATGTTATCGTCTTTGGTTCCTACACTAGGTGACGTCGTAGGTATGCTTCCGGCGTCAAACATGAACACCGGGCGTTTTCTAGCTTCTGTATCGCTTCAGAATTTAATAAAATTTGATAAAAAGAAGATTTTTAGGTGCAACATGTGAGAATTTTTGACTTATTATTGTAGAAATTACATGTCAATACATTGAGCAATTCAAAATGTCGGCTTCCTTAGTTACAGACAAGGAGATAGAGAATTTTATTCTTACTGTCATCCAATCAGAACCAATGATACAAAATAATTGCATAATAATAGTAATAATCCAGTGGCGGATCCAAGGGGGGAGGGGTAAATTCATTGAATGGGACATAAAGTTGGAACCCCCTCTATCCTGGGTTTATATGAACCCCACCTTTTAAAATGGCTGGATCCGCCCCTGTTATCATCACAACGAAATATACTTATTGTAAGACCTGATAATGTGAACAAATTAGAACTGGAATTGGAACCCCCCTTTTTTTGGCCGATCAATGCATTTGAATTGGAGCATATAGTTGGAACCCCACCTTTTACTCTGGGTTGGGAACCCCCCCTTTTTTAAATGGCTGGATCCGCCACTGCAATGAGTCATTGAAAGACTCCTGATCCACCGTGTCCAACAACTCCAAAGAATAAATCATTATGTACCAGTACATCAAACTGTCTACCCTACATGCGAACATCATGTGGGACCTCGCTGAGTTACAAGTATCTTCGGTTTTCAGGAAATAAGATTCCATCATATAAATTGCTGCCTTCAATAATAATTGCATGTATAGTCGAAAACGTCCAGGTAGAGAGTAGAGGGGTCATTAAACTGAACATTGTAAAAATCTAATATAGTGTAACAGGAGGGGTTTTTACGTTTCGTATTTTCTCTGTCATTCTCGACATATTTTAACCAACTGTTTACCCCTGTCTGCATAAAGAGTTCAAATCTAGATCATGAGTCTCTGGTCCTTCATATTTGGCTTTGCAAAACTTAACACTAACAAGTTTTCATAGTTTATTAGTAAATTATATTTTGACAAATATCAACAATTTCGTAAAGATAAAAACATGAAACATGTATATGAAAAGCAAGTAAAAATTCACATAAAAGTGACATAGCTCAATCTGTTATTCTAACCTTTGTCTAGATGCATTGTAATACAAGACACAAGACTGAAATCATGTCTAGATGCATTAAAATGCATTCTCTAATTCTTCGTCAATTTATTTATTTTTTTCTGCACCCATTGTATAAAAAAAATTTAATCAACGTGTGGTTCGTTTGATCTCAGTACTTCATTGGTTAAAATCCGATTATGACGTCGAATTTTCTTGCTTTCCTCTGAAATTCCTATTGTGACGGCATGCAAAAAGGCGACCATGACTGATGACGTCACATAGAAAGAACACATCTTTTTGCAGATCATTGGAAAAGAAGGTATAAGTTTGCCTGCATAATGTTAGAAAATCATTAGAGAAACAGATTCTACCACCAAATCTCGTGTAATACCATATTTATCCATTCTCGACAGTTAAATTTTAAATATTTAAAACGCTCGGGCAAGCCTCGCGTTTTAAATTTGAAAATTTAACTGTCTCGAGTGGATAAATATCGTATTACACTCGATGCAGTGGTAGAATATATCTTTACACCTTTCGTGTAGACAGTGAATTCTGTGCAAGACCAGTAAGCTGTTGAATAAAAGCTAAAATGAGAGGTTGATATATCAACCAGCTGGCTTATTAGACGTGTTAGGAAATTTAAAGGGGTTTACATAATACGCTGATGTTAAATAACAATACTGATACAAGATTTAAGTGTGGACTTTCTCAAAATGCAATTGCACTGACAAGTATCCCGGCGTAGTACAATAGTTTAGCTTTGTGGTGTGTTCGATACAACATGAAGCAAACAGTTAATGTAGACTCCAAATTTTAAGACGTGAATTGGCTTTACGCAGATGTTCATACATTCATACATTAATACCTGTATTTGTTTGATTTAAGAATGCAAAACAAAACTTAACAAAAATATATGTTAGAGTCAAGAATAGGAATGACGGATTGTACGGCCACAAGTCTAAATATATACATTAAGCGATATGATTAGAATATGTGTAATAGTTAAATAACTCAGTTTGTCTTTCCATAATAGAAATGTCCTTTTTTCGTTGCAAAATATAGTTATCATGAATTTTGTGTCCAGGCGGGATACAGGGACGCGTATGTATGGCTTAAAAAAATCAGTACTAATGTGACCACATCGTTATATCTATCTATAAAAGTAAATAAAAAGTGGATACAGTGCTTTTTCTATATAAAACAGTAAAAAGCAAGGGGCAACAGACGAAGGTTGTCTTGCTCATGTTGCTGCATGCGCATCGTTATATTATTCAAGAAAACGACTTTTTAACGAGCTATATGTGATTCGTATTTTTAACTACTATTTGTGTATGAATGCACTGTATGGTCAGAAGGACGAAAAAACGGACGGATGGACCCATTCACCCATCACTATATACCGTCCAATTTAGAAATCGGAGTGTATAGTGAATATAAGGCAAAACAAAATAAAGCAGATCGAAAAATGAAATGCCCGACATACAATTTAGCAGACTTTGTTTTGCAAGAGAGGAAAATGAATATTTCAGGGCAACAACGATCTTAAACCTAATCGATCCGTACTATGAAACAATGCAATTTTAAGAATAATGATCGTGTTGTTTTGCTCGATCCTCGTGAATTGCGGATTAACTTGAATTGTTACTATTCTATTGTTTAAAAGTCATCTCAGTATTATCAAACAAACCCACACAGGTAAATAGTGAATGATTATCTGTGCTCTTTGAGATGGTCCCCTCTATAGCCTGTAGTGGTATTGGTATTTAACCTCAGCGTCAAAATCGTATTGGTTTTTTAACACGTCTGATATGGTGCTTTTTGTCCGCAATTTGCTTTTTGTCCGCTTTTGCTTTTTGTCCGAAACTTTTGCTTTTTGTCCGAAACTTTTGCTTTTTGTCCGTTGCTTTTTGTCCGTTTTGCCTTTTGTCCGAAACTTTTGCTTTTTGTCCGAAACTTTTGCTTTTTGTCCGTTGCTTTTTGTCCGTTTTGCTTTTTGTCCGAAACTTTTGCTTTTTGTCCGAAACTTTTGCTTTTTGTCCGTTGCTTTTTGTCCGTTTTGCTTTTTGTCCGATAATTTTGCTTTTTGTCCGACACTTTTGCCTTTTGTTCATTGCTTTTTGTCAGTTTTGTTTTTTTTATCTCACCTAGCTTTCTCGTTTGAATTTTTTTACATTGTCTTATCGGGGCCTTCTATAGCTGACTATGCGGTGTGGGCTTTGCTCATTGTTGACGGTGACCTATAGTTGTAAATGTTTGTCATTGGCAATCATACCACACCTTCTTTTTTATATAAGCACTTCTCATCACTTTGAAAAAAAAATTAAACTACTGGCAAAATAAAATTACATGTGGCCCAAACCATCCTTATGGTAACTAGTTTTAAAAAATAGTACCCCTTGACACGTCCAATAATGAAGATGACCGCCATGTCTAAAAAATTTGAGCATAATGGGGGGGGGGGGGGAGGGGTTAAATGTAGATTTGGGCTTGTATCTCTGAAACTAAAGCATTTAGAGCCAATCTAACAAGGGTTAAAATGTTCATCAGGTTAGCAAAATCTTTCTGCCTAAAGTTTCAGACACATTCAACGTGTTTTCGGGTTGCTGCACTCGATCGTTTAGACAATTTCTCTTACTTGCTTACTTAAAACAAGATAGATAATAAGTTTTGTTACTAAAATAATACTTATTGTAAATACACATTTATTCACACAGTTATGACTAATTATGATAAAAAAAATGTTAATTCGTTGATATTTTCCACTTGTATCACATATTCATATGAAAAATTCTACTGTCCTGATAACCGCGACATGTAGTTCAAGATCTGATTTTATTCCTTTTTCTTTTTCAGGAGTAGTAACCCGGGATACAGTCATCTTTCTTTGATGGTACATACATACTCTATTAATAAAAAGTATACCTAACATTTTATCACATTTACGGATTAGTATTATTAAAAAGTATTTCATTTTAGTGAAGAAAACAAATAACAACTTCTTTTTTCCGCCCTACAGACTTGATCAACTTGAAAATAATCACTGTTGTTGTCTTTATTTCAAATGCTTCTTTAAGTTAGATCATAAGTAAATGTTTTTTGAGACAGAATTTTCTTATAATTTGCCATTATAAAGATTTTACTATGCTTTTTTCAAAAATAAAATAAAAAGTATGGTTCACCGCGCTGTTTTTCAAGCTATGAGTCGTTGAAAATTGCCTAAATTTGGTTAGTTTGTTCATGGAAAAACACATAAGAGTGCATAAAAAAAGTTCTATTAGATAGAATTTTGAAATAAATTGTGAGAAGATAGGTTTCGTAATATGCTTTAAGAAAATAAAAAGAAAACATGGTGTCACCGAACTTGTTTTTTTGTCACAATAAAAAATAAAAAAATTCCATTTTAGCCTAGTATAAATTTTGTACTAAAAGAGTTATCTCCCCTTAAATGGCTCTTTTGCAAAAAATGATTTTAAAAACCAAAAAGGTTGATATTTGTTAAAATATTTTGGATAATACAATAAATTAACAAGTTTTCTTTATATAAATAAACAGTCTAACCATAAAATTGCAAATCTGTTTCCAAATTTGCTGATTTGGGCAAATAACTAGACCGATTTCGTACTGTGTTTGTACAATCCAAGATGGCGGTTTACCATCAACCTACCTTAAAAGGTGTATTTTACATTTGGAAATGGCTCTTTCTACATTTAAAATATTGTACATATCTATTTCGTTAGGAAAATCAAGTAAATGCTAAGTATCTCTTTAATCACTCTCCCCCTATTTTCGAGTATGTAACTTTTTGACTGTCAATGCTGTTGTATTTCCCGAAGTATCTTCATTACTTGAATAGCCTAACACTTTTTTTTTTTTTTTTTTTTTTTTTTAAAGTAAAGGTGTACGCCATTTGGAAATAGTTGCTGTAGACATTCCGAAATTTAAAGATTTTATCTAAAAAACTAGCTACAAAATTAATGCAAATTGTGACTATATGTCACAATCGGAAAGAAGAAATTGTGTGTGTAAGCTTACTATAAACACATGCAACACACGTCGACACCATTTGCCAAAATAATAAAACAATTCAAAGGAGAACACCCAATGACATGATTGATTTTATACAAAACTGTAAACGACAAACAAATGATGTACAGAGAAAAAAACTACTAAACAACAGTGGAGTTTCTGACTTATTTGTATAATAGTCATATATGATATTTAGCGCGGTAAACATTTTTAGATTTTCCATATTATTTGATTTGATCAATTTCCAAACCATTATGCTGTTTCGATGATGTTCGTCTGAATCTTTGAATATCCTTTGTATTCAACAAATTGCAGAAGGTACACCATTACTAACATATTTGAGGATGACAGCCTAACTTACAACTAGTAGTAAGAATGAATAAACGTGTTGTCTATATAACACTATCTATAATGTTGTCTGTTGTGTAAAAAAAGTACAACACTTAATAATTCCAACCTCGCACACGTACAAATATCCTTATATATTGCCTTCTATACTTTTCCTGTTTATATCTCCTAAATTACTTTTTTCTATTTCTTCATTTTTTTTTACTCATCTACCAATTATGTTTATTTTGATTTAACATTGTATCCACATAAATGTACATATGAACGCTAATATTTTAATATATACTCATTATGGTATCATATATAAGAGAGAGGAGGAATTTCCCAAAGAGGTTATAACACTAAAACAGGTTGAAACCAATCAACAAAGCCACAGTCAAAATAAAAAAAATACACACAACAGTCCTCAAACTACAACTTTAAAAAATAAAAGAAACAAGAATCCTGTAAAAACTGTGATGATTTATGGTTTTAAGGAAGGGTAAGCATTAGCGGTACCAATTTATCGCACCAGCCATATCCGCAATATATATCTCTTCAGTGATGTTAGAGACCAAAATAATGAAATAAAAAATCTGCCAGGATACATATATGTTGAATAGCTAAACAATATCGCTAATAAGGAGTCCTTCAATTGTTAAAATGAGACGTCCTTCAAATTCCTAGTATGTAAGCGCACGTCAGATACTCTTAATCAAAATGTCTAATTTTAAGGTCTTTCTATATACAAATAAGTTTCAATCGTATTCTATGTTAACCATTTCGGTCATATTTGGCGACCGATGAGTTCATCGGGATACTTTAGCTTCCAGATTTCTCATTATTAAAGGGTAGTCTAGTCTGTACTATAGTATTGGGCTGGTATAATGGGATAATTGTACACGTATAACGTTATATATATCTATAATACTAAAATTACGAGGTCCAATTTGTCAGCCGTCATCACGTAAAAACGACGAATCACAGAATTCAACTTTATATATAACTAATATAGTACAAAGGTGTAGATTAAAAATAACACCACTCCAGGCCCTTTTGTTTAATTCCACGTAATTAATATTGCCAATAATTAAGAAGTTCCGGGTCGAGTCCGATACCGATACCAATAGTATATTCACCTGTTACCTATTACCTTATCTGTACGTTCCGCATCTGCCAGGCGCACCACCAAACGGTGTATTCGGGATTAATATGCTATATACATTTCAATTTGTTAGAGGGCATGACGTAAAACAGCGAATCAAAGAATTCAACTGTTTTATAACTAATATAGGACAATGCTGTTGCTTAAAAAGTACTCCATTCTAGGAGCTTTTGTTTTCTAAATAATTAATATTACCAATAATTGATAATTTCCAGTTCGACGGGTTCAAACAAAAAGATTTGAAAGCAGAGAAAAAACTGTGTATCTTATAATCGGCATGACTTTATCAGATGACAATACTAATACTAAAATAAGGCTTGCGCAAAGTTATATACTTTAACTCAGTCACGGACCCGTAATATCACGGGTATGTTCTAGTATATTAAATATATATCTATAATACTAAAATTACGAGGTCCATTTTCTCAGCCGTCATCACGTAAACACGATGAATCAAAGAATTCAACTTTATATATTACTAATATAGTACAATGCTGTTGATTAAAAATTACACCACTCCAGACCCTTTTTTTTCCACATAATTAATATTGCCAATAATTAAGAAGTTCCGGGTCGAATCCGATACCGATACCAATAGTATATTCACCTGTTACCTATTAACTTATCTGTACGTTCTGCATCAGACAGGCGCACCACCAAACGCTGTATTTAGGATTTTGCTATATACACGGGTCGTAATCACAGGGTTGACACTACTACTGTTCCCCATTGTAGTACTTGTAGTACTTGTAGTACTTTTATCAGCATGACTTTCTAAGATGACAATACAAACAATAAAAAATCTGGACTTAAAATAAGGCGTATAAGTACAGCATGTACAATTTTCAATTTGTTGAAATGACGTAAAAAAGCGAATCAAAGAACTCAACTTTATTTATAACTCATAAAGGACAATGTTGTTGATTAAAACATACTCCTTTCCAGGCCCTTTTGTTTTCCAAATAAAATTATTAATACCAATAATTGATAAGTTCCAGGTCGACGGGTCCAAACAGAAAGATGTTGAAAGCAGAAAAAACTGTGTATCTTATAATCGACATGACTTTATCAGATGACAATACTTATAAGGCTTACGCATAGTTGTATTCTTTAATTCAGTCACAGACCCGCGAATCACAGGTTTGTTCTAGTAAATATATATTTATATATATATATATGCGTATTTACGTATCCGTATCATTTTTGTTGAGCCTTTTATATTCAACTCGTATTTCCGCTTAGCAGACGAATTTGTAAAATGTTGAAAACTCTTCTGTTTTGTTCATTGCTATGGATAGGGTTGGTATTCCACCAAAAAAATAAAGTCTGCACACTTGTAACATACCAACAGTTGCATTTACAAGAATCCATAGAACGCCTTAAATGACGAAACTTCCCTCCCCCTTTTTTCACCATTTTTTTTTTTCATTTAATAAAACAATAGTGTGTATATTGGTAATGCTATATCAGCTATAGTCGTTATTGTATTATAAAGACATTTTGATAGAACGTTTAGTCTGTCATAAGGATAAATAAGCTTGAGATATATGTTTACATCTTGACATTACAATGAACCCCCACCCCCATTTCCACATACCCATTTCCATTTCTTAAAGTCATAATACCCCGAAGTTAATGTAAACTACTAAATCCATTGTCAAGTTAACCCCTATACAAAAGAAGACATTAAAAGAGTGATAAAACTGTCAGCTTCGAGGACGTCTTTATACCCCTTTTATCCCCCTAATATACAAACACACATTTATATATAATGTGGTATGAGTGCCAATGCGACAACTCTCCATAACAGTAAACCATTATAGGTCAACCGGTACGGCCTTCCAACACGGACCATTATATAAATATATAGCATATATATATATAACTCGTCTAAACATCAGCCCAACAATGTTAGATCTGTAAATTTGCTTTCGCAAATTTTTGGTTCTTCCCTCGCCGGGATTCGAACCCATGCTACTGTGATATCGTGACACACACATATATATATATATAGCGGATGTGGTCGAGTGGTCTAGAGCGCCGGACATGAGGCTAAGCGATTGGTGCTGTAGTGTATCAAAGGTGTGAGTTCGAATCCCGCTGAGGGACGGACAAAAATTTGTCAGTATAAAATCTAACTCTAACACTGTTTGGTGTAATTTTCAGACTTATATATATATATATATATATATAACATGAATTATGATCAATATTTCAAACAACTAAGGATCACTAAACAACAACAAATTAGTACTAGACACCATCTTTCTAATTACTGTCATTATATTGACAATAATGTTATTCCTAGTGGCTTATGCATTAAAGCGCTGCCTCAAACTACCGGCAACCTGTCTGATACATTTCTTCGTAGGTGGGATCAAACTCTATTTCACTGTTCCCTCCGTCTACTCATACTCCTTAGAGAACACTGTATTGAACATCTTAAAAACCTAACACGTCAATTTGACTCCTTGTCTCAGGCTTGCAAAACAGATCTAACAGCAAGCGAATTCGAGAACATCCAAGAGCGCCTGAGCGATATAACCAACACTAAGACCGCCACTCTCCGCTCCAGACAAAGATGCAAATTTCAACGGGATGGTACTTCTTTCCCATCCATTAGTACAAAAGAAAAAAAGAATAATAAAACCAAAAACAGACATTTTAGACGTAGACCTCAAGTCCTCAGCAACAAGATCAATACCGTTGTTAATCTTTCCAGCAAGCAACTTACTGAGGACGAAACGTCATTACTATCCAGAGGCCTAAACTTTTGTCCAGTCCCTGGTCCAGTGAATGATACTAAATTGTCTGAGGAACTGGATTATTTTGCCAGGAGCCTCCGCATCAAGGAACATTTTGCATCGAAAGAGGACGATAGCACCACCTCAGATAGTGACTCTGATGACTCCAATGAATATAGATTTAGAAAGAAAAGCAACTGGGTCCCTAAACCAAGCAAAAACACCACCTTAGAATCATTTATAGACAATGTTAAAACGGATATACTTACAAATGTAAAAATAAACAATCAGACCTATGATAATTTAACACCTGATGAACGTGTGGCTTTGACAAATTTGAGAGATAATGACGACATTGTTATTAAACCTGCAGACAAAGGGAGTGCAGTTGTCGTCATGGACAAATCTAACTATGTCCAAGAGGCCATTCGCCAATTAGATGATGACCGGTTTTACAAAAAACTTAATTCGGACCCCACCCTCCAATTCAGCGAGGAAATAACAGAATGTTTAAAGGAAATGTGTGACAATAACATCATTGATATAGATACTTTCAAATATTTAAAACCTGAAAATTCAAAACCTGGGCGATTCTACCTGCTCCCTAAAATTCATAAACCTGGTAACCCAGGTAGACCAATCGTCTCAGCTAATGGTCATCCCACCGAAAAAATATCCGAATTCGTTGATTACTATCTTCGACCACATGTAGAAAACTTGCCATCATTTATTAAAGATTCTACAGATTACTTACTAAAGATGCAGGATTTAAACCCTCTACCTGCCAATACTACTCTTGTCACTATGGATGTCACCTCTCTCTATACGAATATTCCCCATGCGGATGGTATTGAAGCATGTAGAGAAGTTTGGGACTCTCGATCTCCTAAAATTCCACCTACTGATTGCTTAGTTGAAATGCTTACTATGGTCTTGAAAAAGAACAACTTCACATTCCAAGGAGAACACTATTTACAGACAAATGGCACTGCTATGGGTACAAAAATGGCTCCATCTTATGCCAATATATTCATGGGTAAATTTGAAAAGCAACTGCTGGAGTGCTCCATCGAAAAACCGCTTTCCTGGTATCGATTTATTGATGACGTTGACATGAAATGGGACAAGGGAGACCAAAAATTAGAAACTTTTATAACAAATGCTAACAATCAACACCCTACCATCAAATTCACCCATGAAACATCTAATTCCACCATAAACTTCCTTGATACATCTAGCACCCTCTCTGTAGGTATAATAAACACAGATATATACTCTAAACCGACAGATACTCATCAATACTTGTCGCCTGAAAGTTGCCATCCTCCACACTGCACGAAGAGCATTCCATACAGCCAAGCTCTCAGAATAAGGCGAATCTGCTCCTCTGAAGACACTGCAAAACAACGTCTGGGGCAGCTTAAAGGACATTTAAAAAGAAGGGGATATAAACACAAAAACATCAAAAATAGTTTTCGAAAAGCGGAATCCATCCCCAGAAGCAGTCTGCTAACTTACAAAGATAAAAAGAAAAGTAAAAGAATCCCATGTGTGCTCACCTACCATCCATGCCTGAGAAATAGTTTCAAGACCATTCGTGATCATTGGACAGCAATCGAGAAACATTCGAAGTTATCCAAAATCTTTCCTGAGCCTCCCATGATTGCCTTCAAACAACCTAACAGCCTGAGAAATATACTTGTCCGTGCTGACCTTTCCAAACCTAACCATACTGTAGGTAATTGTCAGCCTTGTGGGGACAAGCGCTGCAAGTGTTGCAACCAATTGCAGCATTCATCAACATTTCACAGTAAGACCACAGAAAAGACATACAAGATCTTTTGCAATGTCAACTGCAAAAGCTCAAACGTGATTTACGTTCTTGAGTGTCCTAGATGTGGTCTCCAATATGTTGGTGAATCTATGCAGCCATTTCACAAACGCCTCAATGGCCACAGGAGTGACCTCACAAAAAAACCGTACATTCCTGTCAGCCAACATTTCAGGTTACCAGATCACAACCTGAAAGATTTTGATCACATGAAGATCCTTGTGATCGAACAGGATTGTACATGGCAAAATAGGCAAAGAGAAAATCGGGAGAGGTTTTGGATAAAAACACTGGGTGTCCTCCATCCAGATGGAATCAATAGAAAGAAATAATTAAATTTACAGTCTAGTGTTAATATTATTATATTCAGGATTTTGGATTAAAATCAATCGACCAAAACTTACCTGTATTATTAGTGATCTATGTTTACACCTTATACATTATATCTCATTATTGTTAAAACTTTTGTCACCGAAGAAGGCCATTTGTTGAGCCGAAATATTTGCAATTATTGTATAATTTATATCATCTGTTCAGTTTTTCCATCTTTGTGCAATGATATTCAACACTTTTTAGTGTTTTGTTTTCCATCTATTTATCGGTATTGTTACACAATCTTTCAGACTCATATAATTTTTCCTGTTTGTGTAGTATTGTCAATTTTGATGATCCAATACCTATTAAGTTTACTGGTTGGTAGATTCTTATAGACTCTATATATATATATATATATATATATATATATATATATATATATATATATATATATATATATATATATATATATATATATATATATATATATATATATATCCTTTTACCGTATACTAATGAATACCCAAAAATATTAATGTGGCATTTAGACTCGGTCAACACCTTTAGAATTAGCTAGGTCCCGTTCGGTACTCTGTCATAGAGATATGCCGATGAGTACCGAATTTTGATTTGAATTGAAAATAAGCCAACGTCAACTTATAACTTCTGTCGAGACCAGAAGGACCCCGATTTCAGAAAAAAAACCATTTAAGTGGCGAATAGCCTCGGTCAACACCTTTGAAATGAACTAGGTACGATTCGGAACTTTGCCGTAAATAAGATCTTTTCAGGGATCCAGTGCCGTCTGGCCACCACAGATGTTCAAAGTTCCACCTTTACAGTTTTTTTTTCACACGAACCGCATATTGATCATTTGTAAGTTATTATCCCATGCTATTCCACATAGCCTGCCTGGCCACCACAGAGGTTTAAAGTTGACTTCATAGCGAATTTTCAATATTTTCCATTCATTCGGTACTCATCGGTATATCCATACGGCAAAGTTAAAACTCAGACCCAGCTCATTGAAAAATGTTAATCGAGGCTATTCGCCACTAAAATATATCTTTTTTAGAATCAATGCCCATCTAGCCACCACAGAGGCTCAACTTACTTAAATCTTTTTTAAACAATGATAGTCGAACTTTGATATTTTTTTTTTTCATTATCAATTCCGGCATTGTTTCTGTAATTACAAGCCCTGGATTGTCGAATGCCGCTGTCTAATTATATTTATTAATTTGTTTCTAATTTTTTTTTTTTAACGTTTGAGTCTTATGTGATTTTATCGTTTTTAGACATAAAATAATTGGCTGCTTTTTCATGTTTAGTTTTTTCACCTGAAACAAATAAAGATTCGAAGTCTGAATTAATTTCAACACATAATTAACGACAACGGAAAATTATTTTTTTTGCATTTGTATCGGACTTTCTTTAAAACCGGGACTTGCATGTATAGCCCCTTTCTTAATGAATAGCTATGGGAAAGTACTACAACGGGATGGTTTCGCATTTTTGGTGTATGAATTCTTGAAGGACGTAAAATATCGTCCGAAACATTGATAACAAGTCAAATTCTATGAAATACGCATTTGGGGTACCGTTCGAACTGATTGTTTTGGCAGTTCTTTATGACTAAGATATATTTTGCTTTACTTCTAGTGTATGGATTTATAAAATCCGAATAATTTAGTCCGAAACATTTTTATTGTTAATTTTTTGTAACAAAATCGTGAATACATGTGTGTGTGTGTGTGTGTGTCAGAAATCTACCAACATAAGTTAAAAATGTGTTGATGGGATATGAAAAGGTTTGGTTTCTACTTATGTTTTTATTTAGAATAAAATGTCAAAAACAACCATACAAAATGTCGCTCAGGTATATTTCATAACGAAATTGCATGATGGAGAATTGCAGGATAGCTTTTTGATATTAAGAGAATTGCAGGATGATAATTGCTGGGTACATGTAGCTTGATACTCGTAGGTCTAGCATATTTCTCTATATGTCCTTTAAACAAAACAAGGCATTGCTGGCTTGCCTTTCATGTATAACGAACCTCTTAAAATAAGGTTGGCAAATGCATAACTTCAATAATTCACCCTAACACATACACTGTTTAATCACTCTAAATGATCTCGACATGACTATTTTCTTTCAGATTTTTTGATATATGCAATGGTGGTACTACAGGAAATAGCATAAGACCCCCAGAAGAAGGAAGATACAAGATCCTTATAGGTACTCTTATCTGTTCCTTCAAGAATTTGTTGACCGGTCGTAACATTAATATCATGGTTTTATGGCAAGCCGTTTTACTATCTATTCGAATTTCAAGATATCTCCTACAATATATAAGATATCTTATATAATGTATAAGATATCTCCTTTAATATATAAGATATCTTAATATCATTTCATTTTTATAAGATATCTCATATATTATATTATATATCTTTAATGTGATATAAGATATCGTATACACTTTATAAGATATCTTATAAACTTTATAAGATATCTTCTAAAGTTTATATGATATCTTATAAAGTACATGAGACATCTCATAAACAATTTTTATATAAGCAATCTTCTATAATTTATAAGATATCTTATAAAGGTTATAAAATCGTTCATAGTTTATAAGATTTCTCATATAGTTTATAAGATATCTTATATAGATTATGAGATATCTTATAAAGACAATTATATAAGATATCTGATAAATTATATGAGATATCTTATAAGTTATATAAGATATCTAATAAACTATATAAAAAATCTTATAAAGTTTATGAGATATCTTTAAAACTAAATAAGATATCTCCTATAATATATGAGATATCTTATATTATATATATATAAGATATCTTTAATGTTATATAAGATAT
Organism: Mytilus edulis; assembly: GCF_963676685.1. Taxonomy (NCBI): domain Eukaryota; kingdom Metazoa; phylum Mollusca; class Bivalvia; order Mytilida; family Mytilidae; genus Mytilus; species Mytilus edulis. Next base: position 59,398,596 of record NC_092356.1, read on the forward strand.
CTCCTAAAATTTAAAAGATATCTTATATAATTTACAAGACATCTTCTAAAGTTTATAAAATATCTTATAAAGTATATGAGATTTCTTATAAACAATTTTTATATAAGATATTTTATATAGTTAATAAGATATCTCATATAGTTAATAAGTTATCTTATATAGTTTATGAGATATCGTATAAAGACAATTATATAAGATATCTTATAAACTATATGAGATATCTTATAAACTATATAAGATACCTTATAAAGTTTATGAGATATCTTTAAGTACGAATTAATAGCACAACGGCTTGCCATATGGTTTAGCTAATAAAATAGTGAACTATGGTTGCAGCACTCACAATATTTGTTTTATTTTCCATAATACAAACATTCATTTCCTCTTTATATTAACAAATGCTTTTATTGGCTTTGAAGGAATTATTTAATTACATTAATTGCATCTCATAATATTATAGAAGAAGGATGGAAGATACCAAAGGGACAGTCAAACTCATAAATTGAAAAAAACTGACAACGCCCTGGCTACAAATGAAAAAGACAAACAGACAAATACTTTTTGTATCAGCACACAACGCACAACACAGAAAAATAAAGACTAAGCAACACGAACTCCACCAAAAACTAGGGATGATCGCAAGTGATACGGGAGTGTTAGCAGACTCGGCTCCACATGTGCCACCCGTCGTGTGGTTCAAGTCATTACTAAAGTCTGGTAAATAGTCTAATTCAATAGGTAACAATCGTGAAACAGGAAGAGGTTTGTAGTTACGACGCAAGGAACATGAAATGTTGCCCATCACTTATGGCTCTTGATATGAATAATAAATATTCTAATTCTTATTTATTGTTTTTACTGGACGTATTATAGTTTATAAATATATACTTATAGAAAATAATGGTATAGACTCAAGCTAACGAACAATAAGATGCAAGCTAGCGAACAATAAGTCAAGTGAATAATAAGCCAGCGAACAATGAAAAAAACCGCGCCAATTTGATCATGACCTTAAACCGAAGACCTACAATAAAACGGCACGTACTTATAAATCTGATGTCAAATAATCTGCAGTAGGGAGATGAAATGCAATTCCATTTTAACACAGACAAAGTTAATTATTTATTAGTGTATTTAATGCAACTTTTATTTTTAAACTGCATTTAAAATTCTGTTTAATTAACCCTTTCTCTTTTCACTATGATTAAAGATGGGTTTATTGCTAGTGATACAATTATATCTTCAAGCTTATATATAAGATTGAAAAGAAATCAATAATAGCTCAAACCCATTATATGCACTTTTCGTCAAAGATGTACCTAGTTCATCTAATTATTTAAAAGTAAATAGTCACTGTAGTAATGTATTTACTACATTTCGATAAGAGTGATCAGTGTAAGAGTATATAAAATTGAGAAAGGAAATGGTGAATATGTCAAAGCGACAACCACCCGACCATAGAGCAAACAACAGCCGAAGGCAACCAATGGGTCTTCAATGTAGCGAGAATTCCCGCACCTGTAGGTGTCCTTCAGCTGGCCTCTAAAATATGCATAATAGTACAGTGATAATGGACGTCATACTAAACTCCGAATTATACACAAGAAACTAAAAATTAAAATCATACAAGACTAACAAAGGCCAGAGGCTCCTGACTTGGGACAGGCGCAAAATTGCGGCGGGGTTAAACATGTTTATGAGATCTCAACCCTCCCCCTATACCTCTAGCCAATGTAGAAAAGTAAAAGAATAACAATACGCACATTAAAATTCAGTTCAAGAGAAGTCCGAGTCTGATGTCAAAAGATGTAACAAAAGAAAATAAATAAAATGACAATAATACATAAATAACAACAGACTACTAGCAGTTAACTGACATGCCAGCTCCAGACCTCAATTAAACTGATTGAAAGATTATGTCTTCATCATATGAATATCAGGTACAATCCCTCCCGTTAGGGGTTTAGTATCATACTATCATAAAATATATGAGAAGAACATAACCCGTGTCATGCCAACAACTGTTTTTTTTTTTTTTTTTTTTTTTTTTTTAGAAATAAATGTGTTTAGTTCCGATGCAAAGACCCTATCAGTGAATCAATGTTAAAGCCAAAATATGCAATCTTTAATGACCTGACAACAGTAACGTAACTATATCCCCTTTTAATAAGTCTATTTAAAGGTTTTGTTAGTTTCTGAGGAGAATACTGACATTTTTGTGCTTTATAAAGAATATTTCCATAAAATTTTGGATGTGAAATACCTGAACGTATAAGATGTCTGCATGTTGAGTTATATTTACGAATTATTTCCTTATACCGGTGATAAAATTTAGTAAATGTTTTGACCAGTTTGTGATATCGAAAACCCTGGTGTAATAATTTTTCAGTAATACATAAATTTCTCTCGCTAAAATCTAATACATTGTTACATACACGAGCGAATCGTACAAGTTGAGATATATAAACACCATAAGATGGTGACAAGGGAACGTCACCATCTAAAAATGGATAATTAACAATAGGAAATGAAAAATCATCTCTTTTATCATAAATTTTTGTATTAAGCTTCCCGTTTATGATATAGATATCAAGATCGAGGAAAGGGCAGTGGTCATTGTTATCATTAGCTTTATTTAAAGTAAGTTCTACAGGATAAATTTCTTTAGTATACATACTGAAGTCGTCATTATTTAGAGCCAATATATCATCCAAATATCTAAAAGTATTGTTAAATTTTTGTATCAAATGTTGTTTTGATGGGTCTTTGCTAATTTTAGTCATAAATTGTAACTCATAACAATACAAAAATAGGTCCGCAATAAGTGGTGCACAGTTAGTCCCCATTGGAATTCCAATAACTTGACGATATACGGAATCTCCAAAGCGAACAAAAATGTTATCAAGTAAAAATTCAAGTGCATAAATAGTATCAAAGCATGTCCAATTGACATAGTTCTTTTGTTTATTGCTACTAAAAAATGATCTAAAAGAGTTTGAACATATGTACTCGCATTCCGACTTTTTAAATGCCCAGTTAATTAGGGATGTGAATTTTTTCTTAATAAGAATATGAGGCAAAGTGGTATATAGGGTAGAAAAATCAAAACTTTGAACAGATTCAAAATCACCAATATATGCATGCAATTTATCAAGTACTTCCAACGAGTTTTTGACACTCCAAAAGTAATTAATTCCACTATTTTCAAAGGCCTTATTTGAACAATTTATTATCAGGTTTTTTATTGTACCAAGTGTACTAGTAAGTAAAACAGACAATTTAGTAGTTGAACAATGGCTGGAAGATGAAATAAATCTATATTTGTAAGGTTTTTTGTGCAGCTTCGGAAGCCAGTACATAGTTGGGACTTTCATTGTGTTTGGTTCTGCTTGTAAAGAAGTAGCTAAAAGTTTATGTTTGTTACAGATGTCGTTTTCTGAAAATGAAGTCAGTTGGAATGTTGGTGAATTCGTGATTTCCTTTTGCAGAACCTCTATATAAAATTTACGTCAAACAATAATGATATTATTAGCAGCTTTATCAGCCGGGACAAAAACAAATTCCTTGGCTAGTTCTGTTAGTTTATTTTTGATACGCGAAATAGGGTTTTTATAGTTTTTGTTGAGGGTAAAATGTTCTTTAAAATGTTGTATTCGAATATCAACTATCTTCATTACTGAATTAAAAAAAGAGTCCAAAGATTTTTTGTCAGCTTTTCCCCGTTTTACCCATTTCAAACAGTAGGCGCGGAGTGAGTCGTTGATGATATTACGACACTCATTCCAGTTAATAGTTGAAGACATATATAGAAAACATATAGAACTAAAAACGATTTGTCATAAGAACTTTCGTTAATTTAAACATCAATTTATTTAGATCCAAGCTTATGTAAACTGACAATAATCCGTAATAAATCTATATGCAATTGCCTAAGGTTGCCTGATCCAAAAGACCAAGGTGGGTAAAGTAAGGGAACTTTTTTTTGGAGTTTCAAAGTTGGGGTAAGGTGATCCTACCATACCCCTTATTAAATTCATAGAAAATTCCATACGACAAAGCTTTTGTCCACACAAGGTACATACGATAAGCAATTTTCTAATGTTGCAGGTACCTAAAGACCCAGGTGGGTAAAGTTACAATTATTTTTCTTAAAGGTCCAAAGTTGGGCTAGGGTGACCCTACTATCCCCCTTCTTTTATTCATAAACAATTCCCTACGGTAAAGATTTTGTACCCACAACATACAAATGATAAACAGTTGCTTAAGGATGCCTGGATACGGAGACTCAGGTGGGTGAAGTAACGGAACTTTTTTAATTCAGGTCCAAAGTTGGGGTAGGGTGACCCTACTATCCCCCTTCTTTAATTCATAAAAAATTCCCTACGGCAAGTCTTTTTCTTTTTCTAGGTACAAATGAAAGACACTTGCCTAAGGTTGCCTGGACCAACAGATCCGTGTGGGATTTCTTTTGGTTAAATGACTGAGAACTATATGTTTTTATAAATGTAGTGTGTGCAACTCCGTTTTTAAACTTACTACAAAATTCAACCTAAAAAAAATTACGAGTAGGGCCTTTTGGCGTCTGCCTATCGAGTGTACCTAGTGTTGACAAAAGCTTTGACGTTAGGACTTTGCTATGAATTAAAGAAGGGAGGTGGTAAGGTCACCCGACCCCAACAACTTTGGACCTTAAAATAACTTTCGTAACTTTACCCTCCGGAGCCTTTGAGTCAAGGCAACCTTAGGCAATTACATATCGAGTGTACCTATTGTTGACAAAAGCCTTGCCGTAGGAACTTTGCGGTGAATAAAAGAAGGGAGGTGGTAGGGACACCCGACCCCAACTTTGGACCTTAAAATAAGTTTCGTAACTTTACACTCCTGATCCTTTGAGACCGGGAAACCTTAGGCAATTGCCTATCGAGTGTACCTAGTGTTGACAAAAGCTTTGCCGTAGGGACTTTGTTGTGAATTAAAGTTACGGAACTTTTTTATGGAGGTTCATAGTTGGGGAATGGTGACCGTACAATCCCCTTTCTTTCCTTTGTAAAATTTGCCATTCCGCAAAACTTTTTTCCCAATAGGCACAAATAATAGACACTCGTCAAAGATTTCCTGAGCCCAAAGACCATGGTGTGTAAAGTTACGGAACTTTTTTGATGGAGGTCCAAAGTTGGGATAGGGTGACTCTACCATCCCCTTTTTTTTCTTCATAAAATTTTGCTACGGCAAAGCTTTTTAAAAACTAGTTCAAATGATAGACACCGGCCAAAGGTTGCCTGGACCCAAAGACCCCGGTGGGTAAAGTTACGGAACTTTTTAATTGAGGTTAAGTTGGGTTAAGGTGACCCTACCTTCCCCTTTTCTTCCTTCATGTAAAAAAAAAAACCGGTTAACTCACAGAAATAGTAAATAGTGAAATATGTTAACGTGACTGAGGCGCCATTTTTTTTTACATTTTTTTTGACCGTAGAGATTGTAAGGGGCATAACCCGCGTTAACGGTATTTGAAAAGAGAAAATTAGCTCCAACTCTGCAACCAAAGTTCGTATAAAGGTAATGCTCTTTTCTTTATTCTTAAAGCCTCGGTCACACCTTGCCGGATAGGTCGGTCAGACGCCTAACGGATAACTTATTTTTCAATCCGTTCATGTCCGTTACATGTCTCTTGTTATCCGTTAGACGTCCATTCATAGTGAATTCTGCCGCACTTGCCATTTTAAGGACAAATCCTGCCTAGGGACCCCAACCCCAAACATCAAATGCAAACACAATGGGTTTTAATTAGCCTAAGGGTAAATACAATTATGTCTTTTACACAAAACCCAAACACCTTAGAAGGATGTAATCCTAGGGTAAATACAAGTATGGCTTTCGTTCAAAAGATTGAGGAACTCAGAAGTTTAAAACTCGTTGACTTGGAAAGAGCCTTTGTGAGAAGTACAGGCTCAGAAGTCAGCAATAGACCAAACAGGAGTACTTTACTTGCAACCATGTGAGAAAGTAAGTCCAAAAACAATGATGGGACGGTTGGGGTACATAAAATTTTCCGATCCGACATTTCTGCCGGATTGGAAAGTTTTATTTTATGCTTGTTCCGGAGCACATCGTGAAACCATGTGTGGAGTGAAGTGTAATGGAATGATGGGTGACGTTTTTTACGGCGCATGCGCAAGGTGTGCGGTGCCAAGAAGTCTCAGTTTGTTGCTACAACCGGTGCAGTGTTCAGGAACAAGGTAATCAACCGATTACCCATGGAAATGCATCTACCCGGACACAACTTTACCGAGCCAGGGACTAAACCTAGCAAGCGACTACTCCCTGATGGCACCCAAAGGCTTAGTCAAAACCCATTTTTCGAGTTTTCTGTTATTCCCAGCATAAGGATACCGCTTCACGCAACTCTATCTGGGACAGTATCCTTAATGCGCCTTGAAATGAGGAACTCAAAAATCTCTGTGTAGTGATATTTGACATATATCTATGATAAATAAATGACTGAGCTGAACCATTTCTGTTAATTAAGAAAGTATGGAAACACAGAATAAATGTGTAAAAACTATGAAGTTATTAAATGTGTTCAAAAAATCAAATTTTTAAAGAACTGATTGTGTCAATAAATGTGATTTTTTACCATGAGGAGCAACATTGCAAAAGAATACTCGGGGTTTGCTAATTACGGAAAAATGAATCACACTTCGTATCCCGAAAATTTAACCACATATATGTAAAAATGTCTCAGCTTCGAAACAAGCCATTATACAAGTTTATGATAAGGGCTGAACAACAGAAGAAAACGTTACCATTACCGCTTATGTAGAAACAATTCCCATATTTCCCCACATGTGACAAAGCAATGATAGCCTCGCTTAACACCATTTCCAACTCTACTACTCGTGAACGCATGGACCCGCAGCATCGTCGGACCTATCATCGGTACCGAAGCTCGATTCGGTCTGGGTATCAAAAAAAATGTTCGCTGGACCGGTGATTTAGCTGAGGAGTTGCACAAATAGTTTGACGTAGGTTTCAGAAACGCTGTGTGGTAGTGGGTGGTGTGGATGAGACCTGGGCGACCGACCTTGTTGATATGATTGCCATTTCCAGGGAAAACAAGAGAAATAAGTTCATCTGGAGCATCATCGATGTCTTCTCCAAATATGAGTGGCTTTTACCACTCAAAAACAAGAAGGTGTGACCGTGCGGAATGCCTTTCAATCAGTATTCAAGGAGCGTGTGTCTAAGGAGCTTTGGGCAGACAATGGCAGTTTTACAACGGCGACGTAATCAGCTGCTCCAAAAGCAGGATATCGAACTCTACTCCACCGAGAACGAGGAGTAGTCGAGTGTGGTGGAACGCTGGAATCGCACCATGAAAGAGAAAATGTTCAAATATTTCTAGGCCAACTCTACACTCACCTATATCGAGGTCCTGGACGATCTTGTTCACAGTACAATTTCATCAAGCACCGATCCATCAAGCTGACCCCTGTCGTCGCATGTCACAAGGAGTATGAAAACAAGGTGTATTGGAACCTTTACGGCAGCATACCTCACATGAAACCACCACGATTTCGTGCTGGCGATAAAGTCCGAATCACCAAGAAGAAAGGTACATTCGAGAAGGAATGCACACCCCGATGGATCGCGGAAGTATTCATCATTTCCCTAGTGTTCAACACTCAGCCGCCAACTTATCGCCTCACGGATTTCAGTGGCGAGTAAATTTAGGGATCATTCTTTGAGCCCGAACTTCAAAAGACTGACCAGGACGTCTATCGCATAGAGAAGATCCTCCGCAGGCGAAACAAGAAATTAATTAATGAGGTGTTTGTAAAGTTTGGAAAGACTTGGAAAACTAAGCAAGCTTCAATTCAACAATAATCCTCAATGCACCCAAATCCGTCTGTAGACGATCGTAAAGGGTTTTGGTGATGGGTTCGTTGTCAGTTCGTGGGAGTGGGAGATTCAGCACGTCAAACTTTTGCATGTCCAAGTCTGTTTTAATCTTAATACCGTTGGTTGAGACGCATTCTGTCTTGTCGACTTTACCATTTTCTACGGCCATCAGCTTTTGGGCGAGTTCTTTGCTCGATGATTCAAAGTCCGTTTCCAGTCGCTTGATGGTCATCTGAAACTGTTTGAACACCGATTCTAGCTTGTCAAGATCTTTCATACCGTCTTACAACTGTTGGGTCACCCACCGTTTTGTCACAGCATCTGAACTTTCCTTGGGATGTCCTAGACTAGTAATCCGATTGTCGTTCATATCCAAATCCTGCAGCATCCGACAGACGGATTCGCGCTTTCTTGCATGATATCCAAACTTATCCATTTATATATGGAGTAAGAAGACCGCGTCATCTAGCGACTTCCCCGCAGACAGTATATTCAACACGTACAGACAAAAGTGACCACACCACCGAGTCTCGCTGCTGTAATTCATCCGTGCTATATCGATTTCCAGGCTGTAAGTAGTTTGCCATCTCGTCAGGCGGTGGACATCCATAGGAGTCTAAAGTAATACTTTACTGGTCTACTTTATAGCAGCAAGTCCAATGCGTTCCAGGACCATTCCAGCTAACATGATTCAAGATTCCACATTCGATGCGGCGCGGGCTGGGTGGTAGGGTATCTCGTATGAACACCCCTATGAAACTTGGGATTCCTAGGGCTGTGGCGGCTTTCTTCAATTCCTTATTCGACAGGGGCTTGTGGTGAAGGATTAGTTTGTGCACCCGTATGCTGCTCATTTATTTAAGAACATTCTACCTTCCTGTATTTTACCTTGCTGAATCAATTCTCACATTTCCGTCTGACCGGGAGGCAAAGAAGCTACGGTTATTTCAAGCTTTCTTTTTGGTCAGCTTCTGTGGGAGTGGAATGTAAGACTTCCCGGCGAGTGGTTTGAATTTGTCCAAGTGGATTTCTAGCTGATCGACTTTTCCACATGTCAATTCACTACCATCGCGCATATATTTGGCCATATTGTCCTCTTTCTCTGCCACGAGGGAAATCTCGTAATCAAGTTCTGATGATTGGGTGATCGTAACCTGATATGATCTGAAGTTGGGATAGACGTTGATATTCCCTCCTGTTGCAGGGTTTGATTTCACTAATCCTACTGTTAAAACTATCTGCACCTTCAATGCTTTCTTTTGGGCAAGGGTACTTTCGAGTTCTTTGGAAATGGTGCTTCGAATTATCTGGAAAAACCTTTCCAAATCTTGCTGCTTGAGCGGTTTTATGACGATTGAGCAAAATACTCCTTTCAATGCATCACGCTTGTCAACAATTTCGATTACCTCTTCAACGGGGGCATTTTTGATCTCCTTTTTCAACAATTCGGTCAGTGTGGTTTTCCCAAGTCGGGAATAGTTGGTGATTCCCCGTCTTTTGGCAATGGTCCTCATCTCCTTATTGGTAAAGACCTCTTCGTGTGTAAATTTGTGGGCGGTTTTAGTCTAAATTAACTTTACCAATTCACCCGTGGGTTTCCTACTGTATCCCGTAAGTCCCTCCTTTATCGCGATTTCAAGTAGTTCTTTCATGGTGTTTTTCACCACGATTTTCTCTCCGACTGGTGTATCCTCTTTCTCCTCCTGCTGGCGTGGTTCTTTGCTGTGTCTCCAGCAGTGCTGACACTTTTTGGTCCTTTCGTCCATATCTTCTACATTGGGTTTGCTACAACACTGCTGCTTATAGGGAGTTAGGGTACTATCTTCGATTTTTCATTCTGATCCATATCTATATCAACAATATTGGATGCCATCCCTTGAGATTTATATCAATTTCAGAAATGGTTCCTTGTAAGGTGTTTGGGGCTGCGGTTTTGTGTAAACGACATACTTGTATTTACCCTAGGATTACATCCTTTTAAGGTGTTTGGGTTTTGTGTAAAAGACATATTTGTATTTACCCTTAGGCTAATTAAAACCCATTGTGTTTGCATTTTATGTTAGGGGTTGGGGTTCATATGCAGGATTTGTGCTTAAAATGTCAAGTGCGGCAGAATCCCCCTTTTGACACTACTATCCATATCCGACGCATGTCCGTTAAGCGTACGTTTTATTCGTCGACGTCGATTCTGTCCGATGGAAAATTTAAGCATGATCAAAACTTTGAATGCACGTCCAACGGATAAAATGTCCGTTGAACATCCGTTAGGCGTCGATTTTGTAAGATACTCGTCCGTTTTGTTTCCGTTTTGTATCCGTTACGTGTCCGTTATAAATCCGTTGGAGGTCTGGAAGATAAATTCACCAACGGACTTCTATCTGAATTTTAACGGATAAAACGGATGTTAAACGAAGGAGAAACGGACTTCTACCGGACTTCTACCGGACGGATGATCAACAGATCTGAAACGGATAAATGCCAATTGAAAATTTCGCATCAGAAATGCCAATAATTGGTATGTCAGATTTCTTAAGGTTCATGCATTCTTATTATTCATGATCGACCTTAGAGAAAGGGCGATTCCTCACAATCAAAAAGCTGTTATTCAGGCCAGATACTGACCGTTTGTTGTATTTTGAAGAATAAACCAAAACCCGATACATTTTGAATATGTATGCGATGTACATGTATTATTATTGTCGCCTTTAATTTTTCCGTATATATTGTTCATCCGTTTTATCCGGTACGCTTCCTTTAGGTGTCCGTTTTATGTGGTATTCGTCCGTTGGATGTACGTTCTACATCCGTTCTGTTCGGTACGTTTCCGTTTCTCGTACGTTGCATATCCGGTTTGTGTCCGTAAGGCAGCCATTACACGTCCGTTTTATTCGGTCAGTATATCAGCGGACTCCCACCGAATAACAATTTTGTCAACGGACAACTGTTATTTCCATCCGTTAGACGTCCGTTCGTGCTATCCGGTAAGGTGTGACCGAGGCTTTACTTTTTCATGAATTACTGTGCTTCAAAATTGCTTAATGAGAATAAAAATACATTTTGACATTAATTTTGTCCCTGTTGAGTACAGTTTTGAAAAATATATCAACAGAAAATATAGGAATAGTTTAGTTTATTCAAATGACACATAACTGGATTGGTATACAATTAAAATTGTTAGTTTTAAATATGGTAAAGTTTTATTCTAAATATAACAAAAAAAAAAAACAAAAAAAAAACTACGGACTGGTAATCGGAGATTTGGAAACCGAGATAAGTTAAACGATTAGTTCAAATTCTAAGCGCAGAATAATGGACAGTGCTTATAAACAATAAAGATATTATGTATATAAATCAATTTCATTTCGGCGTTTTACCTACACTTTTATGATTATGTTCACTTATATTTGTAGACATACTTGATGGAAAGTATAAAAGGGAGAATGAGAAAAATTTACCCCGACCAGTTCAATCTGCCATACGCCAAGTAAGAAGGTGGAGACAAGCAGGGTTGTCACTTAATGTCCGGAAAGTTCATAACATCAAAAGCCAGAAACTTGAAAAACAGATTTTCATCGACAACAAACTGTTGCTCTCAAAAAACATGTTAAGGGATCACACTAAAAAGGCATTGAAAGAAGCAAAGGGTTCGGGTGCCACAAAACTTGCAGCAACACTTGAACGCACCTACGAAGGAATAAGTTACAAGAATATTCTTAGAGAACTGAAAACCATCCCTGATGCTCAGGCAAATAAACCGGTATTCGACAACAAGGCACCTTTAAAACCAATAAGAGCAGAATTTGTTCAGCAACGCCATCAAGTGGATTTAGTGTCATTCAATAAAATGCCAGTTACGAAAAACGGAAAAACTTATAAATATGTCTTAGCTGTTATGGACGTCTTTAGTCGTTATTTATGGTTAAGACCACTACAAAATAAACGAAGTAAAAACGTTGCACTTTATTTAAAGCAGATATATGAGTCAGAAGGCTCACCTCTAATTTTACAGTGTGACAACGGGAAAGAATTCAAGGGTGCAGTTCTTGCTTTGTGTTACGAACTTTGTATAAAAATCATTTTAAGCAGACCATATCATCCTCAAAGCCAGGGTAAGATAGAGTGTTCACATTCCTCATGGAAAAAAAAAATTCATTATGACATTCGTAAACAGACAAATACAAATTGGGTGGAATCACTGCAAAAATATTGCAGAATCCGCAATGAGGAAAAACATGACAGTTTATCAATGTCACCATTTGAAGTATATCATGGCAGAGTGTCAAATAGGTTTGGGCATAAAGAACTTCGACAATGTGTAATTGGAACAATTCAGTCAAACATATCCAAACATATTGAAGGACAGGAGAAGATAAGACAAAAGGCAAACATGCATTCAAATTACAAAGCCGACAAAATTATTACGAAAAGTTTGGCAAAGAACCCACCAAGCATTTACCACATTGGGGAAAAAGTGATGGTAAGAAAGTCAAATATTGGTGCAGTAAAACGAAAGCGTGTGACTGAAATAGGCACAGTAGTGAAAAGAAACCTAAAGCTCCACACATATAAGATTAGAACCGAGAATGGAGAGTTGAAATGGTTCCGCGTCTGTGATGTTGCCGCTTTGTGTAGAAAAACTGACCTAAAAAGACGATCGCGCAATTTCTATTTTGATAGAATAAAGCCAACATGCAGTTGTGCACATGAAACCTGTTTCAAACGTCCATCACCGGGCTGCAGTTACAATCTGCATCAAAATTGTTGCAGAAAAAAACTTATAGGCAAATGCTGTATTAAAACACACAATTTTCTGGATATTACATCTTTTATTTTGGAAAAGAAAAACTGCAAAGTTATAGACTATCTTAATTATCTTTCGGAAATTCAAGTGCAGTATGTCAAGGATCAAAAAGACGCGAGCGATGAGTTGGTAAGAAATGCCATGGTATACAATCTTATTCCCTCATCACATGATATTCCAAAAGATGGAAATTGTTTGTTCCATTCAGTAGCTATAGGTGTTGGAGAGCTTGACAACGTTCAATATAGACAAGAAGATATCAGAATGGCAGTAGTAGCCTATCTTAGATCAAATCCCACACTCCCGAACGGCGAAGCTTTAGCTGATTTTGTACCTAATCGAAATTGGGAAGACTATTTAGATGGTCTCGCCGGTGACGAATGGGGTGATCATATATCTATTGTTGCTATAAGTAATATTTATAATGTCCAAATTAATATTGTGTCAAGCCAAGACACACGACTGCAACAAATATTGCCATATGTCTCAAACATGGCCCAAGATAGAAATATTTATCTTGGTCATGAATTTGAGGTACACTATATTTTATTGGAAAATCTGGTATCACAAGACTACCAAAACGATTCTGTAAACTCCGGAAATGACTTGATTTCAAATACTTTTTTCTCGGTAAAAAATTCTTCTGGTGACGATGCAAGTGATTTTTATAATGAAAATGAGTCTGTAAATAAACAGGATGCTTGCAGTCATATTAGTATAGAAAAGGAAAGCGATTCTGAAAACCAAGCAGACAGTAATGATAATGGAGAGTCACCTGACTTCAATGAAAATAATAATATTTCGACCGATATTGAAAACAATTCTAATGACGAAAAAGATGATTCCGGCAATATTCATTGTGATGTACCTATGCAGGAAAAAAGACCGAAGAGAAAAATTATTCCTCCGTCTCGATATTCACCATGTCAACTTCAAAATGTAGCTCAAAGAAATAAAAGAAACACCAGAATGCTATACACAAGAGCGTCAATGTTTACACTTTTTACAAAACTTCCAAGGGAAATACAACTGAAGATATTGTTCTTATTAATTGGATCCTCTGCAGCTTGTATTGGTATTTTAAATCGAGTTTGTACACATTTTAGACAAATGATCATTGGAAGTATAAACCAACTTCCAAAGATTTATATAAATTCCGGTACAATGACACGGTTGACAAATAAGGTAAGGAATGAAATGAGTACTGAGTTTGATGGAAGGATATATGAGTTTTCATTGCGTTCTCTTTGCATGGCATCAGGTAAAAGTAGTGGCCTTATGATCAGTATAAAAGATATTTTTAGAGGCTATACGAAATGGTTCAGCGGGTATATTACTGTTAGAAGCTCAGATACACCCGGATGGTTTTACATAACTGACTTTTATCTAAAACATGACGATGATTACTTCTACTAAGAATGTATATTATTTCAATAGTATAGCAGAACTCAAATACTGTATTGTATCTTAAAAGTCTCGAATTAATATCAAATTTGAATCTATAACCGGTGGTTTTGAAGTGAAATTAAATCACATTTATAAAAAACAAAATGTTTTGTTTGTTATATCCTACATGTATCTATGTAAACATATAGTTTCGTGTATTAAGATTTTCTTTATTTTTTAATTTAGTTACGTAAACCTACTTCAAAATACAGCAACATTAACAAATAAGAGAACTTATCAAGTATTTGTAGATAACTGTTACAGTTTAAACGCTCTCATATTCACTGTCGATGTTCTCTTAACATGTTAAAGAATTTTTTTCCGAGTTGAATGCCGCTTGTTGACCAACATAGTATGCTATAGTATTGAACTACTTATGTTTCTTATATTTATATTTAGTCACTGGTGGAGAGATGACTGTCACTGGCAATCGCATAAATGTTGGCTTTTTTTTTCAAGATGTGTTACTAAAAACATGAGATATTTTCATTGTAATATTTTTAATTCATCTATTCACTTCATAAATAGATATGGTTTTCCAATGGTAATCTAAAGTTGATGTCATGCAAAAAAAAACAGGCGTTGTAACTTCACAACTGTATTTTCATAATCAACTGTTATTGACTATGAAAGCGAAACTCTCCACCATATATGTGCCATGCAATGTTCATTTTCTTTTAAATTTCTTATATGTATATTCTAGACATTGTTTTTACCTTTATATTCGACAAGGTTCTAAAGCTTTGTTAGATGATTTGGCTGATGATGTGATATATGAAAATGTAGCCAAATAGGGAAACAATTTCTACATAATTGTAGACAGACTGCATATCAAAAAACTGTCGTGAAAAGTATACTTTACGGATACTGGAATTGATTTCTCCATGGGATTCTTGGTAAATCAAAAGTATTGCATCAAGTCTATAATCCAAGTCTCAAGCTTTTTGTTTGTACTAATTCATCTTTATTTTTATATCATATATGTATACCTATTGTGAAGCTTAAATCTTGAAACTAAAAATCCAGAGTTATGTAGATACCAAATTAAAAGTCCTGATATTTTTAATCAATCCAAGGCTTAATTATGTACGGCTCAAATACAGGGATCATAGTAGAAAGAAAATCAGATGAATATACAACTAGTTGGCTGCTGTTGAATAAACGAACATAGTCCCTAGTGTGAACAGTGTATAACTTGCCATATTTTTTTATTGATACACTTTCCCAATAAATGTTTTGATATCTAATGCATGAAATTATATGTAGGGGGTGACATTACATGTTAAAAACCTTTGGATGAATTAGTAGTGATTTGGTCCAGTTCAAAAAGGTCAACTTTTATTACGTCTGAAGCTGTCAAACTTAATTCTAGACCCTCTTATCACAGAATTGTTAATATTTTGAGTTAGAGCTGGTATAACTTTCTATGATTTTGGTATTATTTGTCCCATTAGTAGTACACTACACTACAAAATTTGAGAAAGTGCAGGTGCGATTTTTTTAATTTGAATTTATTGTCATAAAGAAATGCACCACGAAATAAACTGTGTTCTCGGGCCATATGTGTTGATTTTTGGGTATTTTTTACTACAAGTTGCTGTAAAACTGAATGTAATTCAACAAAATATTAAATAAAATTAGAAAAAATATCGTTTCAAGATAATGATAAAAAAAAGGTTTCAAAATGTTGTCTGCATTTAACCAATATTTGGATGAAGTATATGTTATTTTTGAACTATCACCATAGACCAAGTTATTTCAGTTTTTCTGGATTGTTTGTTTTGAAGCAATTAGTTCATATATTTTGGTATGCTTTTAAATATCGCTAGAAAGCGTAACTTTCTTTGATTGATATCTTAAATTGTAAGGAACAATGCTATTTTCATTCGTCAATTAGTATATCTTAGTTTAGGCAACAAACCAGTTGGTATAGCCTAGTAGTTTGTTTTCCTTTTGCCAGAGGTGCTTTTCATATTAATTTGACTGTGTTAAATTTTTTGACTTTCCAGTTAATTTTTGAATGATGTATACAAATATTAACTTTTATGTATTTTACTTTTTATAGAGATTTATGTAGAGGTAAACAGATTTATTTTTTGAACCCCTTATCATAAGAAGATAAGACGATTGTTTTTTTAAAATTGTAGTACCTTGTAGGATCTTGTACATTACACATACCGGTATCCTAAATAAAGGACTTGCATATACTAGGTATAACACTTAAGCTAACGTGAATGAATTTTCAAGTACATTTGATTAACATTAATCTGGTCATATAAAAATTTATTAGTTTCTCATTCATGGTATACAATACAGTTACGATCCCATAATGTTTGTACGAAAATTTGCATAAAACCTAAGATAATTCAATTGTGTAATGATAATATACCTTCATGTGCTACTTTAAGTCTAAGAGATAAAATTGGTCAATTTTTTTTTATTTTTTTTTACATTTTTATCCTTTTGATTTTTATTTGAACACATGAACACAAGCGGATTTTTGTACAAAAAAATATGAAAATCTTTTTAACTCGTCTCTTAGTATGTTCAACAATGCTTTGCAAATACAATCGGAATCTTAGGGAAAACGGCATTTTTGTGGCATTTTATCAAATAAAAAAAATCAATTTTGACTTTTTCATTTAAATTGGTACAAATAACCTTCATACGTTATCATAAACAATACAGTTTTAAATAAAAAGGGGTCCATGTACTCGTTTTCAAGTGAAATCAGTTCAAATCACACAAAAAAAACCAGTCATTTCCAGATATGTCACAGTTTGAACTCTCGGAAATTACTTTTACATTAGGAACGCCATCACCTCCCCTGCATTTGTATTGTATGCAACTAATGGCAGAGGGTAGTCGTGAAAGGTTGGATTACTTTTACAGTTCATTCAAATCAATCAGAGGGATATGTATGTTTTGGAACTCGTATTAATGTCATATAATTTTAACAATTCTTTTCTTACCAATTTACCTATAAGTGTTGTCTTTTAAGAATAGATACCTTTGAAGGTTGTTCAAACGACACTTTTCTAAATGTATTTACCGTGTTTATACAAATCAGGAAAATGTATTATTTTTTCATTAAAACTTGTTTTTTCAGAATTTTTTATTTCTTATGTTTTGTATTTCAATCTATTCATGCAAATACCGTATAGCGGAAAGTTTGACATCTTATGGAATAAAAAATCAGAAGACATTAAAGAAGTTTCATCACATGATTTCTTGTAAAACCTGTTTGGTATATGTGTACCCAGTAAAGCCAATAATCAAAAGTGTGATCATTATAATTAGTTATCAAAAGTACCAGAATTATAATTTTATACGCCAGACGCGCGTTTCGTCTACATAAGACTCATCAGTGACGCTCAGATCTAAATAGTTAAAAAGCCAAAACAAATACAAAGTTGAGGAGCATTGAGGACCCAAAATTCCAAAAAGTTGTGCCAAATACGGCTAAGGTAATCTACTCCTGGGGTAAGAAAATCTTTAGTTTTTCGAAAAATTCAAAGTTTTGTAAACAGAAAATTTATAAAAATGACCATATAATTGATATTCATGTCAACACCTAAGTGCTGACTACTGGGTTGGTGATACCCTCGGGGACGAAACGTCCACCAGCAGTGGCATCGACCCAGTGGTGTAAATAGTTATCAAAAGAACCAGGATTATAATTTTATACGCCAGACGCGCGTTTCGTCTACATAAGACTCATCAGTGACGCTCAGATCAAAATAGTTAAAAAGCCAAAACAAATACAAAGTTGAGGAGCAGTGAGGACCCAAAATTCCAAAAAGTTGTGCCAAATACGGCTAAGGTAATCTATTCCTGGGTTAAGAAAATCCTTAGTTTTTCGAAAAATTCAAAGTTTTGTAAACAGAAAATTTATAAAAATGACCATATAATTGATATTCTTGTCAACACCTAAGTGCTGACTACTGGGTTGGTGATACCCTCGGGGACGAAACGAAACAGTTTTTGCTCGGCTTTTAACATTGAGTAAACCACAGTTTCAAGTTTCAAGAGTCATAACTAAGGCAAAAAATCACTAGTCTGAAATTATTTATTTCAAGTCCTTCAACATTGGCAAACATTTTCTTAATCTAAACGAAATTGAAGGATGCTATACATTCTCTCAGGATACAACTATACAAGTGTTTCAAGCTTTCAGATAGATAAGGAAAAATGGAAAATCTAAGGTGGTTTCATTTAGAACTGTTCCATCTAAAGAGGGGGCGAATAATACCAAGGAGGTATTAAAACTGAAATGCGAAAATGATTTTACATCGCAATGGCTAAAAAAAGAAGACAAATGCACACAAACAATCAAAGAACACAAAACATAACATTCTGAGCAAAACTCGGGGTGATCTAAGGTGGTAAGGAGATTTACATTTATACCACTCCACATTCTGTATGTTCTTTTTCTGTCCCAAGCCAGGAACCTTAATTCAGTGGTTGGTGTTTTTTACTGTTGTTTTTCGTTAATTTTTATGTACAACTATTAGGCCGCTAGTTTTTCGTTTGAATTGTTTTCATTTGTTATTTCGGGGCATTTTATAATTGACTATATAGTATATACTTTGCTCGTTGTTGAATTTCGAACGTTCCACACTCATAAAGACAACATATAAAACAACGAATTTAATTTAATTCCAGACGTACTATTGGCGAATAGTATGTTCCTATTAAAATCATTTCAGAAAATATACTTGGTCTACTATAAGATTATTACAAAAACACATCTAATGAAAAATAAGCATCGACCGATAGCACATGAAAGTAAGATCAAAGTAAGGTCAATATCAGATGAACCGCGTTTAATATTCTAGTAAAAATAACAAGCCCCTGTATACGCTTATTGTAATTGACTCATTGATAAAAAAATACACAAGGAAAAAAAACACATAACAATTAAACATTGACAAAAGAATAGTTGAATCCTACAAATACCCCTAAAATCAGCCTATACACAAACGAAACAACGAAAATAAAATCAAGGACAATCAATTGAAAATTGTGTCATTGGAGCAGTTTTGTTAATTATTGGGATATTTTTCACATCTAAAATAAATTAAACGAAATATAGGCCAAAAGATAAAAAAGATGTCGGATTTACATACCTATATTTTGCATTATGTTGAGCGCTTCTCGGTCGAAAGTGAATACAAGTCAAAATTATCAATGCTCTTCTAAAACTTTTCCACTGAACGTTAGAGAGCGATAAATTCAGAACATATTGATCAAACTAGATGGAGAGATTTTTCATTGGCATTCAAACCATATCTTCTTATATATCGGGAAAGAAACGAATAGTTCATGTACAAATCATTCACATAGTGAGTATGGTGTGTATTTCATTCCAAAAAAGGGCAAGGTATTACGAAGTTCAAAATGAAACCTGCAAAAAAATATACATGTACTCATTTTTTGCATTTTATATCGGACAAAAAGCAAAATTATCGGACAAAAAGCAAAACGGACAAAAAGCAACGGACAAAAAGCAAAAGTTTCGGACAAAATGCAAAAGTTTCGGACAAAAAGCAAAACGGACAAAAAGCAACGGACAAAAAGCAAAAGTTTCGGACAAAAAGCAAAAGTTTCGGACAAAAGGCAAAACGGACAAAAAGCAACGGACAAAAAGCAAAAGTTTCGGACAAAATGCAAAAGTTTCGGACAAAAAGCAAAACGGACAAAAAGCAACGGACAAAAAGCAAAAGTTTCGGACAAAAAGCAAAAGTTTCGGACAAAAGGCAAAACGGACAAAAAGCAACGGACAAAAAGCAAAAGTTTCGGACAAAAAGCAAAAGTTTCGGACAAAAAGCAAAAGCGGACAAAAAGCAAATTGCGGACAAAAAGCACCGTATCACACGTCTAATAAAATAAGACCTGTACAAATGGAAGTTTTTAACGACCTTGACTTAGCATGTTTCTCTATTGTCATAAAAATTCATAGTATCTAATAAAATTAATAGATTTAGCTAACAAAGTCCTTATATTTCAATAAGGTAACTTTATTTGTTAGTGGAAAATTGTTCTAATGTTAATTAGGCTTAAATTTAAAAAAAATTGCTCTCCCTTCTCTGTGATTAAAGTAAGATAACTCTGGTAAATTTTCCTAACATTCAATCATTATGTGAAGATGATATAGTTCTGTTTTCATTTATAGTCTTTTTCAGAAAAGTTCTAATTGTTTTGGGTAGGACCCAATTACAATTTTACACTCTAGCATTCGGCATCAGTTACAAGCTTCTGGAATAAAGTGGTGGCTATGGTGTACTGTTTTGTGTTTGTGCGTATGTGTGTTTGTGTTAGGTGTTATTACACTTTTTTTATGTATTTGTCTTAAAGGATCTAGTAAAGCAGATAAGTTAAATCAGCTTTCTGCTTTATTTGAGTTCTGGCATAATGGTATACACCATATCGATCGTAGAAACAAATGCCTTTACGGGTAGAAGGACGTATCCTGTTGGACATTTTTTTATGCATACCACAACTTGAAACAGTGTATTCTTGACAGCACAATTAATGTTTTTCACCGGAATATTGTACCTCAAATTAAAAGTAGAAAAAAAGATTTTTTTTTTCTTCAATTTCAAGGATATTTGGAAGATGCTTTTTCTGTGACTTAGTCACTTGTTTCAGAATATTTCCTCCTATATACCTTAATTGTATATTAAGGTATAATAATTACATTAAATGTATGTTTTATTATGATACTTTATTCTGATTGGCTAGCTGCACATCACGTGTTATTCCTTGAGCAATTGCATTACACAATAAAACTTACTTCACTTAAGGTGAATTAAATAAAAATAATATAAAAATCCTGTTTTCATGATCATAGCTAAAAAATGTAATTATAAGTATTGTATGCTTAATTTTGTAACTTCATAGGGTTTTAAAAGCGTTGACTGTGCGCAATTTTTTTAGAATAAAGCACTTCCGCTCTTCATACACAATGTACTTCCCTCAACGCTTTTAAACCCCAATGAAGTTACAAAAAAGAAGCATTCCATTCATAAATAATGGAAATTTTTAAAATGAAACGAGTGCCTGTGATTTAGAGCATATAAAAAAGAAGATGTGGTATGATTGCCAATGAGACAACTATCCACAAAAGACCAAAATGACACAGACATTAACAACTATAGGTCACCGTACGACCTTCAACAATGAGCAAAGCCCATACCGCATAGTCAGCTATAAAAGGCCCCGATAAGAAAATGTAAAACAATTCAAACGAAAAAACTAACTGCCTTATTTATGTACAAAAAATGAACGAAAAACAAATATGTAACACATAAACAAACGACAACCACTGAATATACAGGCTCCTGACTTGGGACAGGCAAATACATAAATAATGTGGCGGGGTTAAACATGTTAGCGGGATCCCAACCCTCCCCTAACCTGGGACAGTGGTATAACAGTACAACATAAGAACGAACTATAAAAATCAGTTGAAAAAGGCTTAACTCGTCAGATGGACAAAAATATAAGTGGACGTGGCCGGGTACTTATACATCCCGACACAAAAAGACACAATGAACAGATCTGAGAGTACTTGCAGTTATCTGGCAGCTAGTTCAAAGCCACTAACAACTAATAAAAAATTCATGCATCTAAGACTAAACTATCAATCCGTACACATCCAACATGAAATGGATTTAGTGTAAAGACACCATAAACAGCCAGAGCAGTTTGTCTCATCGCACTAAGAAAGTTAGTGATGATGAAGGAAGATTTGACCTTGCTAATTTTTTACGTATAAACACGGTATGAATACTAACAGATAACAAAAACATATTTATAAGATAACAAAATAGTTCTTTATATTGGTATATATTAATTTTAAACATTTCAAAACAAATAAAAGAAATTATAGATATACACTAAATGTCTTTGATAAACCAATGCAAACTACTTGTATATAGTACATTACAGATTTTGTAACGATTTTAAATTCAATAAAATTTTGTATAAGATAAAATTATAACCCTGTTCAAGGAAGACAATCAACATATTGACTTTATGAAATTGAACATAGACTCATAGTTCAAAGGAATATAACTCTTGTATACAAATGACACATCAATTGAATTATTTAGCTGCGAATTTGTGCGCCAACTTCAAGGAAGATTCTAAATTATCAATATAACCACAAGTTGTTAATCTATAGATATTGACGACTAATGAATGCTAACCACAGCAAAGAATATGTGTTTGAAAAATGTTAACACTTACTCAGAAAAATCCTCGAACTACTTGACTTTCAAAGCTCATAATTAACGTGTTTACACATTGATATAATATGGTTGTTAAACTTTACAAACCTGTAGTCGTATAAGACACTATACACCTCGTGTGCTTGCATGAACTTATCCAAAAATATATTTATTTCAAGCCTAAATATTTCGACATGTTGGTTACATTGTATTAATTTTAGAATTCTAATTGTGTCACGAATTCCGGTTAAGATTTGACTAAATACCAATATCCTGATATCGTCAGGTAAATATGCTACTTGACTGGCTATACAACCCTTGCACGGTCGGTAAAAAAAGACCTCTACAATTATTTATCTTAGCAATTATTTAACAAATACTAGACAAATATAACCACTTTATAACTAAATAATAAGTTGCAAATTTAACAAAATCTGAGAATATATTCAATGAATTAAAGCACAATAATGTAACTACATATATTGATTGACATCTTAAACAATCATTTTTATCAATAAATATATATCAACAATAATAATAAATGTTAATTTTACAACAGTGCATTTTAAAGGGAGTAATACTGTTCCAAAACATAGGCTCGCCGTTACAATAGCAACAGCTTCCACTAAAGTGCACTGAAACCCGTGCCCATAACTTTACCTTGATGCTTGGTGTATGCTTCCTTGCATACACGAAACCATATTGCTCACCTTGTTTGTTTGTTTTCTATTCTTTTAATCAGCTGTTTTTCAATCGTCTGTTTTGCTTACACCAGAAATCGACGAAGCGGTGAAAGCGCAGGAAGCGAAAGCACATCTTCGTTTCAATACGGTTAGTTCCACGATTTAAATATTTTCTAATCAATATGTCCAAGCAATGAAAATTAAAATTATGAGGATAATATTTTTATTCTTAGAGCACACGTTTTTTGTATTTACTATTACAACTTATAGTTTATGAAGAAATATAACAAAATAATGTGTTTCAATACGCACTATAAATTGTACATTATATGTATTATTGGGTTTTCTTTGAAAGAACATTAATAATACATAAATATACACTTTCGTACCAAAATTACAACATAATTTCAAGATAACATAAATTCCATTATCACAGAATGATAATATTATTTGCTCAAATTGACAGGGCTTCGTGAACTCACATTGGCTTAATGTGAAAGCAATGGAACACTTCATTATAATTTGTACCGATGATCATGATTTATATCCGACCCCACTTACGGACGCGTTGACATATAATGCATACAACACAATAATACTCAATCAGACGTTAAAATATCCTTCACTTCCCCCAGATTCAGCCAGGAAGCAGCCGAGATCATCCATTTAATGTTATTTATAACCAATGAGATACCGTGAACAGATTTATCACATCCCAGATGTCCAGCCTTTGACTAATCTGACCGGATCTCAAGTGATCCGGTAATTAATTTTGTAGAAAACAAAAGGACCTGGAATGGTGTAATTTTTAATCAACACCATTTTCCTATATCATTTACATATAAAGTTGAATTCTTTGATTCGTCGTTTAAATTTTACCCCATGATGGCTAACAAAATTTGACCCGTCGCTATTTTAGTATTATAGATATAAAACTTGTCATTATTAGCTGCTATAACTAAATCCTCCTCGTTGTCCACACTAAAATAGGATACAATTATATCTAAATACTGATTTAATTTTAATTCAGTTTGCAACAACACAATCACTATATTCCTCATCGCTATGTGCAACATGTGAATGTATACACGGAACATATATAGTGTAGTCCTAGCGCACGCAGAAGGCATAACACAAATGCACTTCTGTCGTCTTCGTGCGGCTTAACACGAAGTTTCCCACAACTGTTCTTTTTTTTTTTGTTTATTTTGAGCTAAGGGCAAACATGTAGGATATTATTAATAAAGTTTATTCAAAACAATTTCCATACTTGAAGAAAATAAATCTGAACAAAATATTGCTGATTTTTTCACCTTCTTTGAATAGATAAACAATGTTTTTAGTAAGCTATAATAAGCCCCTAACAGTTCTTTCTGTAAAATATTGAACAGGTCTACCGCTTTTTGAATTGTTGTGTAATATTAAATTTTGCAAGTTGAAATGTCTGTTTATTCATTTTTTAAAACCCTTCTATCCCGGAAATTGAAAGTTTATTTAATCAAATTCGATCTGTTTTCTACATAGTTTCGTCCTTAATAAACATTTCTCATGTTTTGTATGTTATAATACACTGATGTTTTATTAGAAAAAAAAATACATAGATGAAGATTGGAAATTTACAATAAAAATATGTCTGAACAGTTTCTTTTATAGCGTTATTTTCATTAGAGGTTAAAAGGATTTTATTTCTAACCGGTTTATCCAACGTTACCCTTGTTATTGGTTTTGGCGTTTACAGCCGGCGTGTTTGAGGATGAGTCCAGATGTTTCCATCCGTTCATTTATCAACTGTTCAATTAATGATTTTCAAGAATAAGTGTGTGGTTTTTTATACTAAATCAAGGCGAAGTTGAATATAAATGACGCTTTTTCCACTTGATTGGTTGTGCATTGGTATTTTAAGTCATTGCCGTTCAAAACAGTTGCTGATTTTTCAATCAATATTGCTAATAATGACACCATGGTGTTCATGTCTGATTTTGACAGATTTCACATTTTGCTTGTCAGGAGTTATGACCCTTTTAAAGCTTTAACTTTAATATCAGATGTTCTGTTTTAGAATAATAATAGCACCTTTTTGAAGCATAATTATACCAACTTTTCATAAGACAATAAGAAACAATATTAGCATATAATATTTTTATTTTACTAACGGATACATATTAATAAAAGTTTTCCTTGCAATCATTAATATAATTCTTTTGAGAGTCATAGGAAGAGCCTTGCAGATAGGCGGCATTATGACAACAACCCTTGCCTCCAAAGTCATAGGAAGAGCCATGCAGGTAGGCGGCATTATGACAACAACCCTTGCCTCTAAAGTTATAGGAAGAGCCATGCAGGTAGGCGGCATTATGACAACAACCCTTGCCTCCAAAGTCACAGGAAGAGCCATGCAGGTAGGCGGCATCATGACAACAACCCTTGCCTCTAAAGTCATAGGAAGAGCTGTGCAGGTAGGTGGCATTATGACAACAATACTTGCCTCTAAAGTCATAGGAAGAGCCGTGCAGGTAGTCGGCATTATGACAACAACCCTTGCCTCTAAAGTCATAGGAAAACCCATGCAGGAAGGCGGCATTATGATAACGGCCCTTGCCTCTAAAGTCATAGGAAGAGCCATGCAGGTCGGCGGCATTATGACAACAACCCTTGCTTCCAAAGTCATAGGAAGAGCCATGCAGGTAGGCGGCATTATGACAACAACCCTCGCCTCCAAATTCATAGGAAGAGCCACACAGGTAGGCGGCATAATGACAACAACCCTTGCCTCTAAAGTCATAAGGAGAGCCGTGCAGGTAGGCGGCATTATGACAACAACCCTTGCCTCCCTTGCCTCTAAAGTCATAGGAAGAGCCATGCAGCTGGTAGGTGGCATTATGACAACAACCTTTGCCTCTTAAGTCATAGGAAGAGCCTTGCAGGAAGGTGGCATTATGACAACAACCCTTGCCTCTAAAGTCACAGGAAGAGCCATGCAGGTAGGCGGCATTATGACAACAACCCTCGCCTCTTAAGTCATAGGAAGAGCCATGCAGGTATGCGGCATAATGATAACAACCCTTGCCTCTAAAGTCATAGGGAGAGCCGTGCAGGTAGGCGGCATTATGACAACAACCCTTGCCTCTAAAGTCATAGGAAGAGCCATGCAGGTAGGTGGCATTATGACAACAACCCTTGCCTCTTAAGTCATAAAAAGAGCCTTGCAGGTAGGCGGCATTATGACAACAACCCTTGCCTCTAAATTCATAGAAAGAGCCATGCAGTTAGGCGGCATTATGACAACAACCCTTGCCTCTTAAGTCATAGGAAGAGCCATGCAGGTAGGCGGCATTATGACAACAACCCTTGCCTCTAAATTCATAGGAAGAGCCATGCAGTTAGGTGGCATTATGACAACAACGTTAACCCTTGCCTCTAAAGTCATAGGAAGAGCCATGCATGTAGGCGGCATAATGACAACAACCTTTACCTCTAAAGTCATAGGAAGAGCCGTGCAGGTAGGCGGCATTATGACAACAACCCTTGCCTCTAAAGTCATAGGAAGAGCCATGCAGGCAAGCGGCAGTATGACAACAACCCTTGCCTTTAAGATCATAGGAAGAGCCATGCAGGTCGGCGGCATTATGACAACAACCCTTGCCTTTAAAGTCATAGGAAGAACCGTGCAGGTAGGCGGTATTACACTTGGTTCTTTAAAACATAACCTTTGCTTCGGTCGTGATATGTGACAATTTGTCACCTAAGTGATACATTTCAATACTTCTGGTCTTACTTAATTAATAATTATATTCAATTAAACGACCAAATGAAATATCACATTTGCCGTTATTACGTGATATAATTGTTTCTTTACATTAAGGAACTTTTAATATCACAGGCATAGATTACCGTAGCCGTATTTGGCACAACATTTAGGAATTTTGGGTCCACAATGCTCTTCAACTTTGTACTTATTTGGCTTAATTACGATTTTGATCTGAGCGTCACTGATGAGTCTTATGTAGACGAAACGCGCGTCTGGCGTTTTAAATTATAATCCTGGCACCTTTGATAACTATTTACGACTTGTCAACTTTGACCTAGTCATACTGTCTTGCCTATGAGAGAAGTCTGTATGTATCCTCTGCCAATGTAAAAGCTCATATATGTCCAGCCTATAAAATTATTATTTGTATTCGCGACGGTCGTCACTTTTTTTATGTCATTTTTGTTTTTCCGAGACATTTTACTCCCAAACATAGTCACAGTCTTATATTATTTAAATTTTAAGAATTTGCATTTTTCTTTTACAAAAATGTTTTGTAGCATTTTCACAAGTGTTAAATTGATGTCCTTAACTGCAGTTACCGTAATAATATACATATGGTAATCATAGACTTATCCCGTCTGGCAGTTACACTTTTGCGGAAATGGGGCGTCAGTTTGGATGTGCAGAATATAAATACACAGCCACATCCGGTCGGAGTGACAGTGACGT